>NC_058037.1:18149472-18461972 GCF_019176455.1 Solea senegalensis | reverse complement strand
TTCATATTAAATGTATTAAATTTTATTTTTATGTAAAAAAAACAAATGTTCTTCTTCTTCATGTTTTTGGGGTTTTTTTCTCGCAGAGACGGAAACACAAACTTGTCTCAAGGCGTCAAACTCCGGCCCAGGTCTCCGAACTCGCACCTGGACTCGGACGCGCGGCGCCGCGTTGGCGGCGACACAGGCGACGTCCGGACATCTGTCGGCCCGCCCCCCGAACCCAACCAGCCAATCCCCGTCCGATTCCGACAACGATCTTCCACGCGATGTGAGTGAACCCCACCGTGACATTTAAAAACCACAGAAGAACAAACTGTCAGATCCTTGAAGAACTGACCTGTCAATAAAATTAAACAACATTTAATTTACTACACTCTTAAGTCATGAAGGACAAAAATGTCCACTTCCAAAACCAGTGATAAAACTTCACAGATTCATATTTTTTTATTTCTGCATAAATTACATACACAACTTCAGCCGCGCTCGAAACTACCAAACATTCAATCATACAGTTGTGTGCAAAAGTGATTTCTTATTTTTTAGCATGTTTGTCACACTTAAATCTTTCAGATTATCAAACAAATTTAAATACTAGACAAAGACAACACAAGTTAACACAAAAGTGATGATTTTATTTATTATGGGGAAAAAAGATCCCAAAAAGGAAGACATCATGGCGCGATCTAAAGCAATTCAGGAACAAATGAGAAACAAAGTGATTGACATCTATCGGTCTGGAAAAGGTTAGAAAGACCTTTCTAAAGCTTTGGGACTCCAGAGAACCACGATGAGGACCATTATTCACAAATGGAGAAAACACGGAACAGTGGGCAACCGTCCCATGAGTGGCCAGCCGACAAGAATTACCCCAGTAATGCAGCGAAGACTCATCTAAGATAAGAACCCAGAACAACATCTAAAGAACTGCAGGCCTCACTCAGTGTCCATGACTCCACCATAAGAAAGACACTGGGCAAAAATGACCTGCATGGCAGAGTTCCAAGATCAAAACCACTGTTGGGCAAAAAGAACATTAAGGCTTGTCTCAATTTTGCCAAAAAACATCTTGATGATCCCCGAGACTTTTGGGAAAATCCTCTTTGGACTGACGAGACAAAGGTTGAACTTTTTGTTAGGTGTGTGTCCCACGACACGGGGGTGGAGTGGCTCAGTGGTTAAGACCGGTACCCTGTTTGCGAAAGACATCATGGTCGCAATGGTTGCAAGTTCGACTCCACCCCTGGCTGACTGTACTCAATTCCATTGTAAGTCGCTTTGGATAAAAGCGTCTGCTAAATGACATGTGATGTAAAAGTAACACCAGGTTTCAGAAAAAGAACATCATACCAACAGTCAAATATGGTGGTGGTGGTAGTGTGATGGTGTTTTGCTGCTTCAGGACCTGGAGGACTTGCTGTGATAAATGGAACCATGAGTTCTGCGGTCTACCAAAAAATCCTGAAGGAGAATGTGCGGCCATCTGTTCGTGACCTCAGGCTGAAGCGAACTTGGGGTCTGCAGCAGGACAATAATCCGAAGCACACCAGCAAGTCCACTTCTGAATGGCTAAAGAAAAACAAAATGAAGACTTTAGAGTGACCTAGTCAAAGTCCAGACCTGAATCCTATTGAGATGCTGTGGCATGACTTTAAAAAGGCGCTTCATGCTCGAAAACCCTCCAATGTGGCTGAATGACAACAATTCTGCAAAGATGAGTGGACCAAAATTCCTCCACAGCGTTTGTAAAAGACTCATTGCAAATTATCGCAAACGCTTGATTGCAGTTGTTAGGTTTAGGGGGCAAACACTTTTTCACACAGGGCCATGTTGGTTTACATTTGTTTTCCCTCCCTTAATAATAAAAACCTTCATTGTGTTTACTTGTGTTGTCTTTGACTAATATTTAAATTTGTTTTGATCTGAAACATTTAAGTGTGACAAACATGCTAAACAATAAGAAATCAGGAAGGGGGCAAACACCTTTGAACACAACTGTATTTGTTATATTCTTTAAAACTTTTTTTTGTGTGTTTTTTCAACCTGGGATTTAAAGGGTTAAAATCCCAATAATAATGATTATTATTATTATTCAACATCTGATCATTCTGATCAGGACTGGAGTTGACAAAAATATTCATCTGTGCTATTTTCTAAGTACTTTTTTGAAAGTGGACATTTTTGTCCATAATGACCTAAGAGGGTAGACAATTTTAAATCTGATGCTAATCTTTGACATATTCACGACCCCTGACATTTGAAAATAACTCTTTTTTTTCTTTTTAAATAAATAACATTTCTAATCTCCTGTGGAAACGGGAAACTCTTTGTTGTTGTTGTCGTTGTCGTTGTCGTTGTCGTCGCTGGTGTCGGTGAATCAGGTTTCAGTCGTCTGGTTTTTTTCGCAGGTAAACCTCGACCCGTCTCGATGCCGGTGGAGTCTCTGTCGAACTCCAGCTCCTCCAGAGCCGGAGCTCAAGGACGGAAAGGTAAGTCACACCTGTGACACCTGTGACACTGGTCACATGACCCTAATCTGATTGTAATCTGACCGTGATTAGGCGTCATTAACGCGTGAGGACAAACAGCAGCAGGAGACGAGGAGATCATTAACAACCAGACCTGATACACACTCTGTGTGTGTGTGTGTGTGTGTGTGTGGCTGTCTGTCTGTCTGTCTGTCTGTCTGTCTGTGTTTTCTTTGCTCCATAAAACAAAGAAAATCCAACTGAATCATTTTGTTTGTGGACAAAAACAAGACGTTTGAGGACATCGTCATTTCCAGAGTTTTCTGAGTCTCATTGATTCATTCATTGAAGAAATAACTGTCACATGAATCACTCATTAATACTTTCTTCTGTTATTCTTATAAACTGTTTAGAACATTTACAATAAAACAGTGAAGGAGATCAAATATTGCATTTATAGTTATTTATAAAAGAAAAAAAAATTGTTTTTTTTCCTGTGAGAATAAAACGTGTAACTCAGGTGTAGTTCTCATGGAGACCAAAACCTGGTCCTAATGAGGCAGCGTCAGGTAATCAACCTGGCATTTAAAGGGTTCAAATCCTAATAATAATTATTCTTCAAAATTTGACAAACATTTTCATCTGTACTGTTTTTCTAGCACTTTAGGAAGCGGACATGTTTGTCCTTAATGACTTCAGAGGGTAGAAAACTTTACATTTGAAATGTATTTATTATTTTTTATGACCTTTTTCTGTCACAAACACCACCAGTAGTCCTCATGGAGACCAAAACCTGGTCCTAATGAGGCAGAAGTGGGACTGATTTGAATTGCGCTTATGGTTAGCGTTAGTCATTAACTGGTTATAGTTAATGCAGAGTCCTGTGTCAGATAATCAGATGAAAGTAAACTCACATGGTCTCCGTCCTGTCGTGGTCTGAACAGGTCCAGAGGTTCTCCACCGGTACCTGAGCAACGAGGGCATCAGCGCCATCGCGGAGGAGGAGCCGTGTTTCCCTCTGCCGTACCGGCGCCACCCGTCCGTCCGCGGTGTGGACCACATCAGAGGCAGCCAGTGCTTCATCAACACCGACCTGCACAACAGCGCCACCATCCCCTATCAGGAGGCGTCGGCCAAGAAGTCTGCCGCTGCCGCCGCATCTGCTGCCGCTCCTTCTCCTCCGGTCAAACAGTCCACGTCGCTGCTCGCGGGCTGGTTGGCTCGACTCCGCCTCCTCAGCCACTGACGTCAAACAAGGAGAAAATCTAGTTTTTAAAGGTTTCCTTCAGGGACGAGTCGGCTGATTCCTGATCGAGCGACCAGCGAGAAAGAAAAGTCTCCTGTGACCCCATCTGTGGGTCCTGACCCAGTGTTTGGGAACCACTGGTCTAACGTCAAACACTGCTGTTGAGTATTTAAAATTGACTGATTCATATTTACGAGCCGTGACGTCGGACAGGAGATTCGTGACGGACACTCGCGGTTTCGTTGTTATTGTTTTTTAAAATCCTCAGAAATTATTGGATTATTTGTCAAATCTCACGTCTTCAGTCACTCGATTTGAAATATTTGAACGTCTTTGTGTGAAACCACTAAACGTCGATAAATACGTAAATAATCCACAAGTATCGACAATTCCACTTTGTCTAATTTTACAACCAAATATCTGTGAAATTAACGAAATTATCAAAATACCGCGGAAAAAATTAAGTAAGTATGAATCGCTAAGTGACTTTTCACTGATTTCGTGACAAAACTGAGAAGAATTGGATTTGTTTCGTGTCGTTGACTCTTTGTCAGATTGGAAAGTCCTCGGCTCCGAACTCCGAAGTTTGACGTCACCGCCTGCTGCAATCCGCGTCATTTACCGTTTAACCAGATTAACGCGATCAAACAATCCGGAAATGAAACGTCAACGTCCTCTAGAACGGGTCGCGTTCTTTGTTAAAGTTGAACGCGCTTTCGTACAGAAGCAAACAAATATGACGTTAAACAGTAAAATGCCGTAAAGAGAATGAAACTTTATCGTCTTGAATTTGTTTACATGTTGTTTATCTTTAGCGGGTTGTTACGTCATCTTTTTTTTCCCTTAATCTCAGGAGAATTCACGACTTTTATCCGTAAAAACCAAAAAGAATTGTAAAAATGTATTTAAATGCAGCGTCGGTGAAATATCGGATAAAGATGTCTGCGAAAACGTCCTTTCAGGGTTAGCATTCTACGATTATTTCAGAAATGCCTTTACAAAGTGCTTTTATTGTGAAACTGAACATATCAAAGAACGTTAGTTAGACGTTTACCAATGTAGCATATATATATATATATATATTTTTTTTTTAATGAAAATTTTAAAATGTTGTTTTATATTAAAAATTTATTGTGATTTTTGTTTTACAATAAATATTGTAAAAAAACACAAAAAAACGTCCAAATAACATCGTGAAACCGAAGTAATCAAACTCACAGCAGTTGAATGTTGACAGCACAGAGAAAGGTTTCATTAAAATGTTTGCATTTTTCGTCGGGTAAAGTGTCGGGTAAAAACCAGCTGATGTAAAAATGTCTGCTGTACATTTATACGTTAAGAAAACGTTGAATTCCCATGTTTTTTGGTTGGAGTTCCTCAGGGAAGCGTCATGGATCCCCTGAAGTTTAAGATCTGAGAAACTCTCATCTTATAAGTATTTCTCGTCCGTTTCTTTGTACTAACAAAAAAGAATTATGCGTCAGCTACTGTGTGTTGACTTTTCTGTCTTTTCGTGCCTAACATTTCTATTTAGAGACTTTTTAAAGAGTAATATTTTATAAAAAAAATAAGAAATAAATAAATACTTTACATCTTACAAAAGGTTTATTAATCAGTGTTGTTACCAATAAAACGTGTTTAAATCATCTTAATGCAGGACTTTTGAGCAGCTTGTGATGTTAAAAGTGTTTTTTCCTCTCGTTTAATTTGAGATTATAAAATATTCTGACTCATTTTCCTGTAAAAAACACTTTTCCTGATCGATTTCTACTTCATTAGCGTCTTCTGCCATCAAACCCTCATCATCATCATCATTATCTGCAGAGAGGATCATGGGAAATGTGTTGAGCTAAAGTTACATAATCCTGTCTTTGACGTTGTTTAATTCAGGTTCAGTTTGTTTTTTTGTTGTTAAAATCTTTATTTCCAGCTTGTTGTTGTTTCTGTGACACAAATGAAAATAAAGTTCCGTTTTAAAACAATTCTCTGTGAACAGTTGAATTTTAGGAGGCGGAGCTGAGATGCAGCTGGATCTTATGTCGCACTGTCATCTAGTGGTTAATGTTGGAACTACACAATATGCTTTACTTGATTGTTTGGTAACGTTTCTTTGTCAATTAATCAACTTTAAATAATCATTTCACAGTGAATGTGTTTTTGTTTCACAGATTTTTGCAAATGCATTAAAATGTTTAAAAGTTTTCAGACTGGCGCCATATCAACTTCTTTATTGTGATATAAGCACAAGATGAAAAGAACGGCTCTACTTCTGTGTTTATATTCTGAGAGGAACTCTGAGAAAACGATGAGAAGCGAGAGCGGGTGAAGATCATGGGAAACAGGAAGGAGGTTTATACACGAGCGTGTGATGATGATGAGGATGATTCTGTGGTCAGTTTGTGTTCAGACAAACCGTTTCCTACTACAGCAGCAGCAGTAACAGCAGCAGCAGTAACAGCAGTAGCAGCAGCAGCAGTAACAGCAGCAGCAGTAACAGCAGCAGGTGAAAAATCCTCTGTTTTTATGTTCAAACTAAAATGTTGGGTTTTATTTGACTGAGCAGGTGAAAGCTGCTGTGTCGTGTGTGTTGTGTGTGTCGTGTGGTGTCGTGTGTGTTGTGTGGTGTTGTGCTGGTGCAGGAGTGATGAGTCGGCGGCGTGTGTCGGTCAGAGACCTGGGTCCGGTGGACATTCAGGGCTGGCTTCAGCGCAGGAAAGACAGACCAAGTTTCCTGGGAAGTAAATGGAAAAAATACTGGTTTGTGTTGAAGAAGAGTTTTCTGTACTGGTACATCGACAAGACGGTGAGTCACACACACACACACACACACACACACACAAAATACTATTTTAATTTTATCGTTGAAAAGGTCAAAAATGTTCGTAGATAAACTAAATTATTTTTTGTGATTTTTTGTGTGGTCGTAAAAAAATAAAAAAAACGTACTGACCCTTTATCAGTGCTTAATGTGCTGCTGCTAACAACTAGCCTGAGACACAGAGGCTGGATCTGAGTACACCTATGCTATCTGTTAGCTAACCATTTGCTAATCATTGGCTATCTATTCACAAAGTCTTTGCTCACTGTTCGCTAACTATTCACTGACTCTTCGCTAAGCATAGCTTATTTTTCTCTCGCGCGAACCAGTTGCTAAGTGTTGCTAAATGTTCACTATCTGTTCGCTAAGTTATTGTTATCATTTCACAAAGCAGTTGCGAACAGTTCGCTAGCGGTTTGCCATCCGTCGGTTTACCGTTTGCTAGCTGTTAGCTAACACGGCCTCCATCTTGTGTGCAGGCTGAAAAAGCAGAAGGATTCATCAACCTGTGCGGTTTCACGGTTGAACAGGCCAAACAGTCCAGGAGGAAACAGTACGACCTTTGACCTTTTTCTGTGCTTTCTGTGTGAAGAAGAAGAAAAAAAGACCTTTTTTTTTTTCTCGTGTGGTTTCAGCGCCATGGCAGCGACTCATCCACTGGTGGTGACCATCGTCATGGCAGCAGAGAGCGTCACCGAGATGAACAAGTGAGTGTTTCACAAACTAATAAAACCTACGTCAGTTTAAGTCTACGATGTCTTTAAGAACGTGTTCACGTCTTTATCTCACTGTGAGACAGACGTTTATAAACCACTCACTCTCCCACACTAAAGCCCATAGAGAAAACCAGTGATTTTAACATCACACACACACACACACACACAGGAGTTGTTGATCCACTGCTGCCTCCATCACTAAGTTCAAATGTCTTATTTTGTAAAATTCGGCTTTTGAAATCCTTTGTTCAGATTTACTTCAGTGACACTAAGTGACCACACGAGGCAGCAGTGGACCAGCAGCTCCTGTGTCCCTGCAGCTAAAAGCACTGATTTTCTCTATGGACTTTGGTGTGGGAGAGTGTTTGTTTCTGCATGTTGAATTTTAACATAAATGTTCATTTTTTTATTTTAACATTGAACGACAGCACATGAATGTAGCTGAGGAGTCGTTGGAGTCACATGACCGCACTTCCTCACCACTTTTTATAGAAATAATACGAGGAACGACTTCCTGTTTGTTTGTGTTAAACGTGAAAGTGATGTCGCATATTTCACGGTGTGTGTGTGTGTGTGTGTGTGTGTGTGTGCGCAGGTGGATCAGTAAACTATCAAAAGCTTCCGAGTCATGTGACGTGATCAACACCGACGGTCGGTTTCTCGCTTTTTACGTTTGCAAAAATAAACAAATATACATTTTTATGAGTAAATATCTGCATATACTTCTCCTTTATCTTTCAAGCACATGTCCTTTTCTTTGTTTCCTCTTTTTTGTACTCATCTAATATATCTTCTATTCTTTTGTCGGTCTCTTATTTTCTTCTTCCTCTTCTGTCCTTCTGTCCACTCATGTTTTCCCTTCATTATTCCGTCTTACATTTATTTTATTTTTTTACTTCTTTTATTTCCATCAATCCAAACTTTCTTCCCTTCATCCATTCTTCCATTTTCACTTTCACGGAAACTTTCCCTCCCCTTCTTTAAATCCATGATCGTTGGCTTCTTCTCTTCACGTCCTTCCTCACCAGCCTGTCTCATTTACTTGGTCTTGTCCTGTCCCCTGTCCTCTCGTCCTCTCGTCCTCAGAGTGCTACAGCGAGGGCAGCGATCAGGACGGTGACGAGAGCGAGCTGACCGAACAGGAAACGGTGGATTCTGAAGACGTCGGCATGAAGCGTCACTGCGAGTCTCTGTCCTGCACTGAGACGCCATCGATCGCGTCTGAACGCACGTGCGGAGACGCCGCCTATGTGGGAGGAGTCTTCAACAGAAGCAGGAGGAGGGCTTTCTCAGAAGGTCACAAGCATCTGACCCAGCTCGACCTTCATAGACCAAATATTCAACGTCTGGAACCTCCAAGACCAGACCTTCAGCGACCGGACCCTCAAAGACCAGACCTTCAACAACTGGATGTCCCCAAGCCGGACAGAGACAGTGAAGCGGTTTCTCTTCCTCTGATCTACATCGGAGAGACGATCGAAGAGGAAGCGGGAGGAAAGGGTAAACGCCTGGAGTTATTGTAGACATGAGCTCACATGTGGCAGCCATGTTTTCAAAGACACCAAAGCTTAGACTGGTTCCTTCTAAGTCCTCTGCTCACTTCCTGTTTGCAGAGACGCCTCTTGACGAGATGGAGAGTCTCTACATCCACCTGAAGGCGTCCAGCTTGTCTCTGGTGGGACAGTCCAGAGACTTCAGAGCCTCGTTCATCAGAAGATGCAAGAACGACAAGGTCAACGAGAACCTTCACCTGCTCCGGATCCTCAGCAGCACGTTAAAGGTGAGTCTCGAAATTTGGACGAGTGTCTTCGTCTCTGGTTTGTTTCAAACCACGTTTTCTTCCTCAGGCCAAAGAGGCGGAGCTGAAGGCGATGGAGCAGATCCTGACCGAGCCGGCGCTCTCACCGCCCACGTACAGGAAGTGGAAACTCGCCAACCTCATCCTGCTGCAGGAGATCATTCAATGCAACCAGGCAGCAGGGGGCGCTGCAGGGCCGACGCCTCCCGAGCAGCTGAGGACGGGTTTCATGACTCGTGTTGGAACACGGTGGCCAAAGCAGGGAACTGCATCCATTTACACAGGAAACAAACCCGACTCTCCAGCTGAACTTTGAACGGTCATTTAAAAAGGTGCTGTATGTCAAGTATGTACAACAGTGACCTCCAGTGGTTGAAAGGTGTAACTGCAACACTCCGATTGACTTCTAGTTCAGAGCAGCGGAGTTTGGACAAAATTTCTGAAAAGTTTCACCGTTTTCCACTTTTTTAAACCCTGAACCTGTTTGTTTAGCTTTAGCACGTTAGCAACATGTGAAGATGAAAGTTAAACAGCAGAGAAATAACGTTCAATGTCCATGTGTTTGAGAAAGTTAGCCGACTTTGGCTCTAGATTTTCTTCAGGTTTAAAAGACATTTGAGAGAAACGTAAACATTACGTTAAATAACTGAGGCTAACTGTAGCAGAAAGATAATGTCTTCTTCCCATTATACGAGCCGTTTCCAGGATTATGATCAATAAGGTAGTAGCTGTATTTTACATGTGTCATCACGAAAGTGCTGCAAGTCATTAGTGGCTAAATTGGCAGTGGGCGGAGCAATGGGGGGGAAGTAAACCTTAAACCTTATCATCTACGCTTGAGGATCAGTGAAAGAGCAACGACCATGTGAACGTAAGAAACGAGACAAACGCCATGATGTGTAAACAATTCCACATAAAACCCTTTAAATAACTGAGATTCACTCGAGTTCAATTGTATGATTTGATTTTAAACTAAACGAGCACAGGGTTGTTTCTCTTCAGACACGAGGACAAAGGGACCAAACAAACGTGGACAGTAAACAAATTTATTTTGTCATCTGCAGAATTTTACAGCTGGAATTCAGGGAATTCAAACACGACGTCTTTGCCTGTGAGCTTCTTGTAGACACCAGAGAAGGTCTCCACCTGGAGGACAGAGCAGACAACACACGTCCAATGAGAATGACTTTGTCCTCATGAAACTTCTTTAATACATTTAACTGATTATATCGTTTTAACTTTCATTGGTTAAAATACTTTCACAATATAAAATATCTTTTGAGCCAATGTTGGAGAATTTGCTTCTCCTGACCAAAGAAAGCAGAAGATCTTCAGCCTGAAGATCTGACTGATTGTCAATAATCGTCAGAATTGGGTTCAGAGGTGAAGGTAAACTGTGTGACTTTTAAATGTCTGTGCTTCAGGTTCTTCTGACTTAAGTCACTAAACGTCACAACACAAAAACACCAGGATGTGGAATGAACGGTCACTTTTTCCAGGCACCTTCCTGAACCCTGTAACGTCTCCAACACAGACATTGTGTGCACTGCATGGTTTAGCTCCCCAGTCACGGTCCGTAAAGACTCTGGGAAGATGTAGGAATATGCAGGACGCTCGCCCTCGCCGGCCAACGGCCGGGGACGGAGCTTTGTCTCCGACATTGTGGAACGGGACTTTACGTCTCGGCTCGAGAGCTACGCTCCCATACGCCACGAGGACAGAGCCGGCGAGAGGCACTCGCCGGATGTCCATGTCGGGGGCTTTACCGCTCAAACACGGGTACGGATCCGAGTCTCACTCACTTTGTGTTCCACGTTGTTCTGCTGAGCCTTGTCCAGGTGGACCTTGATGAGTCTGCTGCTGTCCAGTTTCACTCTGATCCTCTTACCCACGATCTCGCTGGGAAACACCAGGTCCTCCAAGATGGCGTCGTGGACGGAGGTCAGGGTACGACTGGAGGATGACGAGACAAAGACGAGGCGTCAGCTCAGTCCTCACAATTTAACTTTTCAACTATTTTTACTCAAACTAAAGACGCAGAGATACAGAAAATCCTCTCGGTCAAGTTTAACTTTAATCCTGTGAAATTTACTGATTCTTCTTTCAGTAAATGGACAAAATCAAGTCCAAACTGGCTCCTCCCACTTTAACACTATGCTACAGGTCGACTGACAGAACTGGACATTTTCAAAATGAGTCAAAATCAGCTGATTAATCAGTTAATCTCTAATCACAGCACATTGCACTTGTCCAGGGTCAAACTCTAGTATTTTAAAGGTCAACGTTCATGCTTTTCCATCACTGCAGTGCTTTATTTTTACGTGTGAGCTTTTCTACAGCAGACGCTGAACCATCAATGTGTAACCATGGTTTCATGTTGATTGTTCAGTCCTTGAAATGTTCTCAAATATCTTGTTTTCACTTAGAATGATTTATGGAGCAAAGAAACCAGAAAATATTCACATTTAAGAAGCTGAGAAATCACAAACTGGTTTTAATTATTAAAAAACACTCATCAAGTTACTCCTTTAGCAGACGAATCATTAAACGAGCCATTTGTAGCACTGTTTCAAACCTTAAAACCATTCAAATTTGAGTATCATGGATTTCAGGCACCTTTCTGAACCCCTGATAACATCTCTAACACAGACATCGTGTGCACTGCATGGTTTAGCTCCCCAGTCACGGTCCGTAAAGACTCTGGGAAGATGTAGGAATATGCAGGACGCTTGTCCTCGCCGGCCAACGGCCGGGGACGGAGCTTTGTCTCCGACGTTGTGGAACGGGACTTTACGTCTCGGCTCGAGAGCTACGCTCCCATACGCCACGAGGACAGAGCCGGCGAGAGGCACTCGCAGGATGTCCACGTCGGGGGTTTAAGTACGACTTCACATTTCTATGTATGATTTGACCCACTATTAAAACAATGCCAACGTTGTCAAAACCCTAAAAACACCAGATTTTTTACCGTTGAGCGCAGATTGGCCACAGAAACATAAACAAATAAACTTGGTTGAGTCAGCTCTGCTGTGACTTACTCACCTCCTCGGACGCTTCTGCTTATTCTTCGTGCGACTTTTCCTGGTGGGTTTGGGCAGAATCCTCCTCTGAAACATCAAACATCATCCTCCCGTTAAGTCTGATCAGCTTTCACACAACAACACCATCACAATCCACAAGTCGTGTGAACGGTTGAGCAGTCGGCTCTATGAAGGCGGCCATTTTGGACCCGTGTGTCGTTACAGTGGCTCACAGTGGACAAAACTGAACAGGTTTTCATTTTAAAGGCCACAAAAGGTTCAACAACACACTTGAAAACAAGTGAGGAATAAATGTTGCTACATCTAAAAACACACTGTAGAAATAAAACTGCTTTATTATAAATCACAAAAACACTAATAACATTTATAAATGATTGGAAGCCACAGTAAGAACACTAAACATGGCTAACCTCTGTGCACTGCATGGTTTAGCTCCCCAGTCACGGTCCGTAAAGACTCTGGGAAGATGTAGGAATATGCAGGACGCTTGTCCTCGCCGGCCAATGGCCGGGGACGGAGCTTTGTCTCCGACGTTGTGGAACGGGACTTTACGTCTCGGCTCGAAAGCTACGCTCCCATACGCCACGAGGACAGAGCCGGCGAGAGGCACTCGCTGGATGTCCACGTCGGGATTATTAGATTAGACATGACAACAATCCCACTGCGGGGAAGGACAGTGTCTCATAGCGGGTCCTTAAAAACCCGTCTTGACAGTTTGACAGGTCCAGAACAAACACCACCATCGTCGTCGTCGTCGTCTTCCTCACCTGTGCGATGAAGACCACGTGCTTTCCGCTGAACTTCTTCTCCAGCTCCCTCACCAGACGCACCTGAATCTTCTGGAAGGACTTGAGCTGAGGGACAGGGACAAAGATGATGATGGCTTTCCTGCTGCCACCAACCTCGATTTCCTGGAAACAAAGAGACAAGAAGACGAGATGAAAACTAACATTCAAGCCTTCTAAATGTTCTGCGCACCAAGTGGTAAAAGTAAGATGATTCCAGAATTTAAAATAGAACTTTAACAGAATTTAATGACTGAATACAGAAGCATTGTTATAACTGTAGAAGTGTGCACTGCATGGTTTAGCTCCCCAGTCACAGTCCGTAAAGACTCTGGGAAGATGTAGGAATATGCAGGACGCTCGTCCTCGCCGGCCGACGGCCGGGGACAGAGCTTTGTCTCCGACGTTGTGGAACGGGAATTTACGTCTTGGCTCGAGAGCTACGCTCCCATACGCCACGAGGACAGAGCCGGCGAGAGGCACTCGCTGGATGTCCACGTCGGGATCTTTCAGTTCTAACATTTGTAAAGAAGAAACGACCGCGGTCGAGAGAAGATGCTTGTACCTTTGCTGCAGTGATGTTCAGCTCCCTCAGCTGAGCCTTCAAGTCAGAGTTCATCTCCAGCTCGAGCAAAGCCTGCGAGGAGACGAGTAGAACATACATTAGCCTGGAATATTCACAGCTCAGTTAGCTCCGTAAACACATGGACCATCATGTCTGCCAAGGACCAATTCTGTGTTTTTATGAATTTGAAGCCAATAACATGTTGGCGGACAATTGCCTTAATGCACAATCTCTTCTTGGTTTTCAATAATTACCTCAGCTGTCAGCCAAAGATACAGATATGTTCCTCAGATCAAGTTTCCCAGCATATTAAACATCAAATTATAGAATTTAGTGGAGGCTGAACAACTCTGTGCCCTCACGTTACTGAGATTTTAACACCGTATCCCCAGGTTTAACAATACTTTTTATACATTAAATTTTTACCACTAGCTTTTCCTTAAAAATTCCACATTTCCCCTTAACAACTAACTGCAAGTTAAGTTGTATTTTAAGTGCATTTAAGTGTCAGTTAATCCAATAGCATAGGTAAACTCAAATTTAACGCTTTAACCTAAAATTGTAAATACAGCCGTTTAATTTTACACTTCAAATCTTTAAAGTTTGCATAAAATCCATATAGAACGGCAAAAGGTAAACATTTAAAAAGACACATTTCCGTGTGGCCCTCGTGCTTGTAGTGATGCTGATTTCACGTGTTCATATTAACAAAATGGACAGCCACATTTTCACCACATCATTCGGCAGAACTTGGTATAAAAACACTCGGATGTGGAGCTTGCTCTTCTTACCTGGGAGATCCCAGACTCGAACTCGTCTGGCTTTTCGCCATTAGGCTTCACTATTTTCGCGTTGGTGCTGAACATGGCCTTTGTCTCTGCAGAGAAACGTAAACATTGTGAGTATTAACCACTCAAAAAAAAAATCACAGATTTAACAACTTTAAAAGAGCCAGCTATGTGACCTGAAACCTCCAAAACAAGCATGGGACGTGCTAAGCTAAAGGCTAACCCAGTTATATACCAAGAGGCACACACATTTATATCACATTCAGACTTCAACCATAACATTTAGTTATCACACACCGTTTAAAAAGATACCACTGCAATAAGACTGCAAACTGTGGGTTAGCTAGGCTATGCTACAACAGGGTAAAGATAACCGTTTAGCTTAGCCGACAGTCATTTTAACTTTTCCACAATCACACATGTGACTTTATAAACATAAAACACACGCAGTGGAGTGTGTTTGACGTGAGTTAACTCGTACACAGGGTTTAATAATCCCACTTTAACCGCCATCACCTGTCCGAACACATGGACGGCCCGCTAACGGCTAGCTACAGCGAACACCCATTCACCGGGAACCACACGACTCTACTACGCTCAATTTCGTGCTCCAAAAAAGCCATCCGCCGCTGCAAACCACTCAATCTAAGGCATCAATGTTTAAATAGACTCAACAATTCGTAAATGTATAAATATAACTGAATTAAAGTGTGTTTTAGAGGAGAAAAACCACTCCAGGGAAAATCAGCACGACTAACCTCTGTCAGTGACGGCCAAGGAAGAGACCGGACCATCGCGAGAGTTCAATTAATTCAATGGGAGCGGGTCGTGCCAATATCGCGAGATGCTGAGGTCCACGCCTTTGGCGGTAGTGGTGCGTTCAATGAGCACATGAAACACTTGGAAATGTCATCTCTATCAATGTGACCACACACTCATCTGTACTCTTAAATAAACACATATGTTGTGCTTTTATGGGGTTTTCATTAAGTTCGTAATCAAGTTAAAACGACACTAGCAGCGAAAGGCATCGGAAAAGAAAACTAAATGCATTTTGATAGCGTTTATATTCCGTCCAACGTTTATTGAGAGGTAAAAATACACATTTACATATTTTAA
Organism: Solea senegalensis; assembly: GCF_019176455.1. Classification (NCBI taxonomy): domain Eukaryota; kingdom Metazoa; phylum Chordata; class Actinopteri; order Pleuronectiformes; family Soleidae; genus Solea; species Solea senegalensis. Next base: position 18,446,628 of record NC_058037.1, on the reverse strand, counting down.
AGATAAGTATTTAATAATATTTCACTTATTTTATATTGTTGTCTTATTTGGTCGGTTGTGTATATGTGGCTATGTTTTAGGCACTTTGTATACTCGGACATGTGATATTTTAAAAAGTCTAAATGTAGATTAATGTAGGAATTTTTATTATTATTCCCGTAGCGGTAAATGTCGGAAATTAAACAATTTTAGTGGATTCTGAAGAACACATTTAAACACAAGAGAAAATATGAAAATATGACGTGATTTTACTCCCACGTTTGGTTAACTGTGAGTGGCGGTGAACGCAGCACGAGAATATCGCGAGAGTTGACTGACGCAGCTGAACGTGTGAAGTTGTTGTCAGTGCTACACTTTCCTCTTTCTTCGCCCGTCTTCTGGTTCCAAAACGGCTCTTTATTACGCGTTTATGAGGGTAAAAGTTTAATTATGTTGACGTCATGTTAGTGAATAATATCGTTCTTATGTTACTTATGTGATTCGTGCGATGCAAACAAATTAGCCCGTCTGAAGTAGCTAGTTTTTGGCCGTATTTTCTGTCATTATTTCACTCGTTTTCGTTGCAAATCACGCACTGAATTTAATCTTAATTAACCGGAGTTGGCACCAGGATGTCAGCCACCTGCGCGCCTCGCGTTGTGCCGGCAGACAGTGATGTTTAGGCTGCCTGGTCTTTTCAGAGGAGCACTCAGGAGCGTCTGCAGCGCCGCCGACGACATGGCGAAGGGCAAGTTTTTCTACGCAGTGAGAAACGGCTTCAAACCCGGAGTCTACAAATCATGGTGAGAATGCTCACGACTTAAGTTCGGATCTTTGGTTTTACAGGAAAACCAGAGCCGCTGGGTCCACGGTGGGGGCGTTTTCTGTTGGGCGTGCCAAATCTCATTCAGATTAACGCTATTTTTTACTTCTATGTGAACCTCTCAAAAGTATGACAACATTAATCTACTAAATCAACATAATTTTATAGTCTTTACAACTCACTCTCTCTATCGGCATTAAAATCACATTGAACACGCTCAGTTTGGGTGTTGCTAAGCAACCACAGGATGTCATATTTGATTTGTAGATTATTGTTGTAGCCATTCTACACATAATAGTTTGTAGTATGTGCTCAGATTTATCTTAAATAAATGCCTCACCACGCAACTTCTTTACTTTTATCTGGTAATACTGAGTTTACGGAGTTAGTAGTTGTTTATTTTGTTTATTTTATCTAACTTGAAGAGTTGTTAAGTGCCTAAAACGGCGCAGTGGGATCAAACAAATACATCTTTATCATCTTTCTGACCATTTTTAGGGATGAATGTAAAGCACAGGTGGAGAAATTTCCCTCTGCATCTTTTAAAAAGTTTGCGGCAGAGAAAGAAGCCTGGGCTTTTGTCAGAGGAGCTGAAATATCTGCTCCTCCACCGGTGAATAAAGGTACACTTTTATTCACCCCCTTTTTTTATGTCCACAATATTGCATCAGAAATCTCACAATCTTTTTCTTTTGGTACCATAACCTTCACCTCATGTTTCTTTTCCAGGAGCTCAGAGTTTAGATTCGGCCATCACTCTTCCTAAAAGAGGCCCTGAACCTCTGGAGTACATCCCTCTCGGTAAGAAGAGGTCCCACTCGGACCAGGAGGACGTGGTTTTACCGCCCAAACGAACCAAACCGTCGGAAAGCTCGTGTTCAGGAAGCAGCGGCGACGGATTCACATACATGGGTGCGATGTTTCCCAGGAGTCTGTGGAAATGCACTCTTTTATATACACCGGAGAATCCGTTTGACACAAAATGGTGGCCGTTGAGTTAAAAACCTGCTCTCCATCGTTCGCCAGGTGACGCGGTGGTGGTTTACACTGACGGCTGCTGCACAGGCAACGGGAAACAAGGAGCCCGAGCAGGCATCGGCGTTTACTGGGGCCCCAACCACCCACTGTAAGAACACACACACACACACACACAGCAGGGGCCAAAATGTTCTGGAAATTTGCTGTGAAATTCAATATATAATCTTTCCCAACACAGCTAATCTAACAAACGTTGTTTGTTTTTAAAGGAAAATCATTAAAAACTGAATATTTATGGTGAAAACTAACATTTTATGAACCAAACAACCAGTTGATTATAAAAAATATTCGCCAGTCGCAGCCTTAGTTGTTTTTACTTGTTAGGGTTCGAGCAACAAGGTTGCAAGAACCCTATTGAAACTGGAAGGATTATTATTAGGGTTCGAGCAACTTGGTTGCGCAAGAACCCTATTATAATCGCTAAGATTATTAGGGTTCGAGCAACTTGGTTGCAAGAACCCTATTGTAATCGCTAGGATTATTCTTATTAGGGTTCGAGCAACAATGTTGCGCAAGAACCCTATTGTAATCGTAAGAGTTATTCTTCTTCTTCTTCTTCCGCCTACCAAATGAATCGCATTTTTGAGGCCCTGAACATGCCCCAAAACTCACCAATTTTTGCAAGCGCATCAGACCTGGTGTAAATTTACGTTTGTTAGTGTTTCGGGGAATGTGCGTTAAAAAATGAAAGTGGGCGGGACAAATAACTGCTCCACCCCCTAAATATTGTGGGCCTGAAGAGCATGTTTAATGTACATGCACGAAACTTGGTACACGCGTTCCTTAGGTCGGGCTGGTCAAAAAAGTCAGCGTAGCCGAAGCTCTAAAACGAACAGGAAAGCCGCCATCTTGGATTGAAAATTCATTTTTTGCCGATTTTGGCCATATCGCACCATCGGTATTTGAACGAACTTGTCCTAGAGCTTACATGGGATCACGTTCAAACTTGGTGAGGTCACTTTGGACAAGTTGAGGATCTAAAGTTGCTAAAAACTTTTTAATAAGTATCATGGTGTACGAGAAAGGGGCCGGCAAAGTTGGTGAAAATTTTTATTTTTCGCCACAGGCAACAATACTCTTATAACTTTGCGATAGAAGGTCACTTCCCAACCAAATTACCTAGGGTTGATGATGGACCATTGCTGAAGAAGTCTGTGGAAAAACTGTACATTTTTAGCACAGCGCCTCCTTGTGGTAACAGAAAATACAACAAATACACAATTTCGGTAATAACTTTTACATATTTAATCGTATCAAACTCAAAATTTGTGACAACATTTAAAACACATGAAAGATGATGCGTGCTTATTATGATAACAAATGGCGCAACGGTGTTGCCATAGCAACACTGCAAAGTCAGATATTTGTGACAAAAAAACAAACTGCTACAACTTTGCGAAACTGAGTCCAATCTGAACCAAACTTGCTAGGATTGATGATAGTCTGGCCCTGAAGACACCTATTTGAAAATATTCACTTTCAAAAACAGCGCCCCCTTGTGACAGCAGCCACTATGACACCTGATATTTGAATGAACTTGTCCTAGAGTTTTGGTGCGATCACCTTGAAAATTAGTGAGGTCACTGTGAACAAGTTGCCGAGCATAAGTTACTGAAAGCTTTTTAAAATGTCGCTCGGTGTACGAGATAGGGGGCGCCAAAGTAGGTGTTCATTCATATTTTTCACAACAAAAGGCAAAACTCTTACAACCCGTAAAACTTGTCCTCCTGAGGAGCACGTTGAATGTACATGCACGAAACTTGGTACTCACGCGTTCGTTAGGTCCAGACGGTCAAAAAACTCAGCGTAGCCGAACCTCTAAAACGAACAGGAAAGCCGCCATTTTGGATTGAAAGTACATTTTTCGCAGATTTTGGCCATTTCGCACCAATGGTATGTGAACGCACTTGTCATAGAGCTTTAATTCGATCACCTTCAAACTGGTTGAGGTCACTGTGAATAAGTTGAGGATCTAAAGTTTTTAAAAGTTTTTTAAAATGTCACATGGTTTTTGAGATAGGGGGCGCCAAAGTTGGCGTTCATTCATATTTTTCACAACAAAAGGCGAAACTCTTACAACCCGTAAAACTTGTCCTCCTGAGGAGCACGTTTAATGTACATGCACTAAACTTGGTACTCACGCGTGCCTTAGGTCAGGACGGTCAAAAAATTCAAAGCAGCCTATGCTCTAAAACGAACGGGAAAGCCGCCATCTTGGATTGAAAGTACATTTTTGCAGATTTTGGCCATTTAGCACCAATGGTATGTGAACGCACTTGTCATAGAGCTTTCATGGGATCACCTTGAAACTTTGTGAGGTCACTGTGAACAAGTTGAGGATCCAAAGGTATCAAAATCTTTTCATTAAGTATCACGGTGAACAAGAAGAAGGTCAGGAAAGTTGGCGAAAATCACGATTCCTCGCAACACACAACAATCTCTTATAACTTTGCCATGGAAGGTCAGATAGTAACCAAACAAGTGACAATCGATGATGGGCCCTTGCTAAAGATGTCTATGCAAAAACTGCAAATTTTGAAAACATCGCCTCCTGGTGGTGGCAAACACTAGGAAGTCTGGTATTTCGCAACACACAACAAACTCTTATAACTTTGAGATTGAAGGTCAGATCTTAACCAAACTTGTGATGATCGATGATGGGCTTTTGCTGAAGATGCCTATGCAAAAATTGTAAATTTTGGAAACAGCGCCACCTGGTGGTAACAGAAAGTACAAGTTCACAATTTCCCTTATTACTTTAACAAATGTCCTTGTATCAAACTCAAAATTTGGGAAAACATTCCAAACACATGGTAGATGATGGGTGCCTAATATGATAACAAATTGTTCAACAGTGTTGCAATGACAACACTGCAAAGTCAGATATTTGCGACAAAAAACAAACTGCTACCACTTTGCGAATGCTATTCCAATCTGAACCAAACTTGCTAGGATTGATGATAGTCAATCCCTGAAGATGCCTATATGAAAATATTCATTTTCAAAAACAGTGCCCCCTGTTGACGGCAGACAATATGACGTCTGGTATTTCGCTACAACAACACACTCTTATAACTTTGCGATGGAAGGTCAGATCTTAACCAAACTCGTGACGACCGATGATGGGATCTTGCTGAAGATGCTTATCCAAAAACTGTACATTTTGAAAACAGCGCCTTCTGGTGGTAACAGAAAATACAAGTTCACAATTTCCCTTATAACTTTAACAAATTTCATTGTATCATACTCAAAATGAATGAAAACATGAAAAACACATGGTAGATGATGCTTGCTGAATATGATAACAAATCGTTCAATGGTGTTGACATAAGAACACTGCACAGGATCCACTCTACTGAGTGGTTTGTCATTGCAGTAACCTTTGTTCGCCACATGATGGAGGCATTTGCCTACAAATCTATCAAATCTAAAATTTACAGTTTCTCATGCTGCTCTGAAAGGGAAAGATGGGGCAAAAGGTACTGCAAGAGGGGCCAAGGAAAAAAAAACAGGGAAAATGGGAAGAGCGAAAAAGTAACAGAGGGAAAAAAGAGAAAATGCACCCTAAATACTTATACCATCAGATGTTCTATCACAAAAATAACTAGTTATTTCTAAAATTCAGCTTCAATTCTGATACCATCAGTTGTTTTTCACAAAAATAACAACTTATAGACAAAATCACACTGTTAGACCTCAGACCTCAGACCGGCCCTGAACATGTCTGTAAAGGATGACCTCCTTACAGGAAGTACAACTCCAGAAACAGGAAGTAATGTCTGACATTCTCCGATCCACACGAAACTTATTATGTAAGTCAAGGTACCTTCCCTAAACATGTTTACGGACACGCCTTTCACCCAACAGGAAGACGGCCATTTTAAACGGACACGCCTGACATTGCGCGGGGATGCAGCTGAAAATAACCAGTACCCCAAGCAGTGAATGAACGGAAGATGAGGAAGAGGACTCGCGCTGCAACGTGGACGCACAGGGACTCGCGAGCCGTCAAGCTCGAACCCGTTGATTACCGCTTGCGGTACTAGTTATTATTATTTTTCCTCTAAATGAATCTCCTTTTTGAGGCCCTGAACATGCCCCAAAACTCACCAATTTTTGCAAGCACATCAGACCTGGTGAAAATTTACGTTTATTAGTGTTTCCGGGAATGTGCGTTAAAAAATGAAAGTGTGCGGGGCAAATAACTGCTCCAGCCCCTAAAACTTGTCGTCCTGAGGAGCATGTTTAATGTACATGCACGAAACTTGGTACACGCGTTCCTTGGGTCGGGACGGTCAAAAAACCTAGGCAAGCCTAAGCTCTAAAACGAACAGGAAAGCCGCCATCTTGGATTGAAAGTTCATTTTTTGCTGATTTTGGCCATATCGCACCATCGGTATTTGAACGAACTTGTCCTAGAGCTTACATGGGATCACGTTCAAACTTGGTGAGGTCACTTTGGACAAGTTCAGGAGCTTACGATGCTTATGGTTAGTTCAAATGTCGCATGGCGTACGAGAAAGGGGCCGGCAAAGTTGGTGAAAATTTTAATTTTTCACCACAGGCAACAAAACTCTTATAACATTGCGATAGAAGGTCACATCCCAACCAAATTACCTAGGGTTGATGATGGACCATTGCTGAAGAAGTTTGTGAAAAAAACGTAAATTTTTAGCACAGCGCCTCCTTGTGGTAACAGAAAATACAATAAATACACAATTTCAGTAATAACTTTTACATAATTAATCGTATCAAACTCAAAATTTGTGACAACATTCAAAACACATGATAGATGATGCGTGCTTATTATGATAACAAATGGTTCAACGGTGTTGCCATGGCAACACTGCAAAGTCAGATATTTGTGACAAAAAAACAAACTGCTACAACTTTGTGAATCTGAGTCCAATCTGAACCAAATTTGCTGGGATTGATGATAGTCTAGTTCTGAAGACACCTATATGAAAATATTCACTTTCAAAAACAGCGCCTCCTGGTGACAGCAGACACTATGACACCTGATATTTGAATGAACTTGTCCTAGAGTTTTTGTGCGATCACCTTGAAAATTGGTGAGGTCACTGTGAACAAGTTGCCAAGCATAAGTTCCTGAAAGCTTTTTAAAATGTCGCTCGGTGTACGAGATAGGGGGCGCCAAAGTTGGTGTTCATTCATATTTTTCACAACAAAAGGCAAAACTCTTACAACACTTAAAACTTGTCCTCCTGAGGAGCACGTTGAATGTACATGCACAAAACTTGGTACTCACGCGTTCGTTAGGTCCAGCCGGTCAAAAAAGTCAGCGTAGCCGAAGCTCTAAAATGAACAGGAAAGCCGCCATTTTGGATTGAAAGTACATTTTTTGCAGATTTTGGCCATTTCGCACCAATGGTATGTGAACGCACTTGTCATAGAGCTTTAAAGGGAGCACCTTCAATCTGGGTGAGGTCACTGTGAATAAGTTGAGGATCTAAAGTTATTAAAAGTTTTTTAAAATGTCACATGGTTTTGAGATAGGGGGCGCCAAAGTTGGCGTTCATTCATATTTTTCACAACAAAAGGCGAAACTCTTACAACCCGTAAAACTTGTCCTCCTGAGGAGCACGTTTAATGTACATGCACTAAACTTGGTACTTACGCGTTCCTTAGGTCAGTACGGTCAAAAAATTCAAAGCAGCCTATGCTCTAAAAAAAATTATGCAGTCAAGACTACCACGTTTGGGGAATTTGCTGGGGTCAACACAGCCGGAGTGCAATGGCTGAGCCTCGCCCTGGGTGAACCGCCTTCTTGATCATGGTATCTCCCCTGCCAGGTAAGTATGAGGTGTACTCGCCAAACACCGGGTGGCTCTTGCCAGACACAGCTCTTTGGCTGATGGTGCTGGAAATGAATAATCCCAGAGGCCAATGCCTTGACTCAGTTGCTCGTTAATGCTGTGCTATGTTCAACTTCAACCTCCAGCACACATTGGAGAGGAAACACTCGACCTTTTTTACTGGCATACCTGGCTGTCGTTTCCTATAGATTCAGCAACAACTGGACATGACGGCACCAACAGCCGCTTGCCCATCTCGGTGTCGCTTCCCGATACTGGACTAGAGTGTAGCATGTGGTGGAGATAAAGGCTGAAGTGCAGTGTGTCCGAAAGGCTGACTTTTGAGCCCCGCCACGCGCAGGGGGCCTTGCGCAGTCCATAAAAGCAGTCTGTGTCCCCAACCCCCCGGCTTACGGCCATACCACCCTGAGCACGCCCGATCTCGTCTGATCTCGGAAGCCAAGCAGGGTAGGGCCTGGTTAGTACTTGGATGGGAGACCGCCTGGGAATACCAGGTGCTGTAAGCTTTTACACCGCTGCACGCTTTTACACTGCTGCTTCCTTACAAGAAACATGCCCCTCCACGAGCAGGGGCCTTGCCTAGTCCATAAAGGCAGTCTCTGTCGCCAGCCCCTCGGCTTACGGCCATACCACCCTGAGCACGCCCGATCTCGTCTGATCTCGGAAGCTAAGCAGGGTCGGGCCTGGTTAGTACTTGGATGGGAGACCGCCTGGGAATCCCAGGTGCTGTAAGCTTTTACACTGCTGCTTCCTTACAAGAAACATGGGCTCGCAATTAAATTGACGCACAGGCACGGGTTGATGTCTTTCTGGTTTCAGCTTCGCTTTGCTTTTCACAGAAAAAAGAGAATGGTGCACCGTTCCTGGTGGCACTGCAATACCAGGTCAATGCAAGGAGTGAAGAGAGCAAGCCCCAGTTTTCACCTCCCACTGCTCAAAAATGCATTTAATATTTAATCCCCATATAGAGGACATATCAGATATTAAACTGATAAGAACAGATACTACACTTGATCTTAGCCAAAAGGCCGAGAAGCGATGGCCCACAGGTGTCTGGGGCCAACCCAAGATCTTGGCACACAAGTCAGTTGTTGTGGTGCCATGTTTTTAAGGGCGCATAACAAAGGCTGCTGCTGCTGATCACCTCCGCCCCAAGGTTGACCTAAGTGCACCTCTGAGCCTTGACAGACAGCTGCTTGACATTTGACACACTCAAAGGGCGCAGCCTTACAGCAAAGCCCACCAAAAATAACTTAAACTCTTGAACGTCCCTCTCCACGGAAGTCTTTAGTAAAAGGCGAAAGACTTGTGCATTTTGAAGAGAAACCAGAGTCAACGTAGCCCCTGTCCTGGAGAGCAGCCAAGGAGTCTATCCGCCGGAGTCACCACAGTCTCGGTCGGCCGGCCGGCCGGCCACCTTGGGACAGCCTTCCTTCAGCGTTTTTGGTTTGTCGGCCAATAAACCGCCCAGATTTGACTGCATGTTTGGAAGCGCATTCTTACTGTTGGTTGTGTGCTGCAGTTTTCTATCAGTCGCTGAGGCTGTGGCACATTCCTCGCTCACTGGCACACCTCCAACATTTAGTGGTAGACGTGAGTGCATGAGCAAAGCAGCTCCGTGTTTGCTTTGAGCTAAAGACAACACCCACAACCATCACGTTCCCAGCAACTTGGAAAGACTGGGGATGTTGCTCCGCAAGGACGAGAGAAGTTTGGAGATGGGCACACAACGGTGAACTTTGGGCGGCTGACCTTTGCTTACCACGACATCATCGGGGGAAAGCGCGGACGCAGCACCCCACTAGCAAAAATTATGCAGTCAAGACTCCCACGTTTGGGGAATTTGCTGGGGTCAACACAGCCGGAGTGCAATGGCTGAGCCTCGCCCTGGGTGAACCGCCTTCTTGATCATGGTATCTCCCCTGCCAGGTAAGTATGAGGTGTACTCGCCAAAGCCCGGGTGGCTGTTGCCAGACACAGCTCTTTGGCTGATGGTGCAGGAAATGAATAATCCCAGAGGCCAATGCCTTGACTCAGTTGCTCGTTAATGCTGTGCTATGTTCCGCTTCAACCTCCAGCACACATTGGAGAGGAAACACTCGACCTTTTTTACTGGCATACCTGGCTGTCGTTTCCTATAGATTCAGCAACAACTGGACATGACGGCACCAACAGCAGCTTGCCCATCTCGGTGTCGCTTCCCGATACTGGAAGAGAGTGTAGCATGTGGTGGAGATAAAGGCTGAAGTGCAGTGTGTCCGAAAGGCTGACCTTTGAGCCCCTCCACGCGCAGGGGGGCCTTGCCCAGTCCATAAAAGCAGTCTGTGTCCCCAGCCCCCCGGCTCACGGCCATACCACCCTGAGCACGCCCGATCTCGTCCGATCTCGGAAGCCAAGCAGGGTCGGGCCTGGTTAGTACTTGGATGGGAGACCGCCTGGGAATACCAGGTGCTGTAAGCTTTTACACCGCTGCACGCTTTTACACTGCTGCTTCCTTACAAGAAACATGCCCCTCCACGAGCAGGGGCCTTGCCTAGTCCATAAAGGCAGTCTCTGTCGCCAGCCCCTCGGCTTACGGCCATACCACCCTGAGCACGCCCACAAGCAAACCAGGAAGTGGTTGGAACAAACATTTTGAGCACACGGCTCCTTTTCTTAACCTGTTTTCTCCCCTCTATTCTCGTCTGTTTTCTATATCACTTCCTTTTCTCGTCTTGTGCGACTTTTTTTCTTTGTTTTGTTCATTAAAGGACTGGTTTTCCCCCCGACAGTGTGTTTTACACTGTGCGGGGGCGCTTTAAGTTTTGCTGACTATGCACGGACCTCAAGTTGACGACCCATCGGACAGAAAAATGGCAAATGAAAGGGCAACAACAGAAAAAAGACGTGAAGATTAAGGCAAAGAAAATGAAAGAAAATGTGATAAGGACATGACACTACAAATTGAGCTACAAATTGAGGTATGGAAAAAGTAGCAATTTTGGAACTTCTTTTGTGTGTGCGGGAGTTGTGTGGCGGCTTAATGGCCTGCCGCTACACCAGAGAAAACAAATATGAAGTCACAATGACCAACGCTATGGGGAAAAGAAGGCTCCTGGACGGCTTCAAGATCGGCACAACAACTGTTTTGGCAAACAAGCTCGACCCTGACGAACTGGTGGTATCTTTCTTAGGCCTACCGGCCTACATCATGGACAAAGAAATTCTGGACAAACTACATGGAAGGGGTGTCTCAGTGGTGTCAATGATAAAGAGGAGAATGTGGCCAGGGACCAACATCGCAGATGGGACAAGATACTTAAAGGTAAAGTTCAATCAGACGGTGCAATCACTCCCTTATTCTGCTAGGTTTATGACTGCCACTGGTCCTGAATATTTTAGAGTAATACATTATCGGCAAGTCAAACTCTGTCGTATGTGCATACAGCCAGGACACATACTACGGGATTGTCCAGAATTTTGTTTTCACCGCTGTGGAGTCCAGGGGCATTATGGAAGAGAATGCATTAAAACTGTGAGGAGATGTGAGCTTTGCCACAATAATAAAGAAAACTGTATATGTAATGATAGTTATTCTGAATCAAATAATGAGTCAGATTTGGGCGCAGAGCAGGCACAGATGAGCTGTGTAGACAGCTCGGGAGAGGAGGAGGCAGAGGTACGCTGTGAAGACAGCTTGGGAGAGGAGGAGGTAGAGATGGTGCACACACATGTGAGCCAGCTGATGCGGCCTCCAGTCTTGTCTGTGAGGTGGTTGAAAATCCCAGAGAATCTCGGAAAAACACGAGGCGGGAGAGCTCTACTGAGAGTCCCTGTGCGCTACAGCAGAAGCAAGTGAAAAAAAAAAAAAGATAACCAGGAAACAGTGTGGGCTGCAAAAGCGCAGAGTGCATCAGCCACCGGCACTGCATCACTCAGCCCTCCCCACTCCAGTAACACCTCATGACTCTGATTTTGAAATGGACACCTCACTCATCTCAAACCTAAGAAAAAGACAAATGAAAGGAAAACGTGGTAAAAGATCACAAGAAAAACAGTAAAAAAAGTTAATAATCATGTCTGATGTGACACTATTTCAATTCACCCTCCTCATGGTCTCCTTTCTCTCGCTGAATGCCTGTGGGCTCTGCAGTAGAGAAAAACTACAGAATTTGTTAACTTCCATCAATTGTGACATACTGTTTCTTCAAGAAATCAAATGGTCTGAACCTCCGTTCAATCTGTTAAAAGACCAGTGGCAGGGTAATATTTATTACAGCAATGCTGAAAGCAATAGATGTGGTGTCGCCATCCTAACAAAAAAAAACGTGTTTGATAAGATAACTGAAATTTATAAGTCTCCTGAGGGGAGACTATTAATAATTGACACTTGGCGTAATGGTACTCACCTGAGATTCATAAATGTCTACGCTCTCAACATTGAGAGGAACAGGAAACTCTTCTTCAAAGCTTTGGAGTACTGGCTAACTGATTCATGTATCATCACAGGCGACTTCAATGTCGCTCTGACCAAAATGGATGTATCAGTGAACAATCATTTCAAACAGGACACAAGTAGGGGTTTGCTCATAGACATCATTAAAAAACATGACTTGGTTGATGTATGGTGTATCACTAACCCATTTGTCATTAAATTCTCACATCTCACATCAAATAACCAATAATTCCCTCAAACAGTCCAGAATAGATTTCACTCTAGCGGGTCCTTCCGCCATTTCCAAAATAAGCACAATCGATTATCAAATAAACACGATAAATGATCATAATTTCATCAAAATGTCCATATTTCCAACATTTCAACAAAGAAACGGAGGTGTCTGGTGCCACTACAGGACCCTCAATTTAAAAAAAAAATTAACAACTTCCTCCAGAATGTCTCTGAAGAAATGTGATGGGTTAGGGATGCTTTTGTCTGGTGGGATGAAGTAAAAAAACGCATCAAAAGACTCTCAATTAACTACAGCAAACACAAACGGTGGTTGAATGATTTAGATGAAAAAGATATAAAACAGAAAATAGTTGAGCGTTATAGTAATAGTTGAAAGTTGAGCTTTCTAAAATTGCCCAGGTACCTAACAGGGACCTTACAAATTACATATTGCTCAAGGAACAACTGTCCAACCATTACAAAATCAAGTGTGCAGGGGCAATCACTAGAAGCAGGGTACAAGCATTTGTTGAGGGTGAAAGGTGCACATCCTATTTTTTGGGACTGGAGAAACTGCAGAGCAAAGTGTTTATCAAGGAATTAAAAACCAGTGACGGCAACTCAATCACAAATCTTGACGAAAACAGTTCACTCTTTCTTTCAACAGCTATACTCTAGTAATCCTGTCCGTCAGTATGATCAAGAGATGGTAATTAAAGCAATCACTAACCAGCTCTGAACTGAAGACAAAGTCTGGTGTGATCAGCCTCTCACAACAAGTGAAATTGAAGCGACCATTTCTGGCCTTCATAAAAACAAAAGTCCGGGGTTAGACGGACTAACAACAGATTTTTTTCAAGCCTTTAAGGACAAATTATCGCCCATGTTGCAATCTGTTTTTCAGGAAATAGACAGCCGGGGCTATGCTCCTGAGACCCTCACATCTGGCCTAATTACAATTGTTTACAAAAACAAAGGGGACAAAACAAATCTGCAGAACTACAGGCCAATGAGTCTTCTTAACACAGACTACAAAATTTTGACCAAAGCACTCGCAAATAAACTCAAAAAGGTAATTCCAGGTCTTGTACACCAAGCACAAGCCTACAGCATCCCTAACAGAGACATTTCAGACCCCATTCTTTCCACCAAGTCAGCGCTTTCCCAAATGTCAAATAGTGGTGGAATAAATCTGGGCGTAGACTTTGAAAAAGCCTTTGACCGTGTAGAACATGAATTTCTCTGGGCCACTCTAAAACAGTTTGGCTTTGGTCAAAGTTTCATAAAAACAATTCAGGTTTTATACAACAATGCGCACAGTCAAGTCAAAATCAATGGTCTTCTAACCCCAAAAATCAGGGATGTCCCCTATCTTCTCTTCTGTATAGCCTGGTGGCCGAGCCCCTCGCCCTCCTTATAAACCAAAATCAGTCAATCCAAGGCATACGAGCAGACGGAGCTGTCTGTAAAATGATCTCCTATGCAGATCTCCTATGCAGATGATACAAGTATAATGGTCAATATATAATTACTGTGCGGCCTCATGTGCCAAAATAATTGAAAAAAAGTCAACAATAATGTACTGTGGTGCGGGGGCAAGCCAGGCCGAAGGCAGTTCAGGGAGGAAAAGGCCATTGTGAGGGTCCTGGGTGTGTACCTCGGCTGTGACGGAGTGGCTGCCAGGGATCAGACTTGGCATGAGGTGCTTGAAAAAATTAAAAAAACCTTGGGTATGTGGAAGATGAGGAGGCTTACACTCAAAGGTAAAGTGGTGGTGCTCAACTCCCTCATTCTGTCAAAATTAAACCATGTTTTACATATTCACGACTTACCAAAACAGACCTTAACTGAAATAAATAATGCCAACCAACTTTTCTGTGGGGGAGCAGACGCAATATGATAGCTCACAAAACAATAATCAACAAACAGTCAAATGGAGGTCTCAACCTCATTGACATTAACACAAAGAAACATTGCTTCAGGGTCAAAATAATAAAAAAACTAATGGACAATAACTCAGATCTCTTCTGGAAACATGAACTCACCCAAACAATAAACTTAATTGGCAGTTGTGGCATGTCAAATTCCAACTAGAGCACAAACTGAGCAGCCATCACCCTTCACAAAAGAGGTTCTGCAGTCTTGAGGGTTGGCCAGGCCCCACCTCCTCACATGGGTAATGAGCAAACATCAGCTCTTACAGCTTCCTCTTTTTCACCATCCTGACATCACACACCTTGGTCGACCAATCTCTGGCAGCCCTCTGTCGCGGGAGGGGCTGCACACTTTAGCTGGATTAATTGATAGTCAAGGGGAAATAATCGTGGATGAAATAGTCAGTAAACTCAGAATAAATAAACAACATAGTAAACAATTAACTGAACAGATCTGTCAAAAAATCTCTGATGCAATCCCCCCCTTTGGCAGCCTTTTACAGGACCAGTGGCAGCATGCAGGATGACGCCCTTGTTTTTCGCACAAGTGCTCACCCGGACTCAAAAACTCTGTCTGAACTTAATACTAAGTTTTGGTACAGTACACTGCTCATGAAAACAGCTCAAAAACCTACAGCAGAGTCCTACTGGCAGAAGCGCTTTCCTTCCTGCTCACAACATTTTGTCCATCTGGAAAAACATGAAAAGTCCCTTCGCCCACTCTCAAGAGGCAGAAGAGGAGTGTGAGGAGTCAGAGTGTCAGGGGGGGGGGCTCTGGGCCTTGTTGATAAGGCTAGTAGCAGACGGGAAAAAACTGTTCTTGTGGCGTGAGGTTCTGGTCCTGATGGACCGCAGCCTCCTGCCAGAGGGGAGTGACTCAAAAAGTTTCTGTCCGGGGTGGGAGGGATCAGCCATAATCTTTCCTGCACGCCTCAGAGTTCTGGAGGCGAACAGGTCCTGGAGAGATGGAAGATTGCAGCCAATCACCTTCTCTGCAGACCGAATGACACGCTGCAGTCTGCCCTTGTCCTTGGCCATGGCAGCAGCGTACCAGATGGTGATGGAGTAGAAGTGCACCATCATTGTCTTTGGCAGGTTGAATTTCTTCAGCTCCCGCAGGAAGTACATCCTCTGCTGGGCTTTTTTGATGAGAGAGCTGATGTTCAGCTCCCACTTGAGGTCCTGGGTGATGATAGTTCCCAGGAAGCGAAAGGAATCCACAGTGTCAATTGTGGAGTCACAGAGGTTGATGGGTGCAGGTGAGGCTGAGTTCATCCTGAAGTCCACAACCATCTCCACTGTCTTTAGAGCGTTGAGCTCTAGGTTGTTTCGGTTGCACCAAGTGACCAGCTGGTCAACCTCCCACCTATAGGCGGACTCGTCACCATCAGAGATGAGTCCGATGAGAGTGGTGTCGTCCGCGAACTTCAGGAGCTTGACGGACTGGTGACTGGAGGTGCAGCTGTTTGTGTACAGGGAGAAGAGCAGAAGAGAAAGAACGCAGCCCTGGGGGGATCCGGTGCTGGTGACCTGTGAGTCGGAGACATGTTTTCCCAGCTTCACATGCTGCTTCCTGTCAGACAGGAAGTCAGTGATCCACCTGCAGATGGAGTCAGGCACACTCAGCTGGAAAAGCTTCTCCTGGAGCAGAGCCGGGATGATGGTGTTGAAGGCAGAGCTGTGGAGGTTTGATTGCCTGCCGCTGTATTGGAATGGACAAATAGGAATTAACAATGACAAATGCTGTTGGGAAAAGCAGATTGCTGGATGGATTCAAAATCGGCACAACTATAGTTATGGCAAAAGAACTAAACAATGATGAGCTGGTGGTCTCTATTTGGCAAGTGTACTTCAACGTCATGGTTTCCCACACTTGATAAGGGAAGAAAATAGACCAGACCCTTTAGACATACAAAATAAAACAATTTCATTAAATAAATAAAGTTCTATTGAAGTACAGTATTTAAATAAACAATTGAATATGAATTGAATGAATATTTCCACATTTAATTCAAACATTTAAATTAGGCAAATACTGTATGAATAAATTAAATAAACTAGTTCCACTTTTTGGAACCATTGCCCTTAATCGACCTGACATTTTATATTTTAACCAAGATTATTGTACATATTTATCATGACATTTTCAATTACCATTAACCGAAATTAAAACAATCCAGGCGATTTTAATATAAACATAATTATTTATTTTTTATACAAACAATAAGCGCATCAACATCAGTCCATCTCTGTCTGGAAAAGAGCTGCGAGCTTACCGGTAGCCTCCTTGATCCTTTTTGCTTCCATGCGTGTTTTACTCCTGTGGTTATTCAGCTTTCGTTTCTTCTGCTGCCGTTTGTTGCGTTGCAAGCTACTGACTGAATGCTCACTCCTTATTTTGTTTCCGGGGTTTCTGCCGTGCGTTCCTAATGAGTGCGATTGTGATCACCTCTTGATGCGTTGCGGAGCCGTGCGATGCGGAGCCGTGCGCTCGCTGTTGCGCGCATGCAGTTGCGAGCCCGTCGTCACATGCACCCGCTCATAGGCAATACCCGGCAGATCGGCGAAACACTATTCTCACTCTGCCCGCGTATATCTCAGACCAGGAAATAATTGACAAGCTGCATGGCTGGGGTGTCTCTGCAATCTCCCCAATCAAGAGAAGAATGTGGCCTGGCGCTAACATCGCAGATGGGACAAGGTATGTGAAAGTCAAATTTAATAAGACAGTACAATCCCTGCCTTACTCTGCTAGATTTAATACTGCCACTGGTCCCGAATACTTAAGAGTGTTACATGATCGCCAAGTGAAAGTGTGTCATATGTGCCTACAGCCTGGACACATTCTTAGAGAGTGTCCTGAGTTTTGTTGCCATAAATGTGGAGTCCAGGGGCACTATGCAAGTGAGTGCCATAAAGCTGTGAAAAGGTGTGAGCTGTGCCATAAAATTGTATTTGCAATGAAAGTGAACCGGAGAGCATAGCAGAGTCAGATTTGGAGAAGGAGCAGACAGAGGGAAGCACCGAGGACAGTGAAGGAGAGGAGGAGGCAGAGATGGGGCCTGCGGAGGTACGCACAGAGCGAGGTGCAGAAAAAGGGCCCCCTGCCCAGCCTTGCCGAGTGGAAAAAATAACCACTAATGTGGAAACCTCTGGAGAAAGCCTTCCGGAAGCGCAGACTCATCAGGCTCAACCAAAGAATGCAAAAAAAGTGGCACGAAGAGCACCCCAACTGCAGAATCTGCGCCACTCAGTCCTCCCCACTCTGAAAAAGAGCCAACAATTTCTCCTTCACCAAGTGCTGCCTCAGATTTGGAGATGGACCTCTTGTTAGTATCCCTGGCAAGAAAACGACAAAATACAGACAAGTCCGGTAAAACAAATAAGAAAAGGCAAAATAGTAAAAAATGAGTGCGATGTTTAATGCCACAATATTACAGCTCACCCTTCTCATGGCCCTGCTTCTCTCACTGAATGCCCGTGGGCTCTGCAGCAGAGAAAACCTACACAAAGTCCTCAATACTACCAAATGTGACATCTTGCTGCTACAAGAAACAAAATGGTCCTCATCTCCTGTGAGCATGATAGGAGGTTTATGGGAAGGGGATGTATTTTTCTCAAACACAGATCGAGCAATGTGTGGGGTGGCAACGCTGATCAAAAACAATGTCTTTGACAAGGTAATAGAAATATATAAATGCTCACAAGGTAGATTATTGATAGCTGATTCATGGAAATATAATGTTTATATCAGAATTATCAATATATATGCTCCTAACACTGAGGGTGAAAGAAAGGTGTTTTTCAAAGAGCTAAAGAAATGGGTAAACAACAACTCCATCACTCGGGACTTCAATGTTCCCCTCACCAAATTTGACATATCTAGCAATAATCTCTTTAAAGATGATGTGAGATCCTTATTCGAAATTGTCGTTTTTAGTCAGGCTTCCTTCTTCTTACGAATGATAGGTGATGAGTTGATGGTGTAGAAAGAAACCTCTCTGACACAAGGCTCGTACCGAACAAAAGGGATTTTATTTGGTTAAGTCAAGCATCAGACCGAGCGCTGCAGGAGCTTGGGAGAATGTGTTCTTGCCGAATCTCTGAACAATTCTGCCTGCATAGGAGCAGGTCCATACTTTTAAGGGTTTCTCTGACATCATCATCATATACTTCACATTTGTCCATTTTAGGTATTCTATCTTCAGTCTAGAAGCCCCTCCTAGTGATGGACAGAGAAGACAAACAATGGTGTCCTTCTGTCTTTAGGTACCATGTCTCAGTATATAGGACAGCTGCTCAGCGCATACGTCTACTCTTCAATGTAAACATATCGTAAATATTAGAGAATCAACAACAGATTTGACCTTGGAACCTCTTATTATATATTGAGTATCTGCGTTTCTTCAAAAAAGCCTTTTCTAGGACGGGCCCAGAATTGGCCCATAAATGTGTCATAAAATATGTCCTGGGTCATACTTGTGACCCCCATGAGGAATTTCCTGGCTACTTTTCAACTGCAATGGAATATACATCTCTAACTTATTCGAGACAGAATGTAGCTGTGGTAATGTGTTCATCTACAAAAGAAACTACAAAATCATGAAAAACAATACAACCTGGTTGAGTAATTATGCATCCAAATAAAACTCAGTTTTCCATACATCAGTTGGTACGAGATACTCTCAAACAATCCCGTATTGATTATGTGTTGGTGGCAAGCTCCATTGTACACAATGTGAACTCAATAGAATATGTCCTCAACACATGGAGTAATCACTCCCTGATAAAATTGTCATTATTTCCATCAATAGCACAAACAAATGGTGGGGTATGGTGTTTTAACAATAGCTTACTAAAAGATCAACAGTTCATTGACAAAGTTAACCGTCTTATTCATAATGTGGCAAATGAAATGGATTGGGTTGAAGACATATTTAGTTGGTGGGAAAGAGTGAAAGAACAAATTAAAAAAGCATGTATAAATCATAGTAAACATAAGAGCTGGCTGGAGAAAAAAAAATGAAAAAAGAGCTAAAAGTAAAAATAGACAATGAACTCCAAAAAATAGCCAATGAACCTAACGGAGATCTGACAAATTACAAATATATTTATTTAAGAGACAAGTTAGCGCTATCCAAAAAGAAGGAATGCATGGGGGCAATAATTAGAAGCAGAGTGCAAAATTTTGTGGAGGGGGAAAAATGTTCAGCTTTTTTCCTCGATTTGGAAAAGTGAAAACAAAAAGTATTCATAAAAGAACTGAAAGACAGAAAGGGCAACATAATTATACAAACTGACGAAATAATATCCAGAATACAAGATTTCTTCCAGCAGCTATATACAAATCAAAATATAATTATAAGTGTGGTGAAGGTCATTTAGAACCAAATCTCGACAGAGGACAGAATATGGTGTGATCAGAGTCCAGGTGTGGATGGTTTAACAAATGAATGTTATATATTTTTCAAAGACAAATTAACACCAATTTTATTTCGAATTTTTGAGGAAGTTGAGAAGAAAGGTGAAGCTCCTGAGACCCTTAAACTTGGTTTAATTACTTTGGCATACACAAACCGAGGGGACAGAACTATCATTAACAACTACAGACCCATAAGCCCTCTGAATACTGACTACAAAATGTTCACAAAGATCCTGGCGAACAGACTCAAAGAAGTTATCCCAAATATAGTACATCAGTCACAGGCAAATAGCATTCCCGGACGAGATATTTCAGACTCCATTCTATCGTGGGGTTGTGGAAAATGCGGAAGCTGACCCTGAAGGGTAAGGTGGTCATGCTCAACTCCCTGATACTCTCCAAAGTGAATCATGTGCTACAAGTCTATGATCTCCCAAAACAAACCCACTAGAAATAAATCAAATGATATCCACCTTTCTGTGGAAGCCGCCGCAACATGATAAAACACAGAACAACAATTGATAAATACACAAACGGTGGGCTTAGGCTAATTGACATAAACACAAAAAAACACTAATTCAGAATCAGAATCATCAAAAAGCTGTTTTTTGGAAACATCAATTGCTTGACACAATTAAAACATGTGGAAACAGTAGCATTTACAATCTCTGTCAAATCCCATTAAAATCAAAAGCTACACATATCTCACAGTTCACATAGGAGATCTTTGAAGCATGGGAGTTGGCCAGACCGCACATGCTAACTATAGTACATAACAAACACCAGCTGCTGCAGCTCCCCGTTTTCCATAACCCAGACATCACATATCTGGGCAGGCCCATCTTGGGTGGGTTGATGCCGCAAGCAGGTTTATACACATTAGGTGACTTCACAGACAATCAAGGCAAAATAGTAGTGGAAGAAATCTTGAATCAGCTCAGAGCCAAAAACATTTATTGCAAACGGTTTGCTGAATCTACATGTCAGAAAATTGAAACTGGAATTGCCGACCATCTAAAACAGGCTTTTTACAGGACCAGTGGCAGGGGGCAGAATGATACCCTTGATTTTCATCTAAGTGCTCAGCCTGATGCGAAAAGCATTAATCAATTAACCTCCAAGTATTGGTACAACACTTTGCGGCAAACATAGCACAAAAACCGACATCAGAAACTCATTGGAAAAAACGCTTCCTGTCACTTAATGTTTCCACCATGTGCAAAAACATAAATAGCCCCTATGCTCATTCTTTCGCCAACAACACCGATTTCAAAATCAGACACAGACAAATTTTCTCGGGTATCATCCTGCACCAAATGAACAGTGTTAGCTATGAGAGGGTTTGTACTGTCTGTAATAAAAATGACGAAACACTTGAACACATCTTTCTCACCTGTCCCATCTGCGAGGTCTTCATAGCCCGGGTCCAGAATCTCCTCACTGACAACTGCAAGCTCAGCAGTAAAGACTTTACAGACTGGGACTGGACTTGGCTCTTTGGATTCTCACACAAGAAAGGAGGTATAAACACAACCCTGATTAACATTCTACTCTCCATAGCCCGACACACCATCTTCATTGCCAGGAACTACGCACTATTTGAGGACGTACAAATAAACAGATGGCTCTTCTTCACAAGCATGGTCAAAAGTCATCTCAGACTGCTCAAAGATGCCTTCAAAGCAACATTCCAGGAGACTTTTCTCGCCAACAGCTCCTTGTGCGAGCTGGATCAGAGTGGGGAACTGATGTTACTTTTCTGAATATGCTGGGGAGTACATTGAGTACGTTTTCATCTCTCAAGGTGAAAAAAAACATCTCTACAAAATAGACAGTATTGTTGATGACAATATCAACAATACTGTCTATTTTGTAGAGATGTTTTTTTTCCTTTTCATTTTCTCATTTTGCTTATTCAATTCATTCCATTTGTTTCCAATCAAGTATTCTCTTTTCTGTTTTTTGCTGTAAACCCTGTTTCATTAAGTCTTATTGGGGATAGTGTCCTATTGGCGAGAGTTTTATCTATTTATGCTTTTTTTCATTTGAATATGTCTTTTGTAGTGAATAAGTGTGTTCATCTTTGTTAATGAAAGTATTTTTGATAATAAAAAACAAAACAAAAAAAAGCATACCGCCTGGGAATACCAGGTGCTGTAAGCTTTTACACTGCTGCTTCCTTACAAGAAACATGGGCTCCCAATTAAGTTGACACACGGGCATGGGTTAATGTCCGTTTAGTTTCAGCTTTGCTTTGGTTTTCACAGAAAAAAGAGAATGGTGCACCGTTCCTGGTGGCACTGCAATACCAGGTCAATGCAAGGAGTGAAGAGAGCAAGCCCCAGTTTTCACCTCTCAATGCTCAAAAATGCATTTAATATTTAATCCCCATATAGAGGACACATCAGATATTAAACTGATACTACACTTGATCTTAGCCAAAAGGCCGAGAAGCGATGGCCCAGAAGTGTCTGGGGCCAACCCAAGATCTTGGCACACAAGTTACTTGTTGTGGTGCCATGTTTTTAAGTGCGCATAACAAAGGCTGCTGTTGATCACCTCCGCCCCAAGGTGCCCTAAGTGCACCTCTGAGCCGTGACAGACAGCTGCTTGACATTTGACACACTCAAAGGGCGCAGCCTTACAGCAAAGCCCACCAAAAATAACTTAAACTCTTGAACGTCCCTCTCCACGGAAGTCTTTAGTAAAAGGCGAAAGACTTGTGCATTTTGAAGAGAAACCAGAGTCAACGTAGCCCCTGTCCTGGAGAGCAGCCAAGGAGTCTATCCGCCGGAGTCACCACAGTCTCGGTCGGCCGGCCGGCCGGCCACCTTGGGACAGCCTTCCTTCAACGTTTTTGGTTTGTCGGCCAATAAACCGCCCAGATTTGACTGCATGTTTGGAAGCGCATTCTTACTGTTGGTTGTGTGCTGCAGTTTTCTATCAGTCGCTGAGGCTGTGGCACATTCCTCGCTCACTGGCACACCTCCAACATTTGTGAAAGTCTTCATGTGACCCACTGCTGAGGCATCCACTTGGACCAGGAATCTCCTGCTGAAGTCTGGACTTTTGAGAACTGGCGAGGAACACAGATGATTTTTCAGACAGTCAAAGGCAGATTTTCACTGCTCCAACCAGGTTACAGGATTCTTCCTGTCTTTAGTAATTAAAGCTTTATTATTATCACATTACATGTCATTTAGCAGACGCTTTTATCCAAAGCGACTTACAATGAGTACAATCAGCCAGGGGTGGAGTTGAACTTGCGACCATGATGTCTTTCGCACACAGGGTACTGGTCTTAACCACTGAGCCACCCCACCCCCCAGCCACCCCACCCTAAAGCTGTGAGTGAGGTGGCAATGGTGGAGAACTGGGGAACAAATCGTCTGTACCACCCTACCAGACCCAGAAAGGACCGCACCTCCTTCTTGGTCCATGGCCGAGGACATTTCCAGATAGCTTCCAATTTATCCACTCGTGGACACACCTGGTATCCCAGGTACCGAGTGTCGGGCCCACTCACACTTGGCTGGGTTAAGCGCCAGTCCAGCTTCCTGGATTTTCTGGAGGATGAAAGAGACGTGTTGGCTATGCTCTGACCAGGTGTTGCTGAAGATCACAACATCATCCAGGTAGGCGGCACTGCAGTGGTCACAGCCCTGGAGAACTCTGTCCATCAGCCTCTGGAAAGTAGCAGGAGCTCCATGCAAGCCAAAGGGCATCATTTTGAATTGAAAAAGTCCCACTGGTGTCTGGAAAGCGGTGTAGGGTCGACTTGACTCTTCCAGTGGCACCTGCCAGTACCCCTTGCACAGATCCAGGGTGGTGATAAATTTAGCGGCACCAATCTTCTCCAGGAGATTGTCAACTCTGGGCATTGAGTAAGCATCGTACTCAGATATGGCATTGAGCTTTCGGAAGTCGAGGCCTATCCTGAGGGAACCATCCTTCTTGAAGACAATCACCACTGGACTGCACCACTCTGAATTGGATGGCTCAATCACCCCAAGCTTCAGCATTTCTTCCACCTCAGTCCGCAGCTTTCCAACCAGTTGTTGTGGGACACGATATGGGCGTTGACAGATAGGTCGGCCATCCTTTAGACGTATCCGATGCCACCAGTCCGGCCCGGATTGGTGGCGAATAAGGAGGGAAACTTACCTGCAGGAGCTGTACCGCCCTATCAGTTCTTGATGCACCAGGACAGGATCTGTGGATGCCCTGGAGGTCCCTGGTCCAGTGTCCGGCTCCTCCTCGTCATTGACCTTCCTGGCCAACAGGACTTTTACTGGGACCTGGTCTGGACACTCCCTCCATTCCTTCAACAGATTAACATGGTATGTTTGTTTTACCTTCTTCTTGTTGGGTTGGTGAACCTCATAGGTGACTGGACCCATCTTTCTGGTGATTGTGTATGGCCCTTGCCATTTTGCCAATAATTTGTGACTGGATGAGGGAAGTAGTAGCAGGATCTTTTGGCCCGGCTGGAACCCGCGATGTCGGGCCTGTTGGTCATACCAGATCTTTTGGCTCTTCTGTGCCTTGTACAGGTTGACCTCAGCCTCCTCCTGGTACTTTGCATGCCGCTCTCTCCAGCACAAACTGCAAGATCCCTTTGTCACTTGGCATGGTGGATGGGGCTTCCCAGCCCTTTCGTAGTAGGTCCAGTGGGCCCTGCACATCCCAACCATACAATAGTTGAAATGGGGAAAAGCCAGTTGATGCCTGGGGAACTTCACGGTATTCTTTCCAGTGTCAACCACAAACATCTGCAGCATTCTCTTTGGGGTCTGGTTGAACTTTTCCACAAGGCCATCAGTCTGTGGGTGGTATGGTGTGGTTTTGATTGCAGCAATGCCCAGTAAAACCGTGAGCTTTTGCGTAGATATGTCTTATGACGACCTAGATGCTCCGCCCAGGGAAGTGTCTGCCCCAGGTGCATAACAATACTTCTGCAGCTAGCAGGGACAACCAGATGTTGTGACCATCATTTACACAATACAATACATCATTTTCCACAACAAATTGTTCTGTTCTCACACTGATGTAACATTAACTATATTTGCAAACAGGAGTTTTAAAGTTTTATCCCCCTTTTGTAGCTCTGCAATATTGCTAGGTACAGTCCACCCATTGTTTGGTGATGAACCCAACATTTCAGGTTCCGCCGACTTCAAGTGCTTTTCAAAGCGGCGTTGGCGACGAGACTTTTTTAGATCTTTGATGCTACTGTCATACAGACTACTGTCAAAGTCTGGGAGCAGCAGAACATCATGATCGACTTTTCTTGACTCCTGGGTGTCCCCCTCCCACAGACTACTGTCAAGGTCTCGGAGTGGTTGGACACCAGCTTTTATTTGAGCTCGAGTAACAACAGGACAAGACATTTTGATTTCTACCTCCCCTGTTTTCCCAAAGTCATTTTCCACTGGTCGATCCCCTAATAACATGTCCAGCAGTGTGGGCACGTCCCAGCCCAAGAGAGCTGCAGTAGGCAGTCTTTCCACAACACCCACATTTAACAGATAAGGCTGTTCATCAATTGTCACAGTCACTTCAGCAGTGGGGTATGGATGCTTATCCCCGTGCACACAGACAATGTCCTGTTGGTGGCTATAGTCAATGGTGCTCAGTAGCACCAGATCCTGTCGCACCAGAGACATAAAACTTTCACTGTCCAGCAGAGCAGTAACCTCATGTCCTTTAACAGTCACAGTCTTATAGCATTGCAATATTACTCCCTCAGCCACTTCAGGCCTAGGTGCATAGCAGGCACCTGTCAATTTTGCTCTGCGTAGTGGACACAGCGAGGCTTTGTGGCTGGCCTGCTGGCAATAATAACACACAAGTTCCTTACCGGCTCCTTCTTGGTTTGGGGCAGAACTGGCAGTACCTAGAAATTCCTGGTTAGTGACTTCCCTCCTGGTAGGTCTCGGCTGGGATGACTGGAACACAGGCCGTTGGACTGCACTTGTGGGTCGTGTAGCTGGTCCTCCTCTGCGGGCGTTGAGGTATTACAGTGCCAGCTTGGCTGCGCTGTGGCCATCAGTTGGTTCATGCTTCTTCACCCAGGTCCTCACCTCGGGGGGGAACACTCGAAGCAGCTGCTCCAGGATGATGACTTCACCAATCTCCTCCTTGGTGTGTTGCTCAGGTCAGATCCAGCGACGATAGAGGCCTCTCAGATGGTGGTAGGTCTCTGTGGGGTTCTCACTAGATGGCACACTGAGGAAGCTGAACTGTTGTCGATACATCTCCGGAGAGATGTCAAATTTCATCAACAAAGCAGCTTTCAGGTCATAATAGCAATGAGCCTTCTCCTCATCCATCACACTGTAGGCCTGCAAGGCCTTCCCAGACAGCAGGGGAACAAGTCGGCATGCCCATTCAGCAGCTGGCCATTTCCAAGTTCGAGCCAAGCGCTCAAAACGCAATAAATAGTTCTCTATGTCCTCCCCCACCTGGTATGGTGGTATTTTAGGTTCAACCTGAGGCGCCCACTCAGGTCTGGGCTGCTCAGACACCCTACTATCAGCCGGCAACTGCAGAGTCAATTCATCAGCTGACAAATCAACGTGTCTACGCCGGGGTGTCGGTGTTGGTAGCCCAAGCCTTGAACTACTGGCGGTTACTGTGTGGGGCGTTGCAACCGTAGGCGCAGCCTGAGGCAGGGAAGCTCTTAGGCCTTGTAGCTCAGCAAGTAAACCCTCCTCTCTCCGACTTTGGGCTGTCAGAAAGTCTTTCATTAATCCAAGCATCTCTCCCCCAGTGTCACTCATTGCTACGGGAGCAGGCCTCCATCGGTCACTGTCTTCTTCTTCCGATGACTGAACTGTGTCCCCGGCTGGATCAGCTGCTGCCATCTCTTGCTGCTGCCGTTGCTGTGAACGCAGTCCTACTCGTGTTCTTGGGAGACTAATGCTCTTCTTTCGACTAGCCATATCCCACTTCTGACACCATATATGAAGGGGTCCTTGGTGACACCCTCCGGAATGATATGGCTTAGTCGAGTTGATACATTCAAAAGAAGTTTATTCTCACTGTGCCCCCAAAGAACCAATGACGACAAACAGAAATATTTACAAAGGAACAAAAGAAACACAAATAGAACAAAACAAACAAACAAACAAAATGAACCCAAATTATTTACAGTTTTATGTGCTGAACAGAGTTCCTCCTTAACTCCTGCACCATCTCAAAAAAAACAGTAATATTCTTTCTTGGTTTGACCTACACTGCACCACCTGTCATCAACTCACTTCCACCTGAACAGGCTCAAAATGGTTGCCTTATAACTGTTATGCCCCTCCCACTGGGCGTTGCACAAAATAATACTCTCTAATTAGCCACTTTCCCGCCAAGAGCCCTATTTATCCACCCAAATAGCTAAGCCCCTGTTTGGCCGAGAGCAGCTGGGGAAACATCAGCGTCTCTGGTGAGTGTGCCTACAAGTGCGGTGAATGTGTGTGTGGGGTGTCGCTAACAAGTGTGCACCCTCACTATGGAACTGTGGGGAATAGATTATGGTTGTGTTTGTTGTGATGGTAGCCGAGGGTACGCTATTGAGAGGGAGTGGGTTTGGCCAGGAAAAATCAGAAGCAGAGTGAAAATATGGACATGAAGGTTTATTCAGGCTTGAGGGAGAAAAGAAATCAAGCATTAAGTGTCCATGGGTAAAATTCCAAATAAATCCATAAAATTAAAAAGGAACAAAAATAAATCAAAATTCGGCACAAAGTCAAAGGTCAGCAAAAATTATAGCAAAATTCCAAATCCACTCATTAACCAATACTCCGAGAGTCACAGTGCTAACACGCAACATATCCAAGACTAACTGACATAGACTGGATGCACAAACATATAGCAGGTGGCCAGCACCATTTACAATTATGGGGGAACATATAACAAGTAATTAATACACAAATAACAAGACAGACTCTGAAACAAAGTACGTATGCTTGGATGTCAAAAAAGAGAAAGATTTACAAAATAAATACAAAACAGTCCACTCTCTTGCCCATGAAAAGGACACAACACAGAGGGGGTTTGATCAAGATCCACCTCTGTCATCCCCATGGTCATAATTACTGTGGACTAGGCCAATTAGGCCCGGAACCAAATAAATGTTAACGTTTCTGGACGGCTCCTTTTCGCTGCCGGACAGACGCGGCCAGACTGCGGACCACAACAACACCTCCAGCGCAACCGGTAATCCATGTTCCATGATACCTGTTTATTTTAGGCTCAAGTTTGCGCCCCTGCTTGAGCACCTTAACTCTCCACCGTATCCTAAATAATCCTGTGCGTCTCCTCTTCTGCAGATGCGCACCGCAGCTGCCCCGCACTCGCCCGCGGCAACCGCTGCATAAACGAGTGCGGCTGCTAACGTCCTTGTATCAGAATGTGTGTGTGTGTGTGTGTGTGTGTGTGTGTTCACTCAGCCTGGAGGGCTTCTTACTGTTGGTTGTGTGCTGCAGTTTTCTATCAGTCGCTGAGGCTGTGGCACGTTCCTCGTTCACTAGCACACTTCCAAGATTTAGTGGTAGATCTGAGTGCATGAGCAAAGCAGCTCCGTGTTACACTGAGCAGTACAAACTGCCGGGCCATTTCCCAACTCATCCGGGCTTCTGAAATGGTGAGCTGTTCCTGGCATCACTTCAATATCAGGTCACTGCGTGGAGTGAACAGAGCAAGCGCCAAAGTATTAACCCTTGGCATGATGGCCATGGATCCATCTCCAACAATCGAGTTCTTCTACAAAGAGTTGGGAAAGGGAGCATGACATTTTCTTAGAGCTAAAATACAACACCCACAACCATCACGTTCCCAGCAACTTGGAAAGACTGGGGATGTTGCTCTCCAAGGACGTGAGAAGTTTGGTGATGGGCACACAACGGTGAACTTTGGGCGGCTGACCTCTGCTTACAACGGCATCATCGGGTGAGAGCGTGGACGCAGCACCCCACTAGAAAAAATTATTGAGTCAAGATTCCCACGTTTGGGGAATTTGCAAGGGTCAACATAAACAGAGTGCAATGGCTGAGCCTCGCCCTGGGTGAACCGCCTTCTCAATCATGGTATCTCCCCTGCCAGGTAAGTATGAGGTGTACTTGCCAAACACTGGGTGGCTGTTGCCAGACACAACTCTTCCAATGCCTCGACTCAGGTGCTCGTTAATGCTGTGCTATGTTCAACTTCAACCTCCAGCACACATTGGAGAGGAAACACTCAAACTGTTTTACTGGCATACCTGGCTGTCGTTTCCTATAGATTCAGCAACAACTGAACATGACGGCACCAACAGCAGCTTACCCATCTTGGTGTCGCTTCCTAATACTGGAATAGAGTGTAGCATGTAGTGGAGATAAAGGCTGAAGTGCAGTGTGTTCGAAAGGCAGACTTTTGAGCCCCTCCACGAGCAGGGGGCCTTGCCTGGTCTATAAAAGGAGTCTGTGTCCCCAGCCCCTCGGCTTACAGCCATACCACCCTGAGCACGCCCACTAGCGAACCAGGAAGTGAATGGTACAAACATTTCGAGCACACGGCTCCTTTCCGCAGCCTGTTTTCACCCCCTTTTTCTCCTCCTTTCCGCAGCCTGTTTTCACCCCCTTTTTCTCCTCCTTTCTGCACTTATTTTCCCTTTTCTCGTCTTGTGCTACTTTAGTTTATTGTTTTGTTCATTTAAAGGAGTGGTTTTCCCCCCCCAACAGTGCTTTTCACAGGGCGTTTACTGTTGGATTTTTTTTCTCATCATGGATGGACCTGAGAACAACGACCTCACCAAGCAAAGAATCATGGCAAAGGAGACAAAGAACCCGGAGAATAGAGATAGAGAGAAGAATGATGGAACGCAAAGGAAGTATGAGAAGGAGCTTACTTTGCAAATAGAATTGACGGGAGCAGAAAAAGTCACAATAATGGAATTACTGAAATGTGTGCGTGGACTGTTTTTTATTGCCTGCCGCTGTATTGGAATGGACAAATATAAAATAACAATGACAAATGCTGTTGGGAAAAGCAGATTGCTTGATGGATTCAAAATCGGCACAACCATAGTTATGGCAAAAGAACTAAACAATGATGAACTGGTGGTCTCTTTTCTCACTCTGCCCACGTATATCTCAGACCAGGAAATAATTGACAAGCTGCATGGCTGGGGAGTCTCTGCAATCTCTCCAATCAAGAGAAGAACGTGGCCTGGCACTAACATCGCAGATGGGACAAGGTATGTGAAAGTCAAATTTAATCAGACAGTACAATCTTTGCCTTACTCTGATAGATTTAATACTGCCACTGGTCCCGAATACTTGATCGCCAAGGGAAAGTGTGTCATATGTGTCTACAGCCTGGACACATTCTTAGAGTGTGTCCAGAGTTTTGTTGCCATAAATGTGGAGTCCAGGGGCACTATGCAACGGAGTGCCATAAAGCTGTGAAAAGGTGTGAGCTGTGCCATAACAATATGGAAAATTGTATTTGCAATTAAAAGTGAACCGGAGATCATAGCAGAGTCAGATTTGGAGAAGGAGCAGACAGAGGGAAGCACCGAGGACAGTGCAGGAGAGGAGGAGGCAGACAGGTACGCACAGAGCGGGGTGCTTTCTCTGCACCCCGCTGCCCTGAGTGGAAAAAATAACCACTTATGCTGTCCTCGGTATATGCACTGTATATAACTTGACAGCTAGATAAACACCTTCCGGACATCAAGACTCTGAAGACAATTGTTCCTTAGTCCACAGGTTTAATGACGTTGCAAGGAAGGGTGAAACTAAAACATACAAAAAACATAATCAATACTCTATGCTACATTAATACACAGTATAACATAACTTAGTCTTTACTGTAAAACAAAACCCATATTCGTACTGTTTTTATGGTTTTATGTATTTTAACATGTCTACTCATATATTTATTATTCTTATGAACTTCCAAAGGCCTAAGAACAGTGTATATGTAACCCGGTATTTTTCTAGCATCAAACTTCACAAAATGTAACATTGTCCCACAAATAATGATCTATGGTTGTAGGTAACACATAAAATGACAGATACATACCCAAGATGCACCAAAAAAGGCATAAAATGTATGTAGATGACTCTGGATTAGCGTGAATACAATAAGCAACAGCTGTCAGAGTCATGCTCACTTACTTCCTGTTTACTGATCACATGCACGACATAACTTCCTGTTACTGAA
The DNA here is from genome assembly GCF_019176455.1 of Solea senegalensis. Lineage (NCBI taxonomy): Eukaryota > Metazoa > Chordata > Actinopteri > Pleuronectiformes > Soleidae > Solea > Solea senegalensis. The sequence goes on along the minus strand of NC_058037.1, from coordinate 18,415,748 downwards.
ATCCTTTGACTCTTAAAGTGACCACAACAAAATACACAAACATAAAGAATTTACTTAAGCAATGACTTTTAACATTACGTTGTAACAAAACACCACTGATGTGGGAACCTCTGGAGAAAGTCTTCCGGAAGCGCAGAATCAGGAGGCTCAACCAGAGAATGCAAAAAAAGTGGCTGGAGCTGATAAGCTCCAAGCCAGGGGCACGAAGAGCAACCCAACCGCAGAATCTGCACCACTCAGTCCTCCCTACTCTGAAAAAGAGCCAACAATTTCTCCTTCACCAAGTGCTGACTCTGATTCGGAGAGACCTCTCGTTAGTATCCCTGGCAAGAAAACGACAAAATACAGACAAGTCCGGTTAAACAAATAAGAAAAAGCAAAACGGAAAAAAATGAGTGCGATGTTTAATGCCATAATATTACAGCTCACCCTTCTCATGGCCTTGCTTCTCTCACTGAATGCCCGTGGGCTCTGCAGCAAAGAAAAACTACACAAAGTCCTCAATACTACCAAATGTGACATCTTGCTCTTACAAGAAACAAAATGGTCCTCATCTCCTGTGAGCATGGTACGAGGTTTATGGGAAGGGGATGTATTTTTCTCAAACACAGATCGAGCAATGTGTGGGGTGGCAACGCTGATTAAAATGAACCCAACAAAGATCTGACAAATTCTATTTATTTAAGAGACAAGTTAGCGCTTTCCAAAAAGAAGGAATGCATGGGGGCAATAATCAGAAGCAGAGTGCAAAATTTTGTGGAGGAGGAAAAATGCTCAGCTTATTTCCTCGGTTTAGAAAAGGGAAAACAAAACGAAGCATTCATAAAAGAACTGAAAGACAGCAAGGGCAATATATTTATACAAACTGACAAAATAATATCTAGAATACAATATTTATTCCAGCAGCTATATACAAATCAAAATATAATTATAAGTGTGGTGAAGGTCATTCAGAACCAAATCTCGACAGAGGACAGAATATGGTGTGATCAGCTTATTAGCATGGCAGAGATCGAAGCAGCCATCAAGGGCTTACAAAAAACAAGAGTCCAGGTGTGGATGGTTTAACAACTGAATTTGATCTATTTTTCAAAGAAAGATTAACACAAATTTACTTTTGAATTTTTGAGGAAGTTGAGAAGAAAGGTGAAGCTCCTGAGACCCTTACACTTGGTTTAATTTCTTTGGCATACACAAACCGAGGGAACAGAACTATCATTAACAACTACAGACCCATAAGCCCTCTGAATACTGACTACAAAATGTTCACAAAGGTCCTGCCCAACAGACTCAAATAAGTTATCCCAAATATAGTACATCAGTCACAGGGATATAGCATTCCCGGACAAGATATTTCCGACTCCATTCTATCCATTAAAGAAATTATCTATCAGATGTCACAAACTGGCGGCATCTATCTAGGAGTAGATTTTGAAAAGGCGTTCGATAGAGTTGAACATAATTTTTTATGGGCTGTTTTAACACAATTCGGTTTTGGTCACAATTTCATTAAAATAATTCAATCTCTTTACAATAATGCATACAGTTGCATGAAAGTGAATGGTCTCCAAACTCCAAAAATAGCAATTCAAAGATCAATGAGGCAGGGATGTTCCCTCTCCTCTCTAATCTACAGCCTAGTGGCCCAGCCCCTCGCTCTATTAATAAATCAGAACATGAACATTCAGGGCATACTGGCAGATAATGGCACTTCCTGCAAAATGATTGCCTATGCCGATGACACAAACATCATGGTCAAAGATGAAAAAAGTGTAGAACTAGCTTTGAATCTTGTAAATATCTATCAAAATCAATAAAAACAAATCAACTATAATGTACTGTGGTGAGGGGGCAAGGTCACCAGGCAGATGGGCTTTCATAGAAGAAAAGGCCAGTGTAAGGGTCTTAGGAGTGCATCTTGGCCTGGATCAGAGGGCCGCCAGCGATAACACCTGGAAAGAGGTGCTGGATAAAATGATAAAATGCGGATGCTGACCCTGATGGGTAAGGTGGTCATGCTCAACTCCCTGATACTCTCCAAAGTGATCGAATCGGTTGAAGTATTGATTCAGTTCAGTGGCCCATCGCTGGTCCCCCCCTGTTGTGACTCTGGCTCCACTCTGTCCATGACCTGTGATGTTCTTCCGGCCTCTCCACACATCCCTCGTCCTGCTCTGCCCCATCTGCTCCTCCAGTTTCCTCTTGTAGACGTCCTTAGCCTCCCTGATCGCCTGCTTGAGCTCCCGCTGGACTTTTTTCAGCTCATCTCTGCTCCCTGAAGCAAACACCCTCTTCTTCTTGTTCAGCACGACTTGAAGTTGAGGGGTCACCCATGGCTTGGTGTTGGCAAAGCACCGCACCCTGCGGGTTGGTGCGACGTTCTCCTCACAGAATTTCATGTAATCTGTGAAACAGTCATTGAAGCCGTCGATGTTATCTCCATCAGAGAAAGTCTCCCAGAATGTTGTCTCGAAGCAGTCTCTCAACCTCTCCTTGGCTTCTTCATTCCACATCATTACAGTTCTTTTCTGTGCTGGCTGCCTCCTCACCACAGGTGTGTATTCAGGTCGCAGACATATCAGGTTGTGATCAGAGCGGCCGAGTGGGGGGAGGGGGCGGAGGTGTATGCACCCTTTATATTTGCATATAAGAGGTCCAGCGTCTTGTTCTCCCGGGTGTGGCACTTCACGTACTGTGTGAACGTGGGGAAAAAGGGGGAAAGCGAGGCATGGTTGAAATCACCATTTATGAGCAGGAGAGAGTTTGGGTGTTCAGTTTGCAGTGCCGACACTGAGCTGTGCAGCCTCTCACATGCTGCGGCTGCATCGGCTGAGGGAGGGATGTAGACTGTATACACAATCACATGTGAGAACTCCCTCGGGATGTAATACGGGCGGATGCCCACCGCAACAAATTCAATGTCCTTTGTGCAAACTTGTTCTTTGATGGAGACGTGCGCGGGGTCGCACCATCTCTCATTAATAAACACCGCCACTCCTCCGCCTCTCCTCTTCCCAGCCACATTCCGGTCCGCACGTACCGTCTTAAACCCCTCCAGGGAAATGACCGAGTCCGGTGTCATCTCCGTCAGCCAGGTCTCCGTAAAGCACAGCAGGCTGCTCTCCCTGAAGTCCCTCTGGTGCCGGGTCAGCGCCACGAGCTCGTCCGTTTTGTTCACGAGGGAACGGACATTTCCCATGATGATAGATGGGATAAAAGGACGGAACCTACGTTTGCTCTCCTGTTTCCTCCGACCCGCTCTGCAGCCCCGTCTCTTCCTCTGTAAAACCGTTGGAATCGTCCATTCCGTGTTGTGAGAGAGAGCGGTGTTGCGCAACACCAACAGCTGATCCCTGGTGTAAACAATGGATCCGCTGAGCGTGTCTGCCAACGGAGTTCCCAAAAGTGCAGAGAAGAGCATTAAACAAAATGCAAAAGTAATAAAAGTGGTCTCATTGTGCCCGTGGTGGCAGCAGGATTCGACCATTTTAAGTAAAAAAAGCATGAAAAACGCCAGAAAAAACGAGAAAAAACGAGAAAAGGTAAGAAAGAAGGGAGAGCCGTTGTAAGCAGCAGCTGCTCGGGCAGCGCCATCTTGAATGGACAATGCGAGTGCTATTGTCACAATTAAGTGAGTTTAAGTTAGATTTAGTTTCCGGGGCAGCCTAGAGCTGTGGCCGACACAGGGGGCCTCGTGAGAGCCAAACCTTGGAAAATAAAGTTTGGGGGGTTGAAAAAGACTGCCTCGTTTGGTATCAAGACCGAGAATCCTCCCTCTGTCCTGAGGGAAACAAGAGATGCTTAAAATATGTGTAAAATACTCAAGCAGTATTATAAAGAGAAATGCACCAGAAGGATGGTTTGATCACTCCTGGCTGGTGGGTAACTGTTAATAAAAATGTGGATTGGATAAATTACGGGTATTATAATCAACAGAGATTTATGAATTTCACTAAGGAAGCACTTGGAGGCATACATCAAGAGTTAGATAAGACTAGTTTAATGGCATGGCAGAATAGGATGGCTTTACACATGATGTTGGCTGAAAAAGGAGGAGTACTGTATAATGTAGAATGTTTGGAGATATGTGTTGTACATTTATTCCTAATAATACAGCACCCGATGGCAGCATCACTAAGGCATTGGATGGATTAACCACCCTATCTGTAGAGTTAGATGAAAATTCTGGTTTTCGGATTGGATGGCTTCAAGACATTTTTTGAAAATGGGCAGGTTCTACAAAAACTATGACGTTATCTGTAGCTGTGATGACTGCTATTCTAATCATTTGGAGATGTTGTTGTATTTATGCTGCATGAAAGAGTCCCCACCACCGATGACCACCGAGAGGATTATGAGAATGCAGCACCAGAAAATGTTACATCTGATTTGACAAATGATAATCTATATGGTACAATGGCTGATGAAGATAAGGACAACATGGTTTAAGAAAATTTTGTTTATGTGTTTATTCTACTGATTATGATGGTACTACAGGAAATCTAGCTTAAGTTGTAGTGTTCTGAATTGGTCCCCATTGAATTTGTTTTGGGGTAACAATACAATCAAAATGCTTTTGAATTTATGCTTTTGTTCCTTGATCAAATGAAGTACCTGCGTGTGGTTGCCGGGGCAGCAGGACCGTGAGAGAGTTTCCCTATCTAGAAGGAAAATGGATAATTAGAATGTTTTGAACTGCCTGACAGGTTTTTTCGCTCTCACACTCTATAACATTTGTTATAATGATGCTGGAAATCAGCATAAACAGGAGGGATATGTGATGGGAATTATGTACCTCATGTAATACAAGAAGAGAAATGTTGAATGAAACTGTTTGATGTGACCTGTGACCAGTGACCCTTTATATTGTTAATGTAACTGTTTGATGTGACTTGTGACCAGTGACCCTTTGTATTACTTTAGGAACTGTTTGATGTGACTTGTGAATAGAGACAATGGGTCTGCGACCTAGGGCAAGGTGATAACAGACCCACTTAGGTGGGGGTCTGCACCTTATGGCAGGGTGATAGCTGACCCATTGAGACAGATAAATACCATGTGACTCCAAGACAGGGAGTCTTCACTTTGTAACTGGCCTGTGTGTTGCTTTGTGAATGCTCCTCTTGTACAAGATTAAACCCTTGTTTGGATTCTGAGCTGACTCCGATCTCCTTCCTCCGGATCTCAATTATTTTAACAGGTCTGGTTAGGACTTGGATGGGAGACCGCCTGGGAATACCAGGTGCTGTAAGCTTTTACACTGTCAGTGAGGCTGTGGCACATTCCTCGCTCACTGGCACACCTCCGAGATTTAGTGGTAGATGTGAGTGCATGAGCAAAGCAGCTCCTTGTCACACTGAGCAGTACAAACTGCTGGGCCATTTCCCAACTCATTCGGGCTTCTGAAATGGGGGTCTTACTGGAGCGGGGAGTGCTGAGTGATGCAGTGCCGGTGGCCGATGCACTCTGCGTTTTCTGGTTCTCACCCCAAGTGCTGACTCTGATCTTGAAATGGACACCTCTCTCATCTCAAACCTAAGAAAAGGACAAATGAAAGTAAAACAAGGTAAAAGATCACAAAAAAAGGAGTAAAAAAAGTTAATAATCATGTCTGATGTAACACCATTTCAACTCACCCTCCTCATGGTCTCCTTTCTCTCGCTGAATGCCTGTGGGCTCTGCAGTAGAGAAACCTACAGAATTTGTTAACTTCCATCAATTGTGACATACTGTTTCTTCAAGAAACCAAATGGTCTGAATCTCAGTTCAATCTGTTGGACATATTATACCCTATTTCCCCCATTAAAATAGTTCCCTGGTGTCCTAATGAACATGTCAGTGACATGCTTTGGTCAAAATACCATAAGGATGAAGAATCATAGTAGTTCAATAACCCCTTTCAGAACGCTCGGTTTTCGTGCATGGTCCCTTTATATGCAAATGAGACACAGGCAAACACACACCCACTTCTTCCAGGGGGTTTCTGATTTGTCCTCTTTACAGCGCTTTACAGCTCTATTCGTCTCCCCCTCCCTCCACTAGCTCTCTGACAATATCAACATGTCAGCGAGAGTGCCGTCACAGGAAGAGACGTCCTACATAAGGATCGAGCCGAACACTGTCCAACTGTAAATCAGTTAAAAACACTTAGGAACAGAAGATCAGCGGTGACACAGAGAGTGCAGCACCGCTGATCGCCACCGCGGATCGCCAGCGGCGCGCTGAATAAACTGTATGTTGCTGTATCAGACCGGAGACTGTGCTCCGGAGACCTCACCACCGCTGACCAGCTCCGGTGCTCCGGCGAGCTGGCGATCAGCGGTGGCGATCACTGTGTAAGCGGAATAAACTGTATGTTGCTGTATCAGATCGTGTGTTCGTGTGTTCGCACCACTTCACATCAGACTGCGACCAGCGGTCGCCGTATTTACCCTGGATTTCCACTGGACGCGGAACGGCCGCGGAACGGCCGCAGCGCAGTTCTGCTTCGTCCTCTACCCAAAAGTCAATCCCCACCGGGCGCGTTACGGCAGCGGCGCGGAGCCTTGGGAGCCAGTGGTATTCACAGAAGATCGCGCGATAATCTCGAACGGACGCGAGATCCAACTGTTGATCTGGCCATCTATTTTCGATATTGTGCTTCTACCATGTGGAAGTTTGCTAGTCAGTTTCTCTAGTTGCCTCGTTTTATGTAGTTTCATTATGTCCTGATTGTCTGTGCAGTATTGACAATGTAATAACATAGTTAATAAATTAGTTAATAAACGTATTGTGTTTTATTTTGAAAGGGGGGCGGAAGTGTTTTACTTTGATACTGTGTGGGACTTCCTTTCTTGTGCGATGTGCTTCGTTGAAATTTACGAGGTTCAGCAGCGGCAACGGAAAAGATAGAACTGATTCCTATCGATAGCACTGCGGCGCGGCGAGCCGCATCTGGGCCGCTGCTGATCCGCCCCGCAGCGCGGCCGGTGGGAATGCTCACATTGATTAGAATGGAAGCGATTTGCAACGGCTACCGTTCCGCGGCCGTTCCGCGTCCAGTGGAAATCCAGGGTTAGTCAGGGGACGTATTTCACCGACGTACAAACACACAAATTGTTAAGAAAAGATTACATAGAGCTCATAACTGACCATTCTGACACGTCCTAATTAAACATATTTGTTCAGTACGTCCTCCATGACCGGAGCACAGACTCAGTCTGATACAATCACATAAAGCAGCTGTTTATGCAGTTCGCTGCTGACGATCAGCGGTGCTGCACTCTCTGTGCAGCGGTGCTACACTCTCTGTGTCACCGATAGCCTAAACTGCCGCTGGCGATCAGCTGATCGCCACCGCTGATCGCCAGCAGCGCGCTGAATAAAATGTATGTTGCTGTATCAGACCGGAGACTGTGCTCCGGAGACCTCACCACCACTGACCAGCTCCGGTGCTCCGGCGAGCTGGCGATCAGCGGTGACACAGAGAGTGCAGCACCGCTGATCGCCAGCTCGCCGGAGCACCGGAGGTGGTGCGGTGGTGAGGTCTCCGGAGCACAGTCTCCGATCTGATACAGCAACATACAGTTTATTCAGCGGTTTAGGCTGTTTAGGCTATCGGTGACACAGAGAGTGTAGCACCGCTGCACAGAGAGTGCAGCACCGCTGATCGTCAGCGGCGAGCTGCATAAACAGCTGCTTTATGTGATTGTATCAGACTGAGTCTGTGAACTAGGACCGGTCAGTTATGGAGTGACAATTTGTGTGTTTGTACGTCGGTGAAATACGTCCCCTGACTAAATACGGCGACCGCTGGCCGCAGTCTGATGTGAAGTGGTGCGAACACACGAACACACGTTTGCTGACTTTATCCGGCACATTAGCTTCATATATAAAATCCTCTGTAAAACACTGTGCTCCACTGTGCAGCCACCAACAGCACACTTGTCCCTTCGCGTTGACATAATACCGCTCTTCCTCCCTTGCCTGCACTCTCGCAGGGACAAGGTGGAGCTAAGGTGGAGCTTGCGAAGTAAACGTACTGGTGGGGCGGTAACATTCGCGGTGAAATGCGCATGCTGACGTCATAAGCGCAGGGAATTCAACATCGAGCGTTTTATCGCCTATACTTACACTAAGCGGAACCACGAAAACATGACTGAGTATTGTTTTTCCACACTTTGGCGACTGGTAGGGCCCCCAGAGTCCCAAATATCAGTATTAAAATGGTTAAAAAGTTGATTTTGCATAATATGTCCCCTTTAAAAGACCTGTGGGAGGGTAATATATATTACAGCAATGCTGAAAGTAATAGGTGTGGTGTCGCCGTCCTAACAAAAAAAAATTTAACTGAACAGATAAATAAATCTCTGATGCAATCCCCCCTTTGGCAGAAAGCCTGCCAGTGGCAGCATTCAGGATGACGCCCTTGTTCTTCGCACAAGTGCTCACCCGGATTCAAAAGCTCTGTCTGAACTTAATACTAAGTTTTGGTACAGTACACTGCTCATGAAAACAGTTCAAAAACCTACAGCAGAATCCTACTGGCAGAAGCGCTTTCCTGCTCAAAACATTTAATCAATCTGGAAAAACATGAAAAGTCCCTTTGCCCACCCTCAAGCCACAAATACCGACTTCAAAATAAGGCACAGACACATTTTCACGGGTGTCATTCTGCATCAAATAAATAAAACTGCTTATGGGAGGGTTTTCCCTGTCTGTAATTTGAACAATGAGACCTTTGACCATCTGTTTCTCACTTGTCCCATCTGTGAGGTCTTCATTGATCGTGTCCGGACCTTCCTCATCAGCCGCTGTAAACTAAGGACACTGGCATCTGTGGATTGGCAATGGACTTGGCTATTTGGAATCACTAACGGCACAACTGGTATCAACAAGACAACAATCAACATCATGCTCTCCATCGCACGCCATACAGTTTTCATCACCAGGAACTACATCCTACACGAAGATCTGCACATCAACAGATGGCTTCTCTTTACAAGCACAGTCAAAAGTCACTTCAGACTACTACATGCTGCATACACAAACATTTTTCGTGAGATGTTCGCAGATGACAACATAGTTTCAGCTTCTAACTTTCTGTCTTTTCTTTTTGGTTCTTTTCTTTTCCTTGTTCCCTGTTGTGTTAATGCTTAATTATTTTGTGATGGTTAGAGTTCAGTTCTCCTTAATCAGTTGTTTTATGTACATGAGTACTCTATTTCATTTTTCTAAATACCTTTTAATGCATTTGTATGTCAATTTATGTTTTTGAAAGTATTTTTGAAATAAAAAAACAAAAAAAAGCACGTCTGATCTCGGAAGCTAAGCAGGGTTGGGCCTTGTTAGTACTTCGATGGGAGACCGCTGGGAATACCAGGTGCTGTAAGCTTTTACACTGCTGCACGCTTTTACACTGCTGCTTCCTTACAAGAAACATGGGCTTGCAATTACGTTGACGCACGGGCATGTGTTAATGTCCTTCTATTTTCAGCTTTGCTTTGGTTTTCACAGAAAAAAGAAAATAGTGCACCATTCCTGGTGGCACTGCAACACCAGGTCAATGCAAGGAGTGAAGAGAGCAAGCCCCAGTTTTCACCTCCCAATGCTCAAAAATGCATTTAATATTTAATCCCCATATAGAGGACATACCGCCCACATTTGACTGCATGTTTGGAAGTGCATTCTTACTGTTAGTTGTGTGCCGCAGTTTTCTATCAATCGCTGAGGCTGTGGCACATTCCTCGCTCAATGGCATACCTCCAAGATTTAGTGGTAGATGTGAGTGCATGAGCAAAGCGGCTCCGTGTCACACGGAGCAGTACAAACTGCAGGGCCATTTCCCAACTCATCCGGGCTTCTGAAATGGTGAGCTGCTCCTGGCATCACTTCAATATAAGGTCAATGCTCGGACTATGTGAACAGAGTGAACAGACTATGTGAACAGAGCAAGCCCCTAAGTATTAACCCTTGGCATGATGGCAATGGATCCTTTTCCAACAATCGAGTTTTTCTTCGAAGAGTTGGGAAAGGAAGCATGACATTTTCTTAGAGCTAAAAGACAACACCCACAACCATCACATTCCCAGCAACTTGGAAAGACTGGGATGTTGCTCTGCAAGGATGTGAGAAGTTTGGAGATGGGCATAAAACGTGGAACTTTTGGCAGCTGACTTTTGCTTACGACTACATCATCAGGGGAGAGCGCGGACGCAGTTAGTGATGGGTGGTACCGCGCCGATGGTTTGAAGTGTGCATCGAGAAATTCCCCGGAAGTGTTTAGTGAAGCATGTATCAACAGTTGTGTCCTGCAGGGAGAGTGATGTTACTGATGATGTTTGAAGCCTCGCTGGTTCAGGAAGTGGTTTGAGTATTCGGCGATTTTTGAACACATATATACTGCAATGGATCCGCTCACACTTGTGGGTTAGTGTTGGTGATTTGTTGAATTGTTAGTGAAATTTGTGCTACTGCTGCTTATTTGGATGGAGCCTGTGCAAAAGATGAAGTTTTATCCCGTGTGGGAACATTTTGGTTTGATTTATCCCAATAAGGTTAGTACACTTTTTGTAACATTATTATGTTTTTGAAAAATGTTATGATACAATGTATAGGCTAATAATAACAATAACATTTTTCTCACTGTCTTTTCTTATAATCCAAGGTGAAGTGTTTGTTGTGTGCAAAGGAACTGGGGTACAACAACACGTCATCCATGCTCCGTCATTTTCGTGCTTTGCATGAAAATAATGTCAGATGGTGGGGGGAATGTGGCTTGGCCGAGCCCAGGTGAGCAATTGCAAAATATCCATTGAAGGAACATACTTTTCATGACATATTTCCTAATTACCTGTAATAAAATGAAGTAGGATAGTACTGTTTTTTGATTGTACAATGATTGTAAAAGACACCCAACCATTCAGCATAGTAGAGGATACAGGATTTAAGGAGTTTGTGGTGAAACTGGAACCTACATACATCCTTCCAACAAGAAAAGTGTGTTTGGTGACATCGATAAAGTATACGAACACTATTGAATGTCACACAGTGGTGACAATTTTTTCTTCTTTTATTCTTTATCTTCTTCTACTTCTTTAGACTGTAAAGGCAATGGTTGCGGAGAGATACCAGTGACAAAGCCAAAGCCAAAGCTGCGGTGCAAAATATTGCAGCAGTCACTTTGACTGCCAGATATGACGTCAATGAACATGGACGCATATCTGGCTGTGACGGCTCATTATATAGGTAACACCTGCAGTCAGCTGTACTGGGTGCAGTCCATTTCCCACTGGCACACACAGCCGAAAATATGGCACATGTGATGAAACCCCTCATGGAGGAATGGGGAATCACTTTGAAAACAACTTGCCTTTTAACTGATGGTGCCGCCAACATGATTGCATGTGGTAGGGACCTGTGGCTCCAACATGCCATTTGCATTGCACATGTTCTCAATCTCATTGTAAAAAAGGCTGTAGATCAGCACCAACAGCAGCTTACCCATCTTGGTGTAGCTTCCTAATACTGGACTAGAGTGTAGCATGTAGTGTAGCTCCAAGCCTTGTGGTTGGCCACGTCAGACTTGGTCATGTTTGTGAAAACAACGGCCCTGTGTCCAGTGAGAAGGCATGTTTCGCCTCATCTTGGCCCAGCATCTCTGCAAGAGATCCGGAAAAATTGTTCAGTATGTGGGACACTCAGAGCGATAAAAGGCGGTGAGACAAGAAGGGGACTCACCAAACAGATGGGGGATTTCATCCCGAGAAACCTCCATGAAATCTTGTCCATTTTGCGCTTCGAGATGGTTGGCCGACTTATCACGCTGCACCTTCTGGCGGTGAACAGCAACGCTCCTCTTGACATCTGAACTGAGCCTCTTCAGTTCGTAAAACATCTGTGAGACCTGGGACTTTTTCAGCTTGCTGACCATCATAAACGTGAGTCTCTCTCTGCCCGTCCTAAGAGAGCAAATGACCGCTTACCATACAGGTGCTCGCGCACCCCTTGGCGACGTGTTTCCCCCTCGGTACGGAGCGAGTGGGTTCATGCCGTTTGACTGGTGGGTGTCTTCGGCTATACTTGGGTGAGACGCTGCACCTTTTCCTCCAAGAGCTCCACCCTTAGAATCAGTTGGTTCCACTGGCAATGGAAATCGAAATCATGCCCCTCTCGTGTCAAGTCACTCGGGCCTGTGGAACCACCCGGCACCTGGCTCTGTCCTGTAAGGTCCCTCACGGTGGACACATGCAGTGATCCCAAGGCACCGTCCTGTTCATCTCCCATGTCACTGGTTCCCCCACCGAGGTCCAAGAACCGCTGCTGATCCAATCGGGAAACCATGGCACTGCTCGGCTCGGACCTCTGAAGTTTTGCCAGCTCTTTAGCTATGGTCACCCACTTTGCCTGCTTCAGCAGCGGTTCTTGGTCCTCCGGCAAGTAAATGTCCCTCTCTCAGGTGCTTGTCGAGACGGACAAGACCTCTCTTGTCACATACGGGGCAGTCCACAGGGCCGTTGTAGCTGCAAAACAAAAGCAATTTGGGGCTTAAAGCTCCGGTGTGAATTTTGCCCAGGCAGGCAGTGTCGTTGTCGGTGAGAGTGGTGAATCTTACCGTGCATTTCCATATTTCACCAGAAGCAATAACTCTAGTGGATGCCGATGGCGTGGTCGACCGTAAGGTGCCGCTTCAGGTCAGTGCAGTCGGTGAGACACACTCCGCAGGTTTTATTAATCATATTTCAAAATGTGGAAGCCGTCCGCACTTCCACATGGCTGCTCCGTTGAATGCTCAAAAACTGGCTTCCTTTTATGGAAGCCCGGTATTACAACCTGATTGTGTCTAGGGTTTAGGTTGCAACACCTTTGTTCGTCTGGGTCAAAAGAGGATGCAGGAAACCAACTGAAAGGTTTAACAATATTTAATCTTAAAGGCGACATAGAATGCTTGTATCACACGTATGTTAGTTATGGAGGTCTACTTACATATATTAACTTGTTTTCATGGTTAAAAACCTCCTAATCGCTGCAAACGAGCCGATCAAAATATCTCTGCGCTGTTTCAGACCAAAACCACACCCCCAGAACGTGGACTGTGTTGTGATTGGCCAGCCAATGAGAGCTTTCCTACTGTCCTGTGATTGGCCAGGTACCTGGAAGTGACGTAATAGATAGGCCAGCTCTCAGAAACCCAGCTCCCCCTCTGGCACGGTGGATGCTCTGCATCTCAGCAGGTACAACAAGAGTAGTTCTTCTTCTTCTGCGGTTGAATGTACGCAACCGGTTGTGCCCAGACTAGTGCCCGCACCAGGAGGCGCTACGGTGGTGAGAGGAGTGGTGAGGATTTTTGATGACAACATCAAATTAAGGAAGTGCCGATCCGCTTCGCAGAGCCCAGGAAAATAATACAACACTATTTTCTCGGCAGTGGCTGAACTGTTGTTCTGAAACTTTAGGGTTTCATAAACAAGGTAATGACTCAGACACACACACAAACGCAGCGTTAATTGGAGCTTCCGGTCTATGTCCCCTTTATCAAAAGTAACTAACAAAGGTTATAAACGCACGTCCTTCAAGGACCCAAGAAAAACACAAGTCTGGTCACACCAGAACCCAGATCCAGATCTCCACACCGATCAGCAACACACACACACAGCCACCTGCTGAGTGTCTGCTCAGGAACCAAGAGAGAGTGTGGCCGTTCTTCTCCACCCTTCTTATACTCAGCTGCTTGGAGTGAGTGGCAATTAGGGCTGAGCACAGGTGAGGTCCATCTACCTGCTTAGAGGAAGACGAAAAGCAGGGTGGGACAACAGAAACTGGCACATAACACCCGGTGTGGCCTGACGTCACAGCACTCCGCAATCCACTTCCAAAAACCCGCTTCCACCACCCTGGTCCAATAATAATGACGGAAAATAATTTTGGAAGAGAGAAAAGTGGCATTCTGGAGGTCTGCCACTTTTCGTTGACTTTGAATGGCAAATCCCTTCCCCCCAGACGCTCAGTGTTCCATACACTGCACAACCCCTGAGCATGTTTTGGAAAAAAGACCAGTAAACATAAAGCAACTTACCCTAGAGCAGTCTTCCAGTGCTTATTGACCATGCATTGTGGCAGTAGCTCCAAGTTCCACTTGTTTCAATCTATGCAGGAAGAGCCAGATATTTTGAATTAGGAAGTCAGGAATTCTACTTCTACATTCATGCAACAGGTAAGAAAGAAGACATTTTAAAAAGTACACTTAGACCATGAAAGTGCAAAAAGCAATTACTGGAGTGTTAAATCATTCAGTGTTACAAAACAACCAGGTATTAGCACGTTGCTAGGGTAAGACAAAGTACAGAGGAGCATTTAACTCCCCATGTGCTCCCTCCAAGCTGCTGATGCTGATGCTAGCAGGTGTGAGGACTATAAAATCAAGGCTCTTTGGGATAACCATGACACAACCAAGTCAGCTCAACATTGCACGCATTGTGTTGGTAGATTCAGGTTCCATATATTCAATCTATGCATTAAGTCAAATAGCTTGAATTTTGAAAATTAGAAAGTCAGAAAAGAGAACATTTCACACATCATGTGCTCCCTCCAAGCTGCTGCTCCAGCTGTCCCTTGCTCATTAAACTGCCGCTAAAACAAGCAGGCTTACAATGGCTGGGATCAAAAGTTGAGAAGGACAGGATGAAGGCTGAGTGTTACCAGTAGGAAGACTAGACAATCTGGCAAATACTGGTGAGCTGCTCCAAGCTTTGAAACAAGAGTGCGTGAGGGGTGACAGAGTAATCTGCAGTAGGTGAGTTGGAGGGAACCCAGGTAAAGGGGTTTCACTGGCAAGCCTACAGGGAGAAAGACAAGCAGACACACCCTCAAACAGACACACCCACAAAACACACCCACTCATGCAGACAGGGAGAAACAGACAGCCATTTAACTGGAGAGGAAAAGGGAAAGGGTAATGGGAGGAGAGACATTGCATGTAGATCCTAACAAGCAAAAGTATTTTTTTAAAGAATGTGTCCATTTCACACATGAACTGTTTTTTGCCACATCGTTTCCTTTGGTTCGCACACACACTGACAAAGATTTGTTTTCAGTTCAATTCAATTCAATTTTATTTGTATAGTGCCAAATCATTATCAAAAGGCACTGTACACAGTGCAGAGACCCCAACAGTTCACACAATGAGCGAACACTAGGCATCAGTGGAGAGAAAAAAACTCCCTTTTAAGAGGAAGAAATCTGACAGAACCAGACTCAGATGTGCAAACATCTGCCTCGACCGATTGGGGTGAAAGGAATAATGGGGGACAGAGGAGACAGAAAGCGGGGAGAGAAAGGACAAGAGGGAGATGAGGTAGAGACAGAAGAGAGAAACCAGGAGCAGATACACAACAACTGTATGAAGTTATAAGTTTATACAGGACAGTTAGAGTCAGTGACGACACGTTCATAGGACTATGATGTCATTTATATAAGCAGCAGCAAAAATCGTTATAAAATGTGTGGGAAATAACTGTTTTTCTTCTTGTTTCCTGTAATGTTCTAAGACAACAATTAACAGTCAAGCTGTAAATGAATCCTGGGGTGATTATATGATAGGAAAAGGTCACAGGGAAAGGTCAACGTAAGGGTTGCACATAATGGCATCTGTTAGGGTAAACATTAGATAACATCTACTAGGGTCATAAACATTAGGTGTGGTGTCTGTTCTTGTTTTACTTTGATGTTTCTGTATAAGTGGTGAAGCTTTTTGGAGGAAGGGGAGAGACCATTTTAGACCGTCCTTGACGGTCTAAAATGGTCCGTCTCTCCTGACGGTGTGACAGTGTCTCTCTTCCATGCAAAAATTTATGCATGAAGTAAAGATATGATACAATGAACACTGATGACTCCAGAATTTCTTTCACAAATTAAATTATAGCATAATAATGGCGATATGTGTGATAATAATAGCCTCGAAACTGGATCTGGATCCTGCAACCTGCAAGATGAGGACACAGAGAGAGGGAGAGGAATGGAAGAAAAGACACAAACTAGGGAGAGAATGAACAAGGTTAATAACATAGTAAAGTCATATTCATACCCTAGGTGTGAGAGAGTGAGTGTATGTGCATCACAGGAAATCAAAATCAAAAAGAAAGTTTTAAGTCTAACTTTAAATACAGAGAGAAGCTCCGCCTCTCGAGCTGGTGCCACAGGAGAGAAGGAGCCTGGTAACTGAAGGCTCTGCCTCCCATTCTGCTCTTACAGACTCTGGGAACCACAAGTAAACCTGTATTTTAAGTGATCTGTTTGGATGATAAGGTAAGACTAGCTCTTTCAGGTATGAAGGGGCCTGACCATTAAGTGCTTTGTATGTGAGGAGGAGGATTTTAAATTTAATTCTAAACTGTACAGGGAGCCAGTGTAGAGAAGCTAACACTGGAGTTATATGGTCTCTCTTTCTAGTTCCTGTCAGAACTTGTGCTGCAGCATGTTGAATTAACTAAAGGGTTCTAACAGACATGTTGGAACATCCTGATAATAAGGAGTTACACTAATCTAATCTAGATGTAACAAAAGCATGAACTAGTTTTACAGCATCCTGTAAGGACAGAATGTTTCTAATTTTCATAATGTTTTGGCTGTTTTGGCTTTGAAATTAGTTTTATGTGGGAATCAAATGACATTTCCTTGTCAAAAATAACTCCAAGGTTCCTCACAGTGGAACTGGAAGCCATGGTGATGACATCTAAAGTGACAATGTGATCAGAAAGTTTTTCTCTTTAGGGCCGTGTATAATTACCTCATTTTTTTCTGAGTTTAAAAGTAGAAAGTTACAGTCTCTGAGACATTCCTGGAGTTGAACAACCTGATTTATTTCATTCGGCCTCATTGATAAATATAGCTGTGTGTCATCTGCATGACAATGAAAGTGCATGTTGTGCTTCCTAATAATGTTCCCTCCACAATTAACTTTTGTTTGTAGTGAGGCTTTATCATTAACATGAGCAAACTGGAATATATCAGATAAGTATGATTTAAACCAGTTGTGTCCTTGTTTTCATGGAAACATGGCTGAACAACACCGTCCCGGACCGCGTCATGCAACTCGAGAGGCTAACATGCTATCGGGCAGACCTCGAAGGGGGTAAGACACACAGGGGGGGGCTCTGTGTTTACATCAATGATGCCTGGTGTCAGGACACTGTTGTGGTGAATAAACACTGCTCGCCACTAGTAGAGCTCATGATCATGAAGTGTCGGCCATTACCTGCCGAGGGAATTTGCAGCTGTTATGATCGCCACGGTGTACATTCTTCCGAACTCCAACAACAACATCAGTGAGGCACTGAATGAACTCTACCACCACATCAGTGAACAGCTGACAGCCCACCCAGATGCTCTCCTCATCTTGGCCGGGGATTTTAACCACACTAAGGGTCTGTAGAGACACTAAAGGACTGTTTTAACACTACAGACTGGGAGGTGTTCAAGCAAGCTGCCTCCCACAACTCCACCACTGACCTCCAGGAGTACACTGACACCGTCACTGCATACTATTAGATTACTATTAGATTATAAATTTATTAGATTACTGTAACTCCTTATTATCAGGATTTTCCAACAAGTCTGTTAGAACCCTTCAGTTAATTCAAAATGCTGCAGCACGAGTTCTGACAGGAACTAGAAAGAGAGAACATATAACTCCAGTGTTAGTTCCTCTACACTGGCACCCCGTACAGTTTAGAATTCAATTTAAAATCCTCCTCCTCATGTACAAAGCATTTAATGGTCAGGCCCCTTCATACCTGAAAGACCTAGTCTTACCTTATCACCCTAACAGACCACTGAGGTCACAAAATACAGGTTTACTTGTGGTTCCCAGAGTCTGTAAGAGCAGAATGGGAGGCAGAGCCTTCAGTTACCATTACATTACATTACATTACATGTCATTTAGCAGACGCTTTTATCCAAAGCGACTTACAAAAGTGCATTTAAACATTTGGGTACAAATAAGAGCTAGAAGTAAGTAAGAGCTTCAAGTAGAACAAACTATGAAGTGCTAGTCATAAGTGCAATACAATTTTTTTTTTTTTGTCGTCTTAGTCGAGGTAGAGTCGGAAGAAATGTGTTTTTAGTCGGCGTCGGAAGATGTGGAGGCTTTCAGCTGTCCGGATGTCGATGGGGAGATCGTTCCACCATTTGGGAGCGAGGACAGTGAACAGTCTCGAGTTCTGCGAGTGCCTCTGTGATCCTCTCAGTGAGGGAGCAGCAAGCCGGTTTGTCGATGCAGAGCGGAGTGGGCGGGCTGGGGTGTAGGTTTTGATCATGTCCTGGATGTAGGCTGGACCGGATCCGTTTGTAGCATGGAACGCAAGCACTAGAGTCTTGAAGCGGATGCGAGCAGCTACAGGAAGCCAGTGAAGGGAGCGGAGGAGCGGTGTAGTGTGGGAGAATTTTGGTAAATTGAAGACCAGTCGAGCTGCTGCATTCTGGATGAGTTGCAGAGGTCGTATGGCGCATGCAGGAAGACCAGCCAGGAGGGAGTTGCAGTAATCCAAGCGTGAGATGACAAGAGCCTGGACCAGAACCTGTGCCGCCTTCTGGGTTAGGAGAGGCCGAATCCTTCGGATGTTGTGCAACATGTATCTGCAATCTGGATCTAGCTGTTGCAGCAATGTTGGCAGTGAGGGAGAGATGGTCGTCAAGTGTCACACCCAGGTTCCTTGCGGTGTGAGAAGGAGTTACCACAGAGTTGTCGAGGGTGATGGTTAGATCTGTGGTGGGAGAGCCCTTTCCTGGGAGAAAAAGAAATTCAGTCTTGTCGAGATTGAGTTTCAGGTGATGGTCAGACATCCACTGAGAGATGTCAGTCAGACAAGCGGTGATCCGTTCTGCTACCTGTGTGTCGGAGCTGGGAAAAGAGAGAATGAGTTGGGTGTCATCGGCGTAGCTGTGATAGGAAAAACCATGAGAGCGAATAACCGAACCAAGAGAGTTGGTGTATAGAGAGAAGAGGAGAGGGCCCAAGACAGAACCCTGAGGGACCCCAGTAGCTAGAGGACAGGGTTCCGACACGGATCCTCTCCAGGTTACTCTGTATGTTCGGTTTTGAAGATAGGACGAGAGAAGGGTAAGTGCAGAGCCTGAGACACCTAGTTCTTGAAGGGAGGAAGTAAGGATCTGGTGGTTAACTGTGTCAAACGCTGCAGAAAGGTCCAAGAGGATGAGCACAGAGGAGAAAGAAGCAGCCCTGGCAGTGTGGAGTTGCTCAGTGACAGCAAGAAGTGCAGTTTCGGTCGAGTGACCTGCTTTAAAACCAGACTGGAGAGGATCAAGAAGGTTGTTCCGGTGAAGGTAGGAGGAGAGTTGATTAAAGATAGCGCGCTCCAGAGTTTTGGAGAGAAAAGGAAGAAGAGAGACAGGTCTGTAGTTATTTACTTCAGACGGGTCAAGGGTGGGTTTTTTAAGGAGGGGGGTCACTCTGGCCTCTTTAAGAGAGTCCGGAAAGCAACCAGATGACAGAGATGTGTTAATGAGGTGGGTGAGGAAAGGAAGAAGATCAGAAGCAATTGACTGAAGAAGGTGAGAGGGGATAGGGTCAAGGGGGCAGGAGGTGGGGCGGGCAGAAGTTATTAGGGAAAGAACTTGATCCTGAGATAGAGGGGAGAATGAGGATAGAGAAGGAGCTGAATGTGTGGTTGGTAGAGTGGTGAGAACAGGAGGTGGGGTTGAGAAAGAAGAGCGAATGTCATCTACCTTTTTTGTGAAGTAGTTGACAAAGTGAATTGGTAGAAGGGAGGAAGGAGGAGGGGGGTGGGGGGATCAAGGAGGTTAGAGAAGATAGAGAAAAGTTTTTTGGGGTTAGAGAAAGAGGATTGAATTTTAGTCTGATAGAAAGATCGTTTGGCTGCAGAGATAGAGGCAGTGAAGGTGGAGAGAAGAGAGTGATAGGAAAGCAGGTCATCAGGGTGTTTTGATTTCCTCCATTTTCTTTCTGCTGCCCGTATCGTGGCTCTCTCAGTGTGGCAATATATAGTTCAGCAACAATCAGATGGGCTGCAGTTCCACCCAATCACAGTGGGAGACTGCCACATAAAGGTGGGCGTAAAGCACCTGTCAGTCCTTTGGTTGCTGGAGGCTGGGTCGCGTCACTCCTGTGCTTCCTCCATTTCCGCGTCCGTGTGGTTACAGGTGGGCTGCCGGCTGCATTTCTCGCGTATGTTGCCCATCCAGTACTAATGTGATTGTTTTATAAAGGTCCACTTGGGTGTTGCTGCTGGCTGCGCGCTGTTCACCGCTCTGTGCCACTCACTGCCTGCCACGGGTCGCTCTCGGGGAGCTTTGATCCTCCCGTTCCACGCTGTGTTGGCCGGGATCGCCTGATCGGTATGTAGTGCAGTGGTTTTAGCTTCTTCCTCCAGCCATTCATAAGTTGCTCGTTGTTTGTTCGCTTCATCGTAGGACGACTGACCGTAACGGCGCAGCGCCGATTAATCCGCTCCTAGAACCGCTGCTGCTTTGCTTCTGCTCTATTTCCACTTCTTTCCCTCAGTCGAAGAGGTTGTTGGGTCTGGTTGCTGTGCCTGATTGGAGCTGTGTGTTTGCGGAACTGATCGCCTCGCTTGCGTTCGCCGCTCCGCCAGGTCGCTTGGTAACGCTGTCTCCGATTGTGGGCAGCCACGTCTTAAACTGTGTGTGTGTGTGTGTGTGTGTGTGTGTACTCGCATGAGAGGATATATAATATATATATATGATTTGGTTCTTTTGTGGTAATTTCTTTAATTCTGTTTGTAATTTGTTTTGCTGTAACCCATAATTACAATTATTCTGTTCGTTTTGGGTTATTATGGTTTGCTTTTCAATTGCTGTTATATAGAATTTTGTTTATTTGTCATTGGGTTTAATTATTATAATTCCTGTACATTTAATTCTTTGAATCCTCTTTTGTTATTAGTTATTGTTTTGTTTCATTATTTGTTATTTTCTAATTGGTTGCTTCCTGGTCGCCCCCATTCAGGTGCTGAGCCTACGGTGGTGGATTGGTGTCCTGGTCACGGTGTCCCCTTTTTGTTGTGTTAGCACTTTGTAGCTTCTTTGTTTTGTTTACTTTGATTTGCTTCACGTGTGGTGTTCCTGGGATCCCCTTTTCTTTTGGATACGGTTTTCCGCTGTAGGTCTCAGCACTGATTGGTTCCCCTTATATGTCCCCTTACGTGAGTAATTCTCTTTATAGTATTTTTAAAACAGAAATTTGTATAAATAAAAGTATTTTTTTTTATTGAACTGCCGTCTCTGTCTCGTTGCATAACAAACCTCAGTGCCTTGCTTTATTTGAGTTAGTCCATTTATAAGAAATCCCTGGGTGAAATTCCCAGGGTGGCGTTGTCTGGCAACCATTTAAATTTATCGAGGCTGCCTTAAAAAGGCACCTCCCCACACCTCGTGGCGCCACATCAGCACGCACTGAGTCCGACAATCACGGGGCTGGGGAGGACTTACGAACCCGCCGGGAAGTAAGAGGACAGAGAGAGTCAAGAGAGGAGGACAGAGTAGAGAGGAAGGTGTCTGTGGCAGAGTTGGGATGCATGAGGGAGAAGGAGTCAGCTGAAGGAAGTGCTGATAGAACAGTTGAGGAGAGAGAGGAGGGAGAGAGGGAGTGAATGTTGCGACGGACAAGTGCAATATCCGATGAGATGAGATCATCAGATTGGGAGAGTGGGAGAGAGTAGGAAATGAAGAAATGATCAGAGACATGAAGTGGGGTTACCTTGAGGTCGGAGGTGGAGCAGTTTCTGGTGAAGATGAGGTCAAGGTGGTTGCCAGCTCTGTGAGTTGGTGGAGAAGGAGCAAGTGAGAGAGAAAGAGATGAAAGAAGAAGAAGTAGATCAGATGACTTCTCTGACTGGATGTTGAAGTCACCAAGAAGAACAAGTGGTGGACCATTTTCAGGGATGTTTGAGAGGAGGACATCTAGTTTCTCCAAGAAGTGTCCCAATGGGCCTGGTGGACGGTAGATAACAACAATGATGAGTTTTACTGGGTGAGTTATAGTTACAGCATGAAATTCAAACGACTGTGAAGAGAAGTGAGGCAGTGGGAAAAGAGTGAAAGTCCAGTTGGGGTTGATAAGCAGACCTGTCCCGCCACCTCTTCCAGTGGATCTGGGTGTGTGGGAGAAGGAGTGGGCAGAGGAGAGAGCCGCAGGGGTGGCTGTGTTGGAGGGTGTTATCCAAGTCTCTGTGAGAGCAAGGAAGTCCAGACATTGCTCAGTAACAAAGCCAGAGATGAACTCAGTCTTGCGGGTAGCTGACTGGCAGTTCCACAGGCCCCCTGCAACAAGGTGTTGGATGTGTGTGGAGCGGGTGATTGATATGCGCCTTCACTGCCTCGTACTCTGCGTCAATACCTCTGCCTGACTGGGACATCATCAATGAGCGGTATATCGTGGGAGATGAGGTTGGTGCAGCCCAAGTCACCATCATGGGCTGAAAAGACTGACTGGGTACTGACTGGTCTGCCTGCTCTTGCTCAGGCAATGTGGAAAAATCAAGAGACTCAATCCTATTTGGAACTGAGGGGGCAGCTGCTTGGGAAGAGATAGTCACCAAAGTAGGCTCCACTTCAGTCACACCAGCAAGTAGGCTGACGACCTGGGCAGTGCTCAGGATGCCACAATTTAATTGAATATGTCACCAAATGCATTGATGATGTAACTGTCCTCAAGACCGTCACTTTCCGGGCCAACCAGAAGCTATGGATGACAGGGAGGTCTAAGGCTCTTGGCAGCTTGGAACGCTGCCTTCAAAGCAGGAGACCAAATCGGCCTGAGGACAGCAAGGGCCAACCTGCCATGCGGCATCAGAGAGGCTAAGAGGCAGTACTCCAGGAGGATAGCCCATCGCTTCAGTGACAGCAGAGACTCACGCAGCCTTTGGAGAGGGCTACAGACAATCACGGACAACAAGTCCCCACCGCAGACCTGTGACAGCTCCACCTGTCTGCTTAATGAGCTGAACGGGTTTTTCAGCAGCAGTACATCCAGCACCATCACCTTGAACACGGGGGCCCCCCAGGGATGTGTGCTGAGCCCCCTCCTCTTCACCCTGCTGACCCATGACTGCACACTACTGCACAACTCCAACCTCCTCATCAAGTTTGTGGATGACACAACTGTGGTAGGTCTCATCAGCAAAAATGATGAGACAAATTACAGGAGTGAGGTGAGCCATCTGACCTTGTGGTGTGTGCACAGCAACCTCTCTCTGAATGTGGAGAAGACAAAAGAGATGTTGTGGACTTCAGGAGAGTGCACACCCAACACCCCACTCTGACCATCAACGGTGCTGCTGAGGGTGAGCAGAACCAAGTTCCTGGGTGTGCATGTCTCAGAGGATCTCTCCTGGACCACCAACACCTCATCACTGGCCAGGAAGGCTCACCAACGCCTCCACTTCCTCCGTAAAGCATGAAGACCTGGAGCCCTGCCCCTCATCATGTGCACCTTCTACAGGGGTACGATCGAGAGCGTCCTGTCAAGCTGCATCACGGTGTGGTATGGCACCTGCACTGCATCATGCCGCAGGACCCTTCAGCGCCTCGTGAGAACAGCAGAGAAGATAGCAGGCACCTCTTTCCTGTAATGGCATATCTGTTAGGCTTCTCACACATTTGTTGCTGATCACACAGAACATACAGGTTCAAGGTCCCTCCTTCACAGACATCTGTTAGATTCACTTTACCTTATCTGGTAACAGACCACGACTCTGTCTGATAGACATCCTGTTATCATGTCACACATACACATTTGTCATTGCTGGGACTTGTATATATACGCCCTGTTTTACTCTGTTCACTTTGCAGACTCTTCGACTCTGTAAACTGTGCACCTCTGGTTGTAACTCAGATTAAATCAACTTGCTTGTACTCCTCCGACTTAGTTCTCATGCTTCATCTCACTTAGGAAAATTTCCCACAACAACGTGGTGTCAGAAGTGGGATCGTCTGAGAAGTGGGCTCATCTGAGAGTCCGTCAGGATCAAAAGGATGTTGGCTGTGCACACCTGGAATCCAGGAGATCTTCCTCTACCTCCAACCAAGTATTCAGAGAGAGGTGACCGGTGATCCGATTGAGTGACTGACTGGCTCCACGACGATCCAAAATAAAACCAACGTCCGATTGAGACAGTGAGATGTTGACTTTCCAAATTCTAAATTGATCAGTGATTCATGAATAATGAAAAAGATTCCGTAATCAATAGTGATGATCAATAATGATCTGATACTGAGTATTGTAGGTAGAGGTCTTAATGATCTGATACTGAGTTTGTCGGTACAGGTCTTAATGATCTGATACTAAGTATTGTAGGTACAGGTCTTAATGATCTGACACTGAGTTTGTAGGTACGTTTTTTATAATCTGTTACTAAGTTAAGAATCAGGGACTCTTTGTAAGTCAGGGACTTATCGATAGAAAGGGTCTATCTAAGGAAGTAAACAAGCGAAAGATGATCCGGACAGTCCAATTATTCTGGCCATGAAACAAAAATATGGGAATCGGAGTGTTGAATGTTTAAATTACTGGGTAACAAATCATGGATTCCCAGAAGGGGGATCTTTGAGCAAAAAATCAACTGAGGAAATTACGTGAAAGTCTTGAAAAAGAAAGACAGAGAATTATGAGTAAAAAAACAATGAAAACTGAAAAATGAGAGAGATTAAAAAGAATGAAAGATGTCTGAAAGAGTGGGAAAGATGAATGTGAGACGAGAGAAAGGAGAAAAGTGTGCAAAACAATGACATGCATGAAAGTCGATATGCTCTACATATACCAATGGAAAGTTGAAGATGGTTTGTCTCTATCTCTGACTGAACGTGCACATGCACTGGTCAGCCCAGCTGCAGCTTTCATGCAGCCTGGGGCTCTCCATTGCACGTCACATGTGACGACAGAGCCTGACTTAGACTATGAGACACCCTGATGACTGACTCTCTCTACTGGACAGACCTGAGATGTGCACCTTCTGTCAGCTTAACAGCTGAACAACAACAAGTTTTTTCTGATTAACAATTTCCATACACATATTTCACTCTCCAAAAGACGAACTGATCAGTGGAGAGGTTTAGGTCCTCTCATGCATTGAGCTCAAAGATTGGCAATCTACAATCTACTTGGTTGACCGAAATCTTGATGATAATGTACACATACACCGACTGCTCTCTGCAGAACAAATTCACCCAGCCCTTGCACAGGTCCCATCTAAATTGTGGGTACAAGGCAAATATGATGTGGGTCTCATAAAAAATTGTGAACCTGTAATAATCACTCCTAAGTCTGACTACAGACCAAAGCGGGTTAAATATCCTCTGCAACCGGAATCCGTCGAAGGCATAAAACCTGTATTTGAGTCCTTATTGGGAGCTGGTGTTAATGTCCCATGTGATGACTCACCTGTCTGCACTCCCATTTTTCCAGTCCAAAAAGCCAGAGAACCACCATCCCCACCCGAGTGGAGATTTGTTCAAGACTTGAAAGCAGTCAATGCAGCTGTTCATGGCAGAACACCAAGTGTCTCTAACCCATATACTCTGCTTTCACAAGTCCCATCCTCTGCTAAGTGGTTTTCAGTTGTTGATCTATCAAATGCGTTTTTCAGTGTTTCTGTTCAGAAAGATTCTCAGTACTGGTTTGCTTTCCAGTTCAATTTGTATTGTATTCAATTTTTGATGCTACGCTCCGCCAGAAGCATTTCCTGGATGTGCTTGCCCGCTCCTTTTCCGAAAACTGAAGCCCACTGAGCTGCCGAGCCACAGTTCAGTTGGGGAGTCCATAGGCTCACAGGAAGGTGCAGCAGTTGGCTTAATTGCTCCTTGCCTGAACGTTGATGCCTCCATGGGAGGAGTCTCTGTGTCATGCTTGGTGGACACTGGTTCCATGGTGTCCACCATTATGGAAAGTTTCTTCTTGGAGCAGTTTGCACCTTGGGGTCATGATCGCCTTTGTTCTTGTCACTGGCTACAGCTGCGAGCGGCTAATGGCTTAGCAATTCCATATATCGGCTATTTACAGCTTGATGTGGAACTCTGTGGTAAGGTGATGCTCCACTGTGGGATCCTTGTTGTTAAGGACCTCCCTTCTGTCCCGGGGATCCTAGGGATGAATGTCATTCGTCAATGCTAAAGCGAACTGTTCGGTGCATATGGTCCTTCTCTTTTTGATTCTCCTTTCATTTCACAAGCACCTGGTCCGGTCGTAGCAGCCTTACAGAGGTGTCACCAGTCTTCCACTCATGGTCCTGGGGGCCCTACTGGCAGAGTGAGGGTTCGGGGAAAGCAGGTCGTGCGCATTTCTGGTGGGGTGATGAAGCACCCCACCCACCCCACCCCACTTTTTCTGGTCAGAGTGTGTTATTCTAGCCCTCTGAATCAGGTCTGCCAGCTGGGCAGTGCGTCTCTCCTTGCCTGGTACAGGTTGCTCAGGGTACTGCATATGTCCCTGTAGTCAATGTCGGGACAACCAAGGTCCTCCTTTACCCACGGACCAGCCTTGGCATCCTGAGCACTGCCCAGGTCGTCAGCCTACCTGCTGGTGTGACTGAAGTGGAGCCTACTTTGGTGACTATCTCTTCCCAAGCAGCTGCCCCCTCAGTTCCAAATAGGATTGAGTCTCTTGATTTTTCCACATTGCCTGAGCAAGAGCAGGCAGACCAGTCAGTACCCAGTCAGTCTTTTCAGCCCATGATGGTGACTTGGGCTGCACCAACCTCATCTCCCACGATATACCGCTCATTGATGATGTCCCAGTCAGGCAGAGGTATTGACGCAGAGTACGAGGCAGTGAAGGCGCATATCAATCAGCTTCTTGAGTCTCAGGTCATCAGGGAGAGCTCCCATTGTCTTGGTGTGAAAAAAGGATGGGAGTTTGCATATGTGTGTGGACTACCGCCTCCTAAATAGCAAGACAAGGAAGGATGCCTTCCCTTTTCCTTGCATTGAGGAAAGCTTAGATGCACTTTTTGGGGCCCGCTGGTTCTCCACAATCTATCTGGCCAGTGGCTACAATCACCGTTCGGCCTTTTCGAGTTTAATTGCATGATTTCAGTTTGTGTAATGCCCCAAGCACCTTCCAGCGGCTTATGCAGAGGATGTTAAGCGATCAGCAAGGTCAGTCCTTACTGCTCTATCTGGACGACATTGTTGTCTACTCCAGCTCTGTTGAGCAACATCTTCAGCGGCTGGAAATGGCGCTTGACCGGCTCCAAAACGAGGGGCTTAAGGCAAAACACGAGAAGTGTGCCTTTTTCCAACAGGAGGTTGGCTATTTGGGGCATGTCATTTCGGGCCTCTCCATCAGCCGATGGCTAAGTTAGCAGGCAAAAGGTAAAAGAAAGGGTCAGGCTCGGCTCTGGGTGCTGCATGGACTCCTCAGTGTGAGGAGAGCTTTGAGGCTTTGAAATCAAGGTTGGTCTCAGCTCCAGTGCTAACCTACACTGACTTTTCACAGCCTTTTATTCTGGAGATTGACGCCAGCCACAGTGGCCTAGGGGCTGTCCTCTCACAGCAGAAGTCTTCGGCCCACTGAGCGCAATATGTCCAACTACAGCTCTATGAAGCTGGAATTTCTTGCGCTCAAGAAGGCCATGACAGAAAAGTTCAGAGAGTATCTGTAGGGGCATAAGTGTGTTGTCTTTACTGACAATAACCCATTGACCTATCTCCAGTCTGCCAAACTGGGAGCCACTGAGCACAGATGGGCTGCCCAACTTGCCGCTTTTGACTTTGATATCAAGTATCGTTTGGGCCGAAGCAACAGAAATGCGGATGCACTGTCACGGCAGTAGGCACCCGGTTCCCACCAACTTTTGAACTCTTTGCTGGGTACTTTGGTCCCCAGCAGCCTCCAGCAGGATCTACCTCCAGCTCTTTTGGCATCAGCTACCCAGTCTGTGGTCTTAGTTCTCCCCCTTCAGTCTGCTGCTGACCTTCATTCCTTGCAGGAGGCTGATCCCCTCCTGAAAGATGTACTTGTGTTCTGGCGACGGAAGGCTCCACCCACCTCTGTGGAAAGGCGCCAGCTTCCCAAGTCAGCTTTGGCACTTTTCCGGCAATGGGATCGCCTAGTAGAGAAAGATGGTGTTCTCTTTCGCAGGGTTTTCTGTTCAGATGGGTGTGAAGAGTCTCTCCAGCTCATCTTGCCTGCCGCCCTTAAGCAGGAAACTTTGCGTCAGCTTCATCAAGAACATGGCCACCAGGGCAGAGCAGACCACAGAGCTGGTCTGGCAACGCTGCTATTGGTCAGGAATGTCTTCGGACACAAAGCATTGGGTCTTGGGGTGCCAGCGCTGTCAAGTCGCTAAGGACTCTGGGCATGGGTCACATACAGTCATGGCTGAAAGTTTTGGCACCCCTAATTTTTTTTTCCCAGTATTTCTCCCAGAAAATTATTGCATTCATGCATGTTTTGTTATACACATGTTTATTTCCTTTGTCTATATTGAAGACGTACGAAAAAGCAGAGAAAATATATGAATTTGACATAATTCCACACAAAACTAAAAAAATGGGCCGGACAAAATTATTTGCACCTTTTCAAAATTGTGGGTAAAAAATTTGTTTCAAGCATGTGATCCTCGATTAACCTCACCTGTGGCAAGTAACAGGTGTAGGCAATACAAAAATCCCACCTGAAACCAGATAAAAAGGAGAGACATTGAGTCAATCTTTGCATTGTGTGTCTGTGTGTGCCACACTAAACATGGAGAGTAGAAAGAGGAGAAGAGAGCTGTCTGAGGACTTGAGAACCAGAATTATGGAGAAATATCAACAATCTCATGGGTACAAGGCCATTTCAAGAGATCTTGGTGTTCCTTTGTCAACGGTGTGCAACATAATCAAGAAGTTTAAAACCCATGGCACTCTAGCAAATCTCCCTGGATGTGGACGAAAGAGAAAAATTGATGTAAGGTTGCAACGCAGGATAGTCCGAATGGTGGATAAGCAGCCCCAATCAACTTCCAAACATATTGAAGTTGTCCTGCAAGCTCAGGGTGTATCAGTGTCAGTGTGAACTATCTGTAGTTGTTTGAATGAAATGAAACGCTATGGAAGGAGGCCCAGGAGCACCCCACTGCTGACACAGAGACACAAACAAGCTAGACTGCAGTAAGCCAAAATCCTTCTGGGAAAATGTCTTGTGGACAGATGAGACCAAGGTAGAGCTTTTTGGTAAAACACATCTGTAACCAAGGTTAAATAATCTGTGCTGTTATTTTGAAAGGATCGTTCCCTCTGCCAGCGGGTTACTTCCTGTTTATTTTATCAGCCTGTCGCATGTCGAGACGCTGGTTCGACTGACCAATCAGGTGTCAGCTCTCATCTAGTTCACCTCCGAAAAAAAAAAAGGTTTTCCCTCTCTTGAGAAGCGAGGAGCGAGAGCAAACATCGAAACACACAGCACATGAAAGATAGACAGAAAAACTCTAAAAGTTGATTAAAATTTATGAAAACTGGCTGGATAGTTTCACTACCATCCCGTGAGAGAACAGCGAGAAGGATCTGTCCTCACTAGAGGAGTAATAACGCATCGGTGAGAACTGTTTTGACCATGCTAATCGCTAGCCGCTAATGCGCTAGTCGCTATTGCGCTAGCCGCTAACGCTAACAAAACACTATGGTAATGCCATTCACTTATGCTAAAGATGTTAGCTTTGTTAATTTGAAAGTGAAGTCTTAATTGGTCGTTGGTTGTTTATATTTAACACTTGCATAACTGTTATATGCTGTATGGTTATTTGTGTGGATTTAAGGACATTCATTTGTGCTTTTCAAGCACACACATCTGCACTTTGCTAATTGTGCACATTAGATAATTTTGTTGTTGGTTAACTACTTTTACTGTGCACTTAAAGCACATTAAGCTGCACTCAATTATTTTGTAGACTCTGCTATAGGCTGCTGTTGCAGGACAGATGATGCACACAGCATGTGTTTTTTTGTTATTATTGTATTGATATTATTTTATGCCAATTGAGACTGATTGTGAAGATCAATGAGTGAAAGGTTATTTCAGTAACCATAATTCTTTAACAATTTCTCTAGCAAATTGATTTTGTTATTATATGTGTTGATTATTAATAATTGTGAAAAATGTTTTGTGAGTCATTCTCTGGTAATTTAGAGAATGATCAGGTAAATTAGAAGCCGTATTCTAGCTTTTATGTGATGTACTGATTAGAAGCTTGAATGTCTGACCTCATTCACATTAGGTCAGGTTTTTGTGGATCCCGAGAGTTCCCGATCTACCTGGAGTTGGAGCTAGACGTTTGATGGCGAGCTATGGCCCAATGGAGAAGAATTAGCGAATCAATTGCATGCAGAGGATTGGAATCCTGAACCCCAGAAACTTTGCTTCCACGCACACAGTCAGCGCATTCAACAGTGCGGTAGGATAAACAGTTGCCACTTTTTCCAGTGGACTGGGCAGTATTACCTGCTGCAAGGACTAAGTGTTTGAGTTTGAAGGGTTAAATTGAATATTGAACCAAAGACTATTTAAACAGCTGTGAATTGTTTTCTTATTTTTTTATTTTTCATATCTACCCGGGTAACAATTGTACAAATTATTTACACTGTAACTGTTTTCTATTCATCCTTCCCTGTTTTATTAAATGGGAAGAGGAGTTCTTTCTAAAAGGAGAGATACTGTGTCCGAGTTGTTCCTGGTGTGTTGTTTGGTTCACCCTTGGCTCTGTAGTCGGCTCTAGAGCTTCTGATCTCACTAGCCATAGATAAATTATATTTCAATTTTTCACCACAGTTTCTTATATATGCTGTAGCTCCACCAAAAAGGGTTACACATCATTCTACTGTTTACCGAAAATGGAATGAGGCTTACAATATATATATACCTACAGTCAAATATGGTGGAGGTTCAAAGATGTTTTGCTGCCTCTGGTACTGGGTGCCTTGACTGTGTGCAAGGCATCATGAAATCTGAAGATTACCAAGGGATTTTGGGTCGCAACGTAGGGCCCATTCTCAGAAAGCTGAGTTTGCGTACTAGGTCATGGGTCTTCCAGCAGGACAATGACCCCAAACATACCTCTAAAAGCACACAGAAATGGATGAATTTTATTAAAATTCAGTGAAAGACAAAAACTAATTAAATATGCTGCAATAACAAAATAATTTTTAGATTTTTCTGTAAAAAACTTTTGTAAAAATAAGTGATGTAACAAACAGAATTGCACAATAACAAAGTGTCAGCATAGTTTAAGAAATTAGATATTAGGAAAAAATAATTTGTTTTCCTCTGGCAAACCCTCGGGTGTCTCCTGGCTCAGGCTGACATTCTGTCTCCTCTTGTGTGGGTCCTGACATTCTGTTTCCTCACATGTGAGTCCTGACATTATGTTTCCTCACGTGTGAGTCATGACATTCTGTTTCCTCATGTGTGAGTCCTAGGGTACCCCAACCCTAACCCTAAGGGTTAGAAGAGGAGCTTGAATTGGGTTTGTCGGCTAAGACGAGAACCTCATCGTCAGAGCTTGTCTCAGGTGTGTCCTTTCACACTTGTGCAGGTCCGTCATGTCTTTTGCTTCTGACTGAGCTCAGGCTGATTTATTCAGAGTATACAGGTTTCATAAAATGACACTTTGTCTGGTAGAGCCATGTAAAGCCTCACATGAATTTTGTCACCTGCCTTGCTTCTCAGAGAGGTGTTGGTTGGCCTAGAAAGCGGAAGGAAATCCAACATGTATTAAAGTGTTTTATCAACTCTTGACACTTTGAAGCAAAGGAATAAAAGATTCCAAAATCAAATCTTGCCCAAATTCTAAACGACGATTAAATTCCAAATTGTAATACAACTTCCAAATGTTGATCTATGAATTCATTCAAAAATCCAATTCCTAATCCTGTGAAATCAAATTCCAACTTTCAATTCTAATCAATTGGCAAATTGTCTTTTTTAGAATCAATGACTAAATTCCAACCTGCAAAATCTATTCTTCATTTTAGGTCCCAACTGGTGTACAAAGATGCCACCGTGGATGGTTGCCTCGGTGTGTTAGTGCGTGTTGTTTTGTTTTGTGTTTTATCTCTGTTTTTTGCCATGGTACTTGGCAATAAAGCTTTTTCTGATTCTGATTTGACATATTGTAACTTAGAACTGATTCTTACCTGAGTGCAGACACTGCTCGAGATCTTGTTAAAGAGGAGTTGACTGGTGCTGACTGGTGTTGACTTAAGCTGACTGGAGCTGACTGGAGCTGACTGGAGTTGAATGGAGCTGACTGGTGGTGTTGACTGGTGTTGATTTGAGCTGACTGGTGTTGACTGGAGTTGACTGGAGCTGACTGGTGTTGACTGGAGTTGACTGGAGTTGACTGGAGCCATGTCTCATCAGACAGTGCAACACCCAGGTCATCTTCCCATGCCAGTCTGGCTTTGTGCCACTGAGGCGAGCTAATGCCCAGTACTGTTTTGTAGATTTTAGATACCCTTCTTTTCATCGTAGGGTCCAGGCAGTTGCATTTTTAGGTGGTAAGGAGGGAAATGGGAAGTGTTTCTTAACAAAACTACATACCTGTAAGTACAGTGGGTACGGAAAGTATTCAGACCCATTTTTCACTCTTTGTTTCATTGCAGCCATTTTCTAAAATCAAAAAAGTTCATTTTATTTCTCATTGATATACACTCAGCAACTCCATCTTGACAGAAAAAAAACAGAAATGTAGACATTTTTGCAAATTTATTAAAAAGAAAAACTGAAATATCACATGGTCATAAGTATTCAGACCCTTTGCTCAGTATTGAGTAGAAGCACCCTTTTGAGCAAGTACAGCCAGGAGTCTTCTTGGGAATGATGCAACAAGTTTTTCACACCTGGATTTGGGGATCCTCTGCCATTCTTCCTTGCAGATCCTCTCCAGTTCTGTTAGGTTGGATGGTGAACGTTGGTGGACAGCCATTTTCAGGTCTCTCTAGAGATGCTCAATTAGGTTTAGGTCAGGGCTCTGGTTGGGCCAATCAAGAATGGTCACAGAGTTGTTCCGAAGCCACTCCTTCGTTATTTTAGCTGTGTGCTTAGGATCATTGTCTTGTTGGAAGGTGAACTTTCGGCACAGTCTGAGGTCCTGAGCACTCTGGAAGAGTTTTTTTTCCAGGATATCTCTGTACTTGGCCTCATTCATCTTTCCTTCAATTGCAACCAGTCGTCCTGTCCCTGCAGCTGAAAAACTCCCCCATAGCATGACGCTGCCACCACCATGTTTCACTGTAGTCTGGGAGTCCTTCATGTGTTTTTTGGCAAACTCTATGTGGGCTTTCATATGTCTTGCACTGAGGAGAGGCTTCCGTCGGGCCACTCTGCCATAAAGCCCCGACTGGTGGAGGGCTGCAGTGACAGTTGACTTTGTGGAACTTTCTCCCATCTTTGTACTGCATCTCTGGAGCTCAGCCACAGTGATCTTTGGGTTCTTCATCTCTTCTCACCAAGGCTCTTCTCCCACGATTGCGCAGTTTGGCAGGATGGCCATGTCTTCCATTTAAGGATTATGGAGGCCACTGTGCTCTTAGGAACCTTGAGTGCTGCAGAAATTATTTTGCAACCTTGACCAGATCTGTTCCTTGCCACAATTCTGTCTCTGAGCTCCTTGGGCAGTTCCTTCGACCTCATGATTCTCATTTGCTCTGACATGCACTGTGAGCTGTAAGGTCTTATATAGACAGGTGTGTGCCTTTCCTAATCAAGTCCAATCAGTTTAATTAAACACAGCTGGACTCCAATGAAGGAGCAGAACCATCTCAAGGAGGATCAGAAGAAATGGACAGCATGCAAGTTAAATATGAGTGTCACAGCAAAGGGTCTGAATACTTATTCAAAGCGTGAAAAATTTAAAGGGGTCTGAATACTTTCCGTATCCACTGTATCTGAAGAAATGACTGTTGGGAAGGTTGTGATCTTTTTTAGAATGTTAAATGAAGCAAATGTGTCTTCGACAAAGAGGTCACCAACAAAAACTCAACCATTCTGACACCAAACCTGGAAAGCAGTGTCTATCTGGGATGGAGGAAACAAATGATTGTTTGCTAGCGGGAGCAAAGTAGTTGCCTGATTGAAATGAAAATGTTTCCTGAATTGGAACTATATTTTGTGAGTGTTCTTGACAACTGGGCTCAAATCCTGAAGACTGTCAAATAAGCTCTGGCCGACACAACTTATTTGTGCTCAAACGTCCATTTATTTTAATCACCACGACAGGATGCACATGACAACACTGGGGTGGAGTCCCCTAGACTCCACCCCCAGCTCCTTCTGGACCTCTGTGATTGGTTACATCGGATGTCAGTTACCTGTAACCCAATACCTTGACATCTCGCCCTTAATTTTTATTACCCTTCTAGTAATACAGTTATGTTATAACAACCAATTTAACTTTAACATACAAAGAATAAGTGTTTTCTGTGCAACTCACAATATACTCAATGTTCACAACTTACATTGACAGTCACTTAACAACTTGTTTCCAGTTTTGTTTTGTTTTTTTCCACACATAAACAAATACTCCATTCTACTTTCCACTCTTCAGAACACAGTTTGATAGTTTGCACCTTAATCATTTATCAAGATGTTACATTATAGTTACATGTTCATTCTTAAAAACGATTTATAAACGCTGCCAAACCTAATCACAGCCTGACCCCCAGGTGTGTTTGTACTAACTCTCTTTGAGTCACTTTGTGTATGGCACAGTGAAGGGTGTTTTGTTTCAGTTCCTTCTAACTCAGAGTCCACCTTCTCAGTGTCTGAGCTAGAGAAGTTGAAGGTGTCGTCTGTTCCTTCTCACCACTCCTCCCCACGTCTTATCCTCATCTAGTTTCTGCAAGACCTGATCAAGACCTGGAAGTGTGGTCTTAATCTTCCTACCCATGAGCATTTCAGCTGGGCTTATCCCAGTGGCAGATGTTGGTGTTGCTCTATAACACATCAATGCTAGTAGAGGGTCGTCCTGTTCAAGAATCCGTTTTGCAGTTTGAACTGCCCTCTCTGCGTGTCTGTTGCCCTGTGGATTATGTGGGCTAGATGTGTTATGTGTGATGTCATACTGTCTGCAAAATCTTTCCAGGCCCCACTTGTGTATTGTGGGCCGTTGTCGCTGACTATCTGGTCAGGGATGCCAAATCTTGCGAATGTAGATTTTAACATCTTAACAACCTGTTTTGTTCTATGTAACGTGAGTAATAGTCTGATGTCACAATGTAATATTTGCTTTTGTACTACAAATATCTGTGGCAATCTTCTGCCATGGCCTATCAGGAAGGGGTGTAGAATGTAGTGGCTCCTTACACTGTGTGCGCCTGTTTATCTGACAAAAGTGACATTTTCCCACTCTGTTCTTAATATCTGCAGATATCCTAGGCCGCCATCGTGTAGCCGATCCAGTATTTCCACTCTCATTGACTGTGGAACAACAATGCGACACCCAAGTGTAATAAGTCCTTCGCACACCGACAATGAGTCTATCATTGCATAAAAGTCTTTTACACTATGTGGAATGTTACTATGTGGTATGAATTTACTCATGTAATTGATCATGCCCAGAGCTCGTTTGAGTTTGTGAATGTCTGTTG
Source organism: Solea senegalensis (assembly GCF_019176455.1). Classification (NCBI taxonomy): domain Eukaryota; kingdom Metazoa; phylum Chordata; class Actinopteri; order Pleuronectiformes; family Soleidae; genus Solea; species Solea senegalensis. The sequence goes on along the minus strand of NC_058037.1, from coordinate 18,380,156 downwards.
GTTCTTGTAGCTGAGTGATGGCTTTTATCTTTTCAGAGTCAGCCCTGACTCCACTGGCATCTACTATGTGACCAAGGAATCGTTCATTTTCATGCAGTACCTTCCTTCGCCACAGGGCAGGCAGCTGCATAAATTCAGTCAGCGGAACAGGAAACAGAAATGATTAGTTCAGGACTGACTCAACTGAGTGGTTCGTTCATTCATTTTCATGCAGTACTTTCCTTCGCCACATGATGGCAGGCAGTTGCATAAGCTCAGCAGGACAGGAAATAGAAATGATTAGTTCAGGATTCACTCAACCGAGTGGTTCGTTCATTCATTTTCATGCAGTACCTTCCTTCGCCACATGATGGCAGGCAGCTGCATAAGCTCAGCAGGACAGGAAATAGAAATGATTAGTTCAGGATTCACTCAACTGAGCAAGCGTCCGTCCTCAGGTCACGTGACAGCTACCGAGTCACTGTCGTGCTGTTAAACAACAATGGCAGAGAGGATACATGACACAAGTCACTTTATTGAGGTGTGTATTTGCTTTCCTAGGGTTTCATATGGTTTGAATTGCATTTTGTTTATTATACTTTGTCAGCTGAAGCAAAACGATGTTGCCTACAGTGTTAAGTGTTTGAGAACCGCGGTCTTTTTTACAACGCCCACAAGAGGGATACAGCGCCACCCGCTGTAAATATGAAGGAAATGAACGAAATGACTCCAAAAAAGATTAGTTCAATTTACTGTCTGAGAGTAAAAGATCCGAGTCAGTAAGAAGAGTCGAACTTCCCATCACTACAGCTCATTCATTTTGCATTGGAATATCTCTGGAGCTATATTTATCCCAAAGGGTAACCGCTTAAAACAGTACCTCCCAAAGGGTGTGATGAAGGTAGTTAGCAGGCTACTGTCCTCATGCAGTGGGATCTGCCAGAAGCCTGAGGCCATCGCCATCTTCACCACTTAGCTTAGCCACAAGCCTGTACCACGAGAATCTCTGTCTCCACACGGGCCAGTCGTCAGGCCGCTCGAAGTTGAAGTTTTCCGGCGGGTTAAACTTCGCCATAGCGTCAGGTGTCTTTCCTTCAGAACACTTCTGACATCATGTCAAATCATGCCGACACAACTTATTTGTGCTCAAACGTCCATTTATTTTAATCACCACGACAGGATGCACATGACAACACTGAGTTTTGTCCACAGGCGTCCACGTCCCCGAGACTCCACCCCCAGCTCCTTCTGGACCTCTGTGATTGGTTACATCGGTTGTCAGTTACCTATAATCCAATACCTTGACAAAGACTTACACTGACAGGTAAGGAGCCACTCAGGATAGATAAGAGTGAGAGTGGAGAGTTGGAATAAAGTTCCATAGAATCCCATGATGGTCCTTTGTTTTCATAGGTAGAAATCCAGTAATTCAGTTTGGAGATGTTAGCTGACCAGTATTAAAATAAAAAATTAGGAAGACCCAGTCCTCCTGCTTCCTTAGGCATCTCCAGGTAAACTCTTTTAATCCGTGGGGTGTAATTGTTCCAAAAAAAGGAGGTAATAGTGGACCACCATAACCTCACACCGGCTCAGTAGGCTTGTGCACCAGAAATTTAACCTCATAACCGCTAACCCCAACCCCAACCCTTGCCCTAACCTGAGTCAAGGCATTGGACTCTGGGATTATTCATTTCCTGCACCATCAGCCAAAGAGCTGTGTCTGGGAACAGCCACACAGTGTTTGCAAGGATTGTGATTAAATTTGACTTTGTCCCATCAAAGCAAAGCTGAAATTAGATGTACATACATTATCTCAAGGCACTGTACATAGACAACATCAAGGAGAGCAGAGAACCCCAACAGTTCACATAATGAGCAAGCACTAAGCATCAGTGGAGAGAAAAAACTCCCTCTTAACAGAAAGAAATCCCTGACAGAACCAGGCTCAGAGATGTGTAGTCAACTACCTTGACTGGTTGGGGTGAAAGGAAAATGGGGGACAGAGGAGAGGTGGGGGACAGAAAGGGGGGAGAGAAAGGACAAGAGACAAAAGAGAGAGAAAGACCAGGAGCAGATACACAACTGTATCAAGTTACAAGTTTATACAGTCAATTACTACATGTTTATAGCAATACAATGTAATTTATAAAGCAGAAACAGAGAGTCATCTGGATCTTGATTCTGCAACCTGCAAGATGAGGATACAGAGAGAAGGAAGGAAGGAAAGACACAAACTAGGGAGAGAAAGAGACAAGGTTAATGACTTATAAAAAGTCATATTCATAGCCTGAGTGTGAGAGAGTGAATGTGCGTGCACCACAGTAAAATCCCCCAGCAGTCTAGGTCTTTAGCAGCATAACTAAGAGATGGTCCAGGTTTCCCTGAACCAGCTCTAACTATAAGCTTTATCAAAAAGGAAAGTTTTAAGTCTAACTTTAAATACAGAGTCATTGGAAGCTGGAGCCTGGTAACTGAGGGCTCTGCCTCCCATTCTGCTCCTACAGACTCTGTGAACCACAAGGTTTTTCTTAGGTTTTTTTTAGGTCTTTCAGGTATGAAGGGGCCTGACCATTAAGTGCTTTGTACGTGAGGAGGAGGATTTTAAATTCAATTCTAAACTAACACTGGAGTTAGTTTAGTTCCTGTCAGAACTCGTGCTGCAGCATTTTGAATTAACTGGTAAAACGTATAGGCCCAAACACTGAGCCTTGTGAAACTCCACAGTTAACTTTTGTTTGTAGTGAGGCTTTATCATTAACATGAACAAACTGGAATATATCAGATAAGTATGATATAAACCAGCAGAGGGCAGCACCTGTGATCCCAAGAGTCTGCTCCAATCTCTGCAGTAGAATATTATGATCAATGGTGTCAAATGCAGCACTAAGAGCTAAACGGACAAGTAAAGAAACTAGACCATTACCTGATGCCAAAAGAAGGTTGTTACTAACTTTAACTAGTGCTGTTTCTGTGTTATGGTTTAATCTAAATCCTGACTGAAAATCTTCAAACAGGCCATTAATGCGCAAATATTCACGTAATTGAAAAATAAAGGGAAGATTAGATAAAGGTGGGTAATAAGCTAAAACTTAACTATTTACATGTTTCTAAAAGCAGTCATGGATTACAGGGATTACAGGCGCCTGATAGATTCCTCACTCTCTAAGGCTTTCCTGTTTGAGCTTTGCTTCCTTGGACATGAGGGTCTGAAGCTGATGATACCGTCATATACACTCATGGGAAGAACATGGCAGAAGCTGCAGCTAAACTTACATCAGCCATGGACAGTATAGCTCAATGGCTCCACGATTCCTGCCTCACCTTGAACATCGAAAAGACTGCAGTCATGTATTTCACCAACAAACAGAAATATGATGTTTACCCTACTGTCATTATCAATGGGAAACCTATACAAACCAAAACAGTATACAAATACCTAGGACTCATGCTTGACCCCTCCTTCGGCTTCAAAAAACACATCAAAAACATGACAAAAACAGTGAAGTATAATCTAGCCAACTTCAAAAGTACATAAAATTCGCTCTCCGTTGAGGCAGCTAAAAGCTACTTAAATACAATGATCATGTCCCACTTCTCTTATTGTATTACCAGCTGGTCTCAAGGTAATAAAACAACCATTAAACCATTAGAATCCATCTACAAACATGCCCTTGAAATCCTGGACAAAAAAGGTTAACCATACCATCACTACAGCATTCTAAACAAATACAACATTCTTAATTTTGACAATTTTATCTCTCTTTCATATTTCAAAATGGTATATAAAATTTTTCACAACTTGGCTCCATCTTCACTCAAAGATTTTGTCCACCGGACCTCTGATACGGCCACTAGAGTGACCAGAGGTACCACTAGAGGGCAGTGTAGTGTCCCAAAATGTAAGACAGCCTTTGCCCAATCTGCCTTTTCTTCAAACGCTGTGAAACAGAGGAACAAGCTCCCATCTGAGCTGCTGAGCTGGAATTCACTCACTTTATTTGCAAGAGAAGCAAAAACATGGTTTTTAGGTAACCAGAGATGTACGCATCTGTGATGTAAGTGATTTATTTAGATTATTGATACGTGATTGACTTGTACTGTATGCACGATGAAGGTTGCACCTTATCTGAGTGTTAGTTGTGTGCTGAGTTGTGCTTTTTTAGATCATATCAGGATGTACGCTGTATGTATGCTGTCAGTTTTAATGTCTAGATAATGTATTTGAATGGTGTATTAACTTTCACTGTATATATCTTGCACTTTGACCCCTTCCCCCTAGGACTACAGATGGAAATTAGCTACTAAGCTACAGTCTGGTACAAGCATCTCTGCTGTTTTATGCATAATGTGATTATACACTGTCCTGATAAATAAAAAAAACACATATTTTTTGAGCTCTTCCCCGTTTTTGTGAGATCTTGTCTGTGGATTATTGCATGTGTGTGCTTCTGTGAATCTGCTCATTTCTGTTTACCTGTTCCAGTCAGCGTCCTGTCTCACGTGCATTACCTCCATAATGCACACCACCTTGTTCGTATCAGGGCAGGGGATGAGTGGAAGACAACATTTGACACTCCGTCGGGGCATTATGAATACCTGGTGATGTCCTTTCTCTCCCCCCTTTCTGTCCCCCACCTCTCCTCTGTCCCCCATTTTCCTTTCACCCCAACCAGTCAAGGTAGATGACTACACATCTCTGAGCCTGGTTCTGTCAGGGATTTCTTTCTGTTAAGAGGGAGTTTTTTCTCTCCCCTGATGCTTAGTGCTTGCTCATTATGTGAACTGTTGGGGTTCTCTGCTCTCCTTGATGTTGTCTATGTACAGTGCCTTGAGATAATGTATGTACATCTAATTTCAGCTTTGCTTTGATGGGACAAAGTCAAATTTAATCACAATCCTTGCAAACTCTCGAATGCCCAAGCTGTCTTCCAGTCATTCGTTAATGACGTCCTCCGCGATATGCTTAACATCTTCATCTTCGTATACCTCAATGTCATCCTAATATTCTCCCCTATTCAGACCTCCCACATTAACCTTGTACGTCAGGTGCTGGAGAGACTGTTGCAGGACCACCTCTATGTAAAGGCTGAGAAGTGCGAGTTTCACGCCTGTTCGTTTTCCTTTTTGGGGTTCATCATTTCACCCGGAGAGGTCCAAGTGGTGCGTGAATGTTCCGGACTCCCTTCAGCCCTTCAGCATTTCCTGGGGTTCACAAACTTTTACCGGAAGTTCATTCTCAATTTTATTTCTGTCTCGTGACCCTTTAAACTCCCTCACCTCTGTATTGCAGTCCTTCCAATGGAACCCAGACGCCGACCGTGTTTTCAGAGAGCTTAAGCACCGGTTCACCTCTGCACCCATTCTCTGTCACCCCGACCCTCACTGTCAGTTCGTGGTTGTAGTAGACACCTCAGACTCCACCATCCTTCCTCATAGGTCGGGTTCGGACCAGAAGCTTCACCCCAGTGCCTTCTATTCGAAAATTCAAGAAAATTATCTTGTGTAGAGAGAAATTATAGTGTGGGGAACAGGGAACTGCTCGTCATCAAATCTGCACTTGAGGAATGGGGCACTGGCTGGAGGGGGCAGAGCAACCGTTTCTGGTCTGAACTGATCACCGCAACCTCGAGTATCTCCGGGCAGCAAAGCACCTCACCCCCAGCAAGTCCAGGTGGTCACTTTTCTTCACCCATTTTCACTTTGTTGTTTCGTATTGTCCTGGTTCTCGCAATGTTAAGGCTGATGCCCTGTCCAGAATTCATGATTCCCCTGATACTATTGATTCTCCTGTCTCCATTCTCCCTCCTAACCTGGTGGTGGGCTCTGTCGTCTGGGACGTCAAGGAATGGGTTAAGCGCTCTCATCACTCTGACCCACCAACGCTGTCCTGTCCCCCTAATCGTCTCTTTGTCCCAGTGTGCTTGGTTGGGGGCATGCTTCTAAGTGGTCTTGCCATCCGGTAGAATCACATACCGCTCAGCTTGTGAGTTGACGCTTCTGGTGGCCAGTGATGCGCCGTGATGTCAGGGAGTTTGTGGCAGCCTGTCGCCTGTGGGAGACTCCTTCCTCTACCATGCCGTCCAGATCCTGGTCCCACGTCTCCCTGGATTTCGTCACCTGGTTGCCACCATCGGAGGGAACACCTGCATTCTGACTGTGGTCAATCGATTCTCCAAGATGGCACACTTAATTCCCCTGGCCAAGCGTTGAGGTGATCCTCAATGAGGTGTTTAAGCTCCATGGACTGCCCCTGGACAATGTGTTTTACATGTGTACAAAGACACAAATGTGTATTTACATGTGTGCCAAGACGCAAACGTGTGTTTACATGTGTATAAAGATACAAATGTGTGTTTACATGTGTACAAAGACACAAATGTGTGTTTACATGTGTGCCAAGACACAAACATGTGTGTTTACATGTGTATGTAACACCTGAATAGTTATCATCGTTTATTTTACAGATTCTGTTACAGAAGACTGTTGTTTAACTATGTTTTATGCTGCCAGCAGGGGCAGAGTCAGAAAAAGAAAAAACTGTCAGCCAAGTAGTGGAGGAGAGTGTCTTTCTTTTTCTGTTGTTGTCCAGAGCGTGCTCGGGAGTGGTTGGGTGGTGCTAACTGAGGGATATTACCTCAAGGCAGATGTATTTTTCACCGCGGGAAAAACACGGGAACGTCGGACATGTGTGAGAGCAGCAAGTCAACTAAGTGAGGTAACGTTAGCTACAGGTAACAGTGGAAGGCTAGCTTGCACAACATTTTCGTTTTATTGTTTTTCCAAGTATTGAACAACATTACGAGCAAGATGTCTGAGCACCAAGAAGAGTTTATGCTGGAAATAGAAGCTAAATTGTTTGGACTGGCTGTGAAAGAACTGCACCAAATTTGTGAGTACTGTAAAATCAGCGGAAAAGACTCTGAGGATGTTAAACACAAAACTCACCGTGCACTTGTTAAGCACATTGTAAAGTTTTGTGAACGTGACGAGTTTCTGGAGAGGGAAGATGAAGGCTTGTCTGTACTGTTGGAGCTGAACAAAGCACTGAACGCGCAGCGGGAGAACTCGGCGGAGACCGACGACGTGGGAGTGGCGTCACTCGTTGCTCCACCTGCGGCTGACGGAGGAGAGGAGGAAACGGCTCGCTCGGCGTGGCACACATCGGGACGACAACTTGGGGACCGCGTGCCGTTTCTGCCATCACTGGAGACCCAGATCGCCCGGGAGACAGCGCGAGATTACCGGACTCAAAGCAGAGATAGAGACTCCGGGTGCAACAGTTGCTGGCCTTCCAGTGGATTCAGAAAGGACTTTAGAATAAACGGACATGTTGCTGATGTGGCGACACGAGGTATGGGGAGGTGCCTTTTTAAGGCAGCCTCGATCAATTTAAATTGTTGCCAGACAACGCCACCCTGGGAATTTCACCCAGGGATTTCTTATAAGTCGACTAACCCAAATAAAGCAAGGCACTGAGGTTCGTTATGCAACGAGACAGAGACGGCAGTTCAATAATACAAAATACTTTTATTTATACAAATTTCAGTTTTAAAAATACTATAAAAAGAATTACTCACGTAAGGGGACATATAAGGGGAACCAATCAGTGCCGAGACCTACTGTCACAACCGAACAAGGACTTGAACCCAATAGCACGACTCAGAGACAACTTCCAAAAATATTCCAATTTATTGGACAAAGTAACAAATAAAAATCACTCTCAAAAGGAGGAAAAGTATCAACAGAAAATCACTCTATCGAGGAATCACTAGATAAGCAAAAGTAACAAATTATAATCACTCACTGGGAGGAGACAAAAGGTTTGGGCAAGGTGCCAAATCAAAATCACTCTTCACGAGGAAAAAACTCTGATGGCTCAAAAAGGGACAAAACAAAGTAGCAACTAAGAAAACAATTGACGTGGCATGGATTGGCGTGGGTTCTCTGGCATGACAGACAAGACGAACTGACGCAGGGCAGAGGGAAGCACAGGCTATATGTAACTCAAAGTAAATGGGGAACAGGTGGAAACAATCAGGGCGGGGAAGATAATCAGACTGGCGGGAAAACTACAGGGGAAGGGCAAGTTATCTGAAACAAGAGGAAAGAGAGATGTCAAAATAAAACAGGAAGTCACAAAACAATTAGAAGGCAAAACTAAACATAACTTAACACAACTTTCTGGATATGACACCTACAGCGGAAAACCGTATCCAAAAGAAAAGGGGATCCCAGGAACACCACACGTGAAGCAAATCAAAGTAAACAAAACAAAGAAGCTACAAAGTGCTAACACAACAAAAAGGGGACACCGTGACCAGGACACCAATCCACCACCGTAGGCTCAGCACCTGAATGGGGGCGACCAGAAAGCAACCAATTAGAAAATAACAAATAATGAAACAAAACAATAACTAATAACAAAAGAGAAATCAAAGAATTAAATGTACAGGAATTATAATAATCAAACCTAATAACAAACAAAATTCTATATAACAACAATTGAAAAGCAATCCATAATAACCCAAAACGAACAGAATAATTGAAATTATGGGTTACAGCAAAACAAATTACAAACGAAATTAAAGAAATTACCACAAAAGAACCAAATTAAATATATATATATATTATATATCCTCTCATGCGAGTACACACACACACAAACACACACACACACACACAGTTTAAGACGTGGCTGCCCACAATCGGAGACAGCGTTACCAAGCGACCTGGCGGAGCGGCGAATCCCGACGCAAGCGAGGCGATCAGTTCCGCAAACACATAGCTGCAATCAGGCACAGCAACCAGACCCAACAACCTCTTCAACTGAGGGAAAGAAGTGGAAACAGAGCAGAAGCAAAGCAGCAGCGGTTCTAGGAGCGGATTAGTCGGCGCTGTGCCGTTACGGTCAGTCGTCCTACGATGAAGCGAACAAACAATGAGCAACTTATGAATGGCTGGAGGAAGAAGCTAAAACCACTGCACTACATAGCGATCAGGCGATCCCGGCCAACACAGCGTGGAACGGGAGGATCAACGCTCCCCGAGAGCGACCAGCGGCAGGCAGTGAGTGGCACAGAGCGGTGAACAGCGCGCAGCCAGCAGCAACACCCAAGTGGACCTTTATAAAACAATCACATTAGTACTGGATGGGCAACATACGCGAGAAATGCAGCCGGCAGCCCACCTGTAACCACACGGACGCGGAAATGGAGGAAGCACAGGAGTGACGCGACCCAGCCTCCAGCAACCAAAGGACTGACAGGTGCTTTACGCCCGCCTTTATGTGGCAGTCTCCCACTGTGATTGGGTGGAACTGCAGCCCATCTGATTGTTACTGAACTATATATTGCCACAATCCGCCTCCATCAATTGAATCGTCGTCCCGACGATGGAATAACCAACAACAATCTAGGCTCAGCTCCAAGGCCTAAATAGTGCAGCAACTGCATTAGAAGTGGGAACAGAAGGATTAACACTTCCTTGTCCAGCGCCCCCTGCAGACCGTGGGAGGTGGTGGACATTGGAGTGGTGACCTGCAGTCAACCGTGCTGTTCGCCGGACAGCATCTTCAGCAACAGGGAGGGAAAAAGTACCTGCCAGTACCGGAGCAGGGACCACTAAAGAAGACGGCACTGAGGGGGCTGGGTCAGATGGTGGAACCAGCGATCTCGGGGTGGTTCGGGTCACAGCTTCGGCCTGGAAGGAAGTGGGCAACGGGTTAGCAGTCCTCACTACCAGCCAATCACCATCACATGACACCTCATCCTCTGAATGAGATTGCTCAGGAGGAGGTGGAGAGGAAACAGCAGCACCACCGGGAGGATCTACCCCTACCACAGCCTTCAACAAAGAACGATGGACCTGCCTGGCTCGGGCTGGGTCATCCCTAGGGGCAATGGTGTAGACCGATCCCCCTTCCCTCGGTGCCCTCATGACACAATACATAACCGAGGCCCACTGATCCTGGATCTTGTGGCGCCCCCGTACACCAAGGTCGCGCAACCATACCAACTGGCCCTCTTCCAGGGAGACATCGCGGACATGTTGGTCATGGTTTTTCTTACGGCGCTCTGCAGCAGCCTTCAATCGGTCACGAGCTCCCTCGAAAGCCATCTGTAAGCGGGCTTGGTGCTCCTGAACCCACTCGTGGACATAGCCACCGACAGGATCCTGAACCCTGCCTAAAAGGAAGTCAACTGGGAGTCTTGGCTCCTGGCCAAACATCAACAGAAAAGGGGACTCACCAGTTGCCTGATGCGGGGTGGTGTTATAAGCATACAGGACCTGGGGAAGACAGGAACTCCAGTCATGTTTACGGGACACAGGCAATGTACGCAGCAGATCGTGGAGTGTTCTATTGAAACGCTCACATTGCCCATTCCCTGAAGGATGGTATGGTGTGGTTCGAGACTTCTCTATCCCGTACAAAACACATAACTGCCGAATGAGAGAACCCTCAAAACTCCGTCCCTGAACTGAATGTATCCGGGCTGGGACACCAAATTTTGAGAACCACTCAGTAACCAAGACCCGAGCTACAGTGGTAGCTCGCTGATCACCGGTAGGTACAGCCCATGTGTACTTACTGAAGACATCAGTCATTATGAGGACATCTTCCACCCCATTACGACTGGGCTCCAGGACAGTAAAATCAATAGCCAGGATCTCATTAGGTCAAGAAGCCAATAGGTGCCCCATGAAGCTACGAGCAGCCGGTTGACTCACCTTGGCCACCTGGCACCTTTCACATGCCTGGCACCACTGTGCCACCTCAGCAGACATCCCTGGCCAGTAACACCGCTGGCGCAGGAGCTCCAGAGTCCTCTCAATCCCCTGATGACCGTGCCCTTGGTGAACCTCAGTCAGCACACCTGTTTTTAAAGCTGCAGGCAACACCAACTGAAGCACAACCTCGGCACCATCCGGCCGGAAAACCCGGCGATACAACACACCATCCCTTTCCAGCAATTGGTCCCACTGCCGGAGCAGCACCAAGTCTGACTGAGACACTTGTCTCCTCTCCTCTTGAGTGGGACGCTGTTTGCGTGCCCAGAAGGCCAGGACTTCCTGGATGACTGGGTCAGTGTGCTGAAGCGTAGCCATGTCAGATGGGGGATGATGGGGCAAGGCTGCAACAGTGGCTTGTGTCGCATCTACCTCGTCTATCTGCAGGACCTGCTGTAAGGATTTAGGGAGCAACGTGCCACGGACCATAGTTTGCAGGTCTTGTACCCCGGGGAGGTGCTGACGAGAAAGGGCATCGGCGTTCCTATTGCTATGACCTGAACGATATTTAAGTTCAAAATCAAACGACGCAAGCTGGGCTGCCCAACGCTGTTCAGTGGCCCCAAGCTTGGCGGATGAAAGATGACTCAAGGGATTGTTGTCGGTGTACACAACACATTTGTGCCCCAACAGGTATTCCCTAAACTTTTAGGGAATTTTAGGGAAATTTTAGGGAATAAACTGGAGCCAGAAACTCCAACTTCATGGAACTGTAGTTACTCATATTGCGCTCAGTGGGCCTCAAACCACGGCTCGCATAAGCTATGGGCCGTACCTTACCATCCTGTTCTTGCGATAGCACAGCTCCAAGACCACCGTAACTGGCGTCCACCTCCAGGATGAATGGGAGGGTGAAGTCGGCATACGCCAGCACAGGTGCAGTAGTGAGACGAGTTTTCAAAGTCTCAAAGCTATGGCAACACTCCTCTGTCCAACGACCAGCGACGGTTTGAACTACTCGCTTAGGTTTGAGGCCTGCCAGCTCTGCCACCAGCTTGTGCAGGGGTGCTGCCAACTTTGCAAAACCCTCCACAAAGCGGCGGTAGTAGCTGGCAAAACCAAGGAAGGAACACAGCTCTGAGACAGTGGCAGGAGAGGGCCAGCTAGCGACAGCCTTGACCTTACTGGGGTCGGTGGAGACACCTTTGTCTGAAATGACATGACCCAGGTAACTCACTTCCTGCTGGAAGAAGGCACACTTACTGAGTTTCACCTTTAGCCTTTCGTGCTGCAAATACCCCAGCACCACACTCAACCTCTCCAGATGTTGCTCTATAGTAGGGGACAAAACCACTATATCATCGAGATACAACAGCAAGGATTGTCACTGCTGGTCGCCAAAAATCCGCTGCATCAATCGCTGGAAGGTGCTGGGAGCGTTACAAAGCCCAAATGGCATGCGGTTCCACTCAAACAGGCCAAAGGGGGTACAAAAGGCCGTTTTAGAACGATCGGCCTCTGCCACAGGGACCTGATTGTACCCACTAGCCAGGTCCATGGTGGAAAACCAACGAGCACCGGTTAGGGCATCTAAGGACTCGTCGATGCGGGCAATGGGAATGCATCCTTCCTGGTTTTACCATTCAGGAGCCTATAATCCACACACATACGAAGACTACCGTCCTTCTTCTTGACCAGCACAATTGGAGAGGCATATGGGCTGCTGCTCTCCCTAATGACCTGAGCCCCCAGTAGTTGATTAATATGATCTTTAACAACCTCATACTCAGATGGAGGAATTCGGCGATACCGTTGCCACACAGGGACATCATCTAAGAGAGGAATCTCGTGAGAGATCAGGTCAGTACACCCTAGGTCCCCGTCATAAGCTGAAAACACGGAACGATACTGGCCAAGAAGAGCCCTCACCTTATCTTGTGCTCCCGCAGGCAAATGACCCAACTCCAAAGCTGCCATCTGCTCCTGTACTGAGGGGGAAACAGATTGAGAAGCCACTGTAGCCACCACGGGTGGCACCTCAGTGACACCAGCAGGCAAACTCACCACCCGTACCTCCTCTAAGGTCCCCATAATAGCATGGGGGTAAAGCAGCACGTCTACAGACCCTACATTCACAACGGGAATGTATGCTGTGCCCCGTACTACCGGTACCAGGGCAGGAGATGCAAGCAGCCCAGCGGGCAAGCCAGAGTCTAGGGACTGAAAGAGCACAGTAGTGCCAGAGTGCTGTTCTGGGCATGTGGCCGCGACAATCTTCATCACGCCACCCGGGATACGACAAGCCTTTTTACCACGTAGCTTGACTTTCCCTGCCCCCTTATCAGTTTTAACACTGGCTTCGTGGCACCTTTGGAGGGCCTGTGCGACGGCCTTAGGGGCCTCAGCTACCACTGGCAGGTCAAACAAAGCTAAGCCATGCTGCCCAAAAAGTTCTCCATAGCACCTGCGGATAACATTCATCCCTAAAATACCGGGAGCCTGCAAAGATGCACTACCAGGCTGGTCCTTGACCACCAGGATCCCACAGGCTGGCAACAACTTCCCACAAAGCTCTACATCCAGCTCTAAGTAGCCGATATAAGGGATAGCCAGGCCATTGGCTGCTTTGAGCTGCAGCCAGTGACAAAATTTAAGCCGCTCTTGGCCCCAGGGCTCAAACTGCTGACGGAAAAGAGACTCAGTAATAGTTGACACCATAGATCCTGTATCTACTAAACAAGAGACCGCAACCCCTCCCATCCTCACACCTAAATGAGGACAAGATGACATGAGCTTGGACACTTCCATGTCACCTGCGCCTAACCCTGAGCCAGTAACGGCCCCCTCCGAACTGTGACTCTGCAGTTCGGCGGGTGCTAGTTTTCCGATGCCTGGGCAGAATGGAACGGTCTACGTGGCTGAGAGACCGGCAAAGAAGGCTGAGTACGGGGAGGGACACAAGCTCCATCACACTCCCTGGCAATGTGACCTGGTTGCTGACATCTCCTACAGATAATGGGACCACGAAAAGTTGTTCGGCTTTGCTGCTGAGAGACCTGCAGACAGGAAATGCTCTGAGTCAGTTGGTTCAGCTGTTCCTGCTGCAACTTCAGCATTTCCTTCATCTCACCCAGCTCCAAGGCTTGAGGCGAACTAACACCTGCCTGATGGCTGCCCTGGACCACACACTGAGCATTGAAGACAGAAGGAACAGAATGACTACGACCTCTAACACCTCCAGGTAAGCCCTCTCGCTCCCACCTGATCGCCTCACTCCTAGCCTCCAGTAAGGTAGCAGTAGGCTGCCTGCACACAAACTGTTTCAGCTCGCGACGAAGTGACCCATCCAGCACATGCTCCACAAACTGGTCCCGTAACAAAACCTCTGCATTGGGTACGCCACTGGGTGCACGCTGCTTCACAGAGGTCATGAGGCTCATCAATGCAAGGGAAAACTCTAATAGAGTCTCTCCCTCGTGCTGCCGTCGGGAGAAAAATGCCTCTTGTAAAGCTACATATGACTCTGCACACCCATAAAGCTCTTCTAACACTGCAATGATTTTGGCTGGGTCTAAACGCTCTTCACTGGGGCGGTACTTAATTTCCTCACGCGCCTCCCCCTCTAGGTGGTCAAATAAGAAGAATGCCTGATCGGATGCAGACAAGTGGCGTGCTCTCATACAGGCTTGCACCTCCTCCAGCCATTCGGCCAACCTGACTTCCCCCTAAATGTGGGACATTTTCTGTCTCTGGGCACAAAAATCAGTCTCTCCGTTGAAGGAGCACTGGCAAAGGAGGGTGCAGTGGGCGCAAGCGAAACTGGGGGCACTGTACTAGGGCCAGGCATGGCCGCTACCTGTTCCTGTCTCATCCTCTCGTTGTCTGCTCTTAGCTGAGCAACTAAATCCCTCAGTTCCTGCAGTTCTGCCTCCATAACTAAACCTATACCAGCTACAACCTTCCCTACCGTGAGGAGGAGACCAGGAACAAGGGGAAAGGGTTTGTTGCAGGTCCACAAAACCAGCTGCTGCTTTGCCTCGGAGGAAGAGAAAGAAAGAAAATAGACACAGGTCAGGCACAGACACTTACATTAACAAAATCACAATTTTTCTTTTAAAACAAATGAAAAAAAAACAAAAACACAGAACGCACGTCTCTGTTCTCAAATTGCCAGACAACGCCACCCTGGGAATTTCACCCAGGGATTTCTTATAAGTCGACTAACCCAAATAAAGCAAGGCACTGAGGTTCGTTATGCAACGAGACAGAGACGGCAGTTTGATAATACAAAATACTTTTATTTATACAAATTTCTGTTTTAAAAATACTATAAAAAGAATTACTCACGTAAGGGGACATATAAGGGGAACCAATCAGTGCCGAGACCTACAGCGGAAAACCGTATCCAAAAGAAAAGGGGATCCCAGGAACACCACACGTGAAGCAAATCAAAGTAAACAAAACAAAGAAGCTACAAAGTGCTAACACAACAAAAAGGGGACACCGTGACCAGGACACCAATCCACCACCGTAGGCTCAGCACCTGAATGGGGGCGACCAGAAAGCAACCAATTAGAAAATAACAAATAATGAAACAAAACAATAACTAATAACAAAGAGAAATCAAAGAATTAAATGTACAGGAATTATAATAATCAAACCCAATAACAAACAAAATTCTATATAACAACAATTGAAAAGCAATCCATAATAACCCAAAACGAACAGAATAATTGTAATTATGGGTTACAGCAAAACAAATTACAAACGAAATTAAAGAAATTACCACAAAAGAACCAAATCAAATATATATATATATTATATATCCTCTCATGCGAGTACACACACACGCAAACACACACACACACACACAGTTTAAGACGTGGCTGCCCACAATCGGAGACAGCGTTACCAAGCTACCTGGCGGAGCGGCGAATGCCGACGCAAGCGAGGCGATCAGTTCCGCAAACACACAGCTCCAATCAGGCACAGCAACCAGACCCAACAACCTCTTCAACTGAGGGAAAGAAGTGGAAACAGAGCAGAAGCAAAGCAGCAGCGGTTCTAGGAGCGGATTTGTCGGCGCTGCGCCGTTACGGTCAGTCGCCCTACGATGAAGCGAACAAACAATGAGCAACTTATGAATGGCTGGAGGAAGAAGCTAAAACCACTGCACTACATACCGATCAGGCGATCCCGGCCAACACAGCGTGGAACGGGAGGATCAACGCTCCCCGAGAGCGACCAGCGGCAGGCAGTGAGTGGCACAGAGAGGTGAACAGCGCGCAGCCAGCAGCAACACCCAAGTGGACCTTTATAAAACAATCACATTAGTACTGGATGGGCAACATACGCAAGAAATGCAGCCGGCAGCCCACCTGTAACCACACGGACGCGGAAATGGAGGAAGCACAGGAGTGACCCAGCCTCCGGCAACCAAAGGACTGACAGGTGCTTTACGCCCGCCTTTATGTGGCAGTCTCCCACTGTGATTGGGTGGAACTGCAGCCCATCTGATTGTTACTGAACTATATATTGCCACACTGAGTCAACATCAAAAGACCCATTGAGCTATAGCAGCCTTGAACACCAGATTGAAAGTGGTTTAAGAAAAGGTTATCCAGAAGTGGAAATTTTGGAGGCTGTGATACGTGCTGTAGATCCCATTTTGAAATTGAGGAGCTATTTGGAGGGGAAAACAGATTTAACTTTAGCCACTCTCTGACAAATATTAAGAGCCCACTATGCAGAAAAAGATGCAACTCTATTGTATCAACAACTGACAAAAGCTGTACAGGGATCTGGTGAACCAGCACTTGATTTTCTGGTCCAGGTACTTGATCTGCGCCAAAAGGTCTTGTTTTCATCTGAGTGTGCACAATCTGGCCTGAAATATAACAGAGAGCTAGTTCATAGTCAATGTTCTCAATCCATCATAACAAGTTTGATCAATGATAACATAAGAACGGAGATGTGGATATATCTACAGGATGAGAGAAGTAGTGATGAGCTGCTCTTGCCAAAAATGGAAGAGAGTAACACAGCAATTAGGGAGCTCACAGGTCAAGTAGCATCACTTGTGCAAACTGTCCAGCGTGGGAGAAAAACTGTTGATGACGACCAGACCAAAGCTCCAGCTAATGCCTTTAACAAATCAAAGAGACAATGTGTAGCATGTCAGCAAGACAAAAAGGACTGCAACCATTGTTTTAAGTGCGGCATTGACACACATTGGGCAAGAGGGTGCAGAGCAGGGGATAGGCAGAAAACTTTGGGAAACTGGCAGAGGTTGTGATGGATGGACGTGCCATGACCTCAAAGCTTAAATGACTTAGATGATGTCCTAATTTACAGTAAAACTTTCACACAGCATGTTGAGGATGTGAGGGCTGTCCTCAAACGACAGCAAACTTGGGGTATTAAGCTGAGGCCAGACAAATGTGACCTGTTCAAAAATGAGGTACGTTACATAGGCAAAGTGATCTCAGCTGAAGGCTATAGGATGGATGAGAAAGAAATTGCGGCTGTACAAGTGCTAAAGACAAAACCCGCTACAAACATCAGAGAGCTGCCCAAACTTCTGGGTTTTCTGGGGTATTATAGACGCTATGTGCAAGATTTCTCTCGTCATGTAAAATGCCTGTATGACCTGCTTTCAACAGATGCAACTCTATATCCCAAGTCAAAGCCCACCTTCCAGTCAGCAGGGGCAGGGCAGCTCCCCCCACATCAGAAAATAGTGTGGCGTGATAGTCACCAGAAAGCTCTGAACTATTTAGTGGATGTCTTGACTAACCCACCTGTAATTGCATATCCAAGGTTTGAAGATCCTTTCATTCTCCATATTGATGCTTCAGAACAAGGACTGGGAGCAGTGTTATACCAGTGGCAGGAAGGCAAACTCAGAGTGATAGGGTATGGTTCACAAACATTGACACCAGCAGAAAAAAACTACCACTTACATTAAGGGAAGCTTGAGTTTTTAGCACTCAAATGGGTTGTTACAGACAGGTTTAGAGACTATTTGTTTTATGCCCCCTCTGTAACAATATATAGTGATAACAACCCTGTTATTTATGTTTTGAGCACAGCTAAACTGAATGCGACTGACAAGATGGTTCAGAGAGGACTCAGACGCAGAGGCCTTTTAATGGTCTTTATTGGCACTCGTTACAAAACACAAGACAGATCCTCTTTACTGAGGGAAAACAAAAGCGAGGCTATGAAAAACTATAACAAATGAAGAACGCAACGCTCTTCAAAGGAAACGTTGCGGAACTATGGATGAGGAACAAAAAATCACTCAGAAGAGGAAACAAACTCAGACTATGGTTATCACCTAAAACTCAAAACAGAAAACTCTCCAAACGGAGGAAAACAAAGCTCTAAACCAAGGGTCCCCAAACATTTTCCAGTGAGGGCCACATAACTTTTCACTTCTCTGATGGGGGGCCAGTCAGTTTGTAACAGAAAAAGCGTGACGATTGCAGGGGTGCCTATTTGTAAACATTTATTGTTTCAATGTGCCTGGTGATTGTACTCACCGAAAGACTCACAGCATTAAAGACATCTTTCTTCTCGGGACACACCTCCTCCACGACAACATTCAAACATTTCTTGACAAACTCTCCCTCAGTGAAAGGTTTACCGCAGCTTGCTATCAGTTGAGCAACACGGAAGCTGGCCCGAACTGATGATTGGTTCAGCTGAGTTTGGCGTACAAATGTAGCCTGCTGAGCTAACAGTCCACTTTTTAGCTTAGAGAGTTTGTCGGCGCAGATTGTATTCTTTGAATACCGCCGCCGCCTCTTGACAGATGAGACAAACAGCCTTTTCTTTGCATTGAAAAAAAGAAATATCGTATGCAGGTTAGATACCCTGCATTCTGAATCAATTTTTCTCTTACCTAACCTTTTTGCCATTATTCCGTTCAGTGTGGCTAACAATTCAATTCAAATGAGCTTCATTGACGTAAGGAAACATTTCCAGGGATTCAGTCAGGCAGGCCCACTTCACCCCAGTGTTCTATGAATGCTTTAGTCTCGATTGCGTGGCCAGACTGAAATAATAATAATGCGGGGAAAAAAATAATGTGTCTCTGGTATTGTTCAGGGGGCTGGGTCAATTGTGGAGGCGGGCCGTAGTTTGGTGACCACTGCTCTAAACACTTAAAAACGAAAACTAACTCAAAAGCACAATCCTACTGATTGGCGATCTTTATCTAACCAAGAATGAGGTCAAAAACAAAAAGCAATCTAAATGATTGTATCTAATCAATCCAACTAATAAAAAGTAAGTCACAATCCTAGTGATTGGAGTTCCTAAAAAGGCTGTGAAAATTTACAAACAGAAGTCTCTCCCAAGGAGGAAAACAAAAAGGGCTATAAATCTTAACTAAGGTATCAGCTGAAAGGCTATGATAAGAAAACTTACAAATGAAAGCGTCGCTCACTAGGAGGATCTGCCCCGATCCCCTCGTTGGATGCGTCTACCTCCACCACAAACTAGTCGACGGGGGTCTGGCATGGTCAGTATGGGTGCCGTGGTGAATCGCCGTTTGAGGCTCTGGAACGCCACCTCCGCCGCCAGAGACCAGTGGAACCTCACCTGTGGGGGGGTAAGTGCGTGCAACGGGGCAGCTATTGCGCTAAAGCTTCTGATAAACCGCCAAGGAATTGCTGAACCTTCTTGCGGCTATCAGGCGTGAGCCATCTGCCCTCTTCCAAGGGGCTACAATGAAGCCCAGGAAGGAGATGATGTCGGCATGGAACTGACTCTTTTCAGCCTTGACATAGAGCTTGTTCTCTAATAGTCTCTTAAGAACTTTAGTTACATGTTCTCTGTGGGTGTCTTGGTCGGGGGAGTAGATTAGAATATCATCTAAATAAACATAAACAAAATGGTCGAGGAAGTCCCTAAGGACGTCGTTTATTATGGCTTGAAAAACAGCGGGGGCATTAGTGAGTCCAAAGGGCATGACTAGATATTCATTGTGTCCTACGGGGGTGTTAAAACCTGTCTTCCACTCGTCCCCCCTCCCTGATTCTGACTAGGTGCTAGGCGTTACGCAAGTCCAGTTTAGTAAAATGCCTTCGCTTGCTGTAGCTGATCAAATACAGAGGACATGAGAGGCAGGGGATGGCGGTTCTTGATGGTGATAGCGTTTAGAGGGCTGTAATCTATACAGGGTCTTAGAGACCCGTGTGCCTCCCTATGCATAGTTTGAGAGATTCTGTTAGGCCTGGCCAGGATCTGGGTTTTAAGTCCTATTTTTGCTGCCAAATCCCAATTCATGAGGCTTTCATCAGCTCCTGAGTCTATGAGTGCTTCTAGATCATAGCTGGTGGCATGCGCGGAGGTCGGTTGTCGCGCTCCCTGAGCTTGTGGTCTGTTGTCCGTCCGGATGCCAGAGCAATTAGGGCGTCCAGGCTCGTCGGCAGGTCCAGCGGCACCAGCTGCTCCTGGATCAGTTTCGCCAGCCCCTTCAGGAATATGTCGTAGAGTGCCGTCGCGTTCCACCCACTCTCCGCCGCTAAGGTGCAGCGTAGTCGCAGACTGATCGACTCCCATGTTTCAGCCCGCTCAGCTCTCTGGCCTTTTCCCGGGCCGTGGAGACCGGGTCGAACGTCTGCCGTAATGCTCCCTGAAAGTCTGTGAGTGAACCGCAGAGGGGCGAGTCTCGTCCCCACTCGGCCATGGCCCACGCTCTCGCTCTGCCCGACAGATGAGAGATCATGAAGGCGACCTTGGATCTGTCCGAGGTAAAGGTCAGGGCATAATGTTCAAAATGCATGGAGCATTCAGTTATGAAGGCTTGGCAAAGTCCTGGTGCGCCTGAAAAACGCTCTGGGGGCGCGAGTTTCACCCCAGATCCAGCGAAGGAGGCAGCCTGCGTCGGCGTTGCCACAGACACCAGAGGCTTCGGTGCTACAGGCGGGCTGGTCGTGGAGATCGGTCAAGTTCCACACCTGGGTCCTAAGCTGACCCAGATGCTCTGCCATGGTGGTCTGGAACTGCTCCTGCCTGGAGAGACGGGCTTCCTGGGTGCTCAGGGCTTCTAACCACTGTCTGGTCTCTGCTGAATCCATACTGGCCAGTGTGTACTGTCAAGATGGTTCAGAGAGGACTCAGATGCAGAGGCCTTTTAATGGTCTTTATTGGCACTCGTTAACAAAACACAAGACAGATCCTCTTTACTGAGGGAAAACAAAAGCGAGGCTATGAAAAACTCTAACAAATGGAAAATGCAACGCTCTTCAAAGGAAACGTTGCGGAACTATGGACGAAAAAAAACAAAACACAATCTAAATGATTGGATCTAATCAATCTAACTAATAAAAAGTAAGTCACAATCCTAGTGATTGGAGTTCCTAAAAAGGCTGTGAAAATTTACAAACAGAGGAAAAAGGAGGAAAACAAAAAGGGCTATAAATCTTAACTAAGGTATCAGCTGAAAGGCTATGATAAGAAAACTTACAAATGAAAGCATCGCTCACTAAGAGGATCAAAAACTTGTGGAATCTGTGGCTGTGATGAGGAGCTCTGGTGATCAGGCATGGACGAAAACAAACTGCCTGAGTGACAGCGACTGGACATCGCTGGGTTTCCAAACTTGCCAACTTCAACACAACACTGAAGTACCGTCCAGGAAAAACAAACACAGACGCAGAGTTCCTGTCCCGCATACCTGTGAGTATGGACTCTTACATGAGCGAATGTACAGAGCAGTGCACCCCTGGAGTTTTGAGTGCAATATTCAGCACAGTTGAAACAATTCAATTCAATTCAATTCAATTCAATTTTATTTGTATAGCGCCAAATCATAACATACATTATCTCAAGGCACTGTACATAGACAACATCAAAGAGAGCAGAGACCCCCAACAGTTCACACAATGAGCAAGCACTAGGCATCAGTGGAGAGAAAAAACTCCCTCTTAACAGGAAGAAATCTCTGACAGAACCAGGCTCAGAGATGTGCGGTCATCTGCCTCGACCGGTTGGGGTGAAAGGAAAAATGGGGGATAGTGGAGAGGTGGGGGACAGAAAATGGGGGGAGAGAAAGGACAAGAGGGAGAGACAGAAGAGAGAGAGGGAGACCAGCAGCAGATACACAACAACTGTATCAGGTTACAAGTTTATACAGTTACTGATATCGACTTTTTAATTTACAAAATAATAATAATGGTGACGATGAGCGTAGCCTCGGAAACTGGATCTTGATCCTTCAACCTGCATGATGAGAATACGGAGAGAGAGAGAGAGAGGGAAGGAAGGAAGGACACAAACTAGGGAGAGAAAGAGACAAGGTTAATGACATATAAAAAGTCATAATCAAATGCTGAGTGTGAGAGAGTGAATGTGCGTGTACCACCGGAAAATCCCCCAGCAGTTTAGTTCTATAGCAGCATAACTAAGAGATGGTTTAGGTTTCCCTGAACCAGCTCTAACTATAAGCTTTATCAAAAAGGAAAGTTTTAAGTTTAACTTTAAATACAGAGAGAGTGTCCGCCTCCCGAACTATCATTGGAAGCTGGTTCCACAGGAGAGGAGCCTGGTAGCTAAAGGCTCTGCCTCCCATTCTACTCTTACAGACTCTGGGAACCACAAGTAAACCTGTATTTTGTGACCTAAGTGGTCTATTAGGATGATAGGGTAAGACTAGGTCTTTCAGGTATGAAGGGGCCTGACCATTAAGTGCTTTGTACGTGAGGAGGAGGATTTTAAATTGAATTCTAAACTGTATGGGGAGCCAGTGTAGAGAAGCTAACACTGGAGTTATATGGTCTCTCTTTCTAGTTCCTGTCAGAACTCGTGCTGCAGCATTTTGAATTAACTGAAGGATTCTAACAGACTTGTTAGAACATCCTGCTAATAAGGAGTTACAGTAATCTAATCTAGATGTAACAAAAGCATGAACTAGTTTTTCAGCATCCTGTAAAGACAGAATGTTTCTAATTTTCATAATGTTCCGCAGGTGGAAGAAGGCTGTTCTGGAAATTAGTTTTATGTGTGAATCAAATGACATTTCCTGGTCAAAAGTAACTCCAAGGTTCCTCACAGTGGAACTGGAAGCCAGGGTGATGTCATCTAAAGTGACAATGTGGGCAGAAAGTTTTTCTCTGAGGTGTTTAGGGCCGAGTATAATGACCTCAGTTTTATCTGAGTTTAAAAGTAGAAAGTTACAGGTCATCCAGGACTTAATGTCTCTGAGACATTCCTGGAGTTGAACAACCTGATTTATTTCATCCGGCCTCATCGATAGATATAGCTGTGTGTCATCTGCATAACAATGAAAGTGTATGTTATGCTTTCTAATAATGTTCCCTAGAGGAAGCATATATAAGGTAAAAAGTATAGGCCCAAGCACTGAGCCTTGTGGAACTCCACAATTAACTTGTGTTTGTAATGAGGCTTTATCATTAACGTGAACAAACTGGAATCTATCAGATAAGTATGATTTAAACCAGCAGAGGGCAGCACCTGTGATACCAAGAGTCTGCTCCAATCTCTGCAGTAGAATATCATGATCAATGGTGTCAAATGCAGCACTAAGATCTAACAGGACAAGTAAAGAAACTAGACCAGTATCTGACGCCAAGAGAAGATCATTACTAACTTTAACTAGTGCTGTTTCTGTGCTATGGTTTAATCTAAAACCTGACTGAAAATCTTCAAACAGGCCATTAATGCGCAGATATTCACATAATTGATTGGCAACAGCCTTTTCTAAGATTTTAGAGACAAAGGGAAGATTAGATATCGGTCGGTAATTAGCTAAAATATCTGGGTCAAGGGTCGCTTTTTTTAGAAGGGGTTTAATAACTGCTACTTTAAACGTTTGGGGCACATATCCAGTTAATAAGGATAGATTAATTTGAGTTAATATAGAGTTGTTAATTAAAGGAAACACATCTTTAAACAGTTTGGTGGGGATAGGATCTAACTGACAGGTTGATGGCTTAGATGATGAAACTAATGATGTTAACTCAGGGAGATCTATAGGGGAGAAACTGTCTAACTGTGCACCTGGTGCTTCTAAAGCTCTTGTACTAGAAGATGAGTCAGTCCCAATATGTTATATATAACATATATATTTCTCTAATTGATGTTATTTTATTCACAAAAAAGTTCATAAAGTCATCACTGCTCAGTGTTAAAGGAATAGATGGTTCAGTGGAGCTGTGGCTCTGTGTCATCCTGGCTACAGTGCTGAAAAGAAATCTATGATTATTCTTATTTTCTTCAATTAGAGAAGAATAATAGGCAACTCTAAATAAAAATAATAAATAATAAAATAATAGGAAACACAAAAGCAACACGACCTGGACAGGATTTCGGCCATTACCTGCAGCCCACTTGTCCATGAGTTAGTTGCACACGAACAACCAGACATGAAAGTAACACAACAAGAATTACTACAAACACAGGTGCAAGATCCTGTCATATCCCGTGTACTCCAGTTTAAAGCATCTGGTGAAAAACCAGATAAGAGGATCATGGATAGGGAAGCAACAAAAACTAAGCAACTGTTACGTGAATGGAAAATACTTTATGTTTCTCCAGAGGGTTTGTTAAAGCGCAAAACAGCAACCAGTACTTAACAAGTAACAAGTAGTGCTTCCAGAAAAGTATAAAGAACTTGTACCTTCATTGTGAAATGGGACATTTAGGGGTAGAGCATGTCTTACATCTGGCTAGACGGAGGTTTTATTGGCCTGGGATGCAAAAAGACATCATGTATTTTATATCTCAAATTTGGTTTCCCTGTTAAAATTCATCATGATCAAGGCAAAGACTTTGAGAACCAGTTATTCAGACGCCTGCAAAAATATACAGGCATGACAAACTCAAAAACAACCCCCATCATCCACAAGCAAACCCAGCCGAAAGGTTTAATCGCACCTTGTTATTGATGCTGCAAACCTTGGATGAGGAGAGGAAGGGAAACTGGAGTGACTGTGTGAGTAAAGTTGTACATGCCTACAACTGTACGACCAGCGATGCAACAGGAGATTCCCCTTTCTACTTGCTTTTTGGTAGAAATCCACGTTTGCCAATTGATTTGATCTTTGGAATAAATGAGGAAGAAGGATGTAAGTCACACCAAGAATATGCCCAAAAATGGCAGCAGCAAATGAAAGAGGCATATGAAATTGCATCTAAAACCATTGAAAAGACAACATCAAGAGGAAAAATGTATCATGATCAAAAGAGACAAAGTTCAGTTCTTTCCCCAGGTGACAGGGTTCTGGTGAGGGATATGTCAGAGCGCGGGGGACCAGGGAAATTACACTCGTATTGGGAGAATCAGATACACATTGTGGTTTCTCAAAAGGGGAAAGACAGCCCAGTGTATGAGGTAAAATTTGAATGTGGCACAGGGAGGGGCAGAATCCTCCATCGCAACATGTTAATGCCATGTAACAATTTGTCACTTCAGGAACCAGCTCAAAGCATGCTGGGAGGGCGAAATCCTCATATCCAACAAAGGAAGAGACACAATAAGAATGAATCAAATGAAACATCAGAGGATGCAGAGAGCTCAGATGAGGAAGAATGTTATTGGGCTAATAGGCTGAGGCACTATCACAACCAGCCCGGAGAACAAAATGTTGCACCTCCTGTAACTCCTGAGACAGAACCTCAGCCGGAGTTCAGGTTGGAGACTCCAGTACAAACGTGTGTGGACAACGACGTTATTGGACATGTAACAATTGGATATGACACTCAATAGGTCACACAAATGGCTCAGTCTGTAGATCTGCCTACAGACTGATACACAGATACACCAGAATCCTCTGACATACAGCCACGCAGGTCACAGAGAGAAAGACGTCCTTGAGAGACATTGACATATGACACTTTTGGCCAACCTACTCATCGTGTGGTGGGGCTTCACAAACCCACTATATGTTACATTACATTTTACATTACATGTCATTTAGCAGACGCTTTTATCCAAAGCAACTTACAAAAGTGCATTTAAACATTTGGGTACAAATAAGAGCTAGAAGTAAGTAAGAGCTTCAAGTAGATCAAACTATGAAGTGCTAGTCATAAGTGCGATGTACAAGTTTTTTTTTGTTTTTTTTGTTGTCGTCTTAGTCGAGGTAGAGTCGGAAGAAATGGGTTTTTAGTCGGCGGCGGAAGACGTGGAGGCTTTCAGCTGTCCGGATGTCGATGGGGAGATCGTTCCACCATTTGGGAGCGAGGACAGTGAACAGTCTCGAGTTCTGCGAGTGCCTCTGCGATTCTCTCAGTGAGGGGGCAGCGAGCCGGTTTGCCGATGCAGAGCGGAGTGGGCGGGCTGGGGTGTAGGTTTTGATCATGTCCTGGATGTAGGCTGGACCGGATCTGTTTGTAGCATGGAACGCAAGCACTAGAGTCTTGAAGCGGATGCGAGCAGCTACAGGAAGCCAGTGAAGGGAGCGGAGGAGCGGTGTAGTGTGGGAGAATTTTGGTAAGTTGAAGACCAGTCGAGCTGCTGCATTCTGGATGAGTTGCAGAGGTCTTATGGCACACGCAGGGAGACCAGCCAGGAGGGAGTTGCAGTCATCCAAGCGTGAGATGACAAGAGCCTGGACCAGAACCTGTGCCGCCTTCTGGGTTAGAAGAGGCCGTAGCCTTCGGATGTTGTGCAACATGTATCTGCAAGATCTAGCTGTTGCAGCAATGTTGGCAGTGAGGGAGAGATGGTCATCAAGTGTCACACCCAGGTTCCTTATGAGAAGGCGTTACCGCAGAGTTGTCGAAGGGTGATGGTTAGGTCTGTGGGGGGAGAACCCTTTCCTGGGAGAAAAAGAAACTCAGTCTTGTCGAGATTGAGTTTCAGGTGATGGTCAGACATCCACTGAGAGATGTCAGTCAGACAAGCGGAGATCCGTTCTGCTACCTGTGTGTCGGAGCTTGAGGTCGGAGGTTAACACAGTGGCACCGGTGTATGGACTATGCAGTGTGCCCTGGTTATCTCCACAGCTGTTTGGACCACATCTGGTTTATTCTACTCTTGTTCCTGCAGGATACTACTGAAAAACTGTTATAAATTCGCTATGATTGATGCAGATTATTCAGTGAACAGTGGACACAGTAACATGGACTGCTAGTGAACTGAGTGGCTACTGTCCATTATGGATGTCATGGGATGAGTACAGCAATAAACAAAGTGTGTGGAAAAACATTGTTGGTAAATTGCATGTTTTTCAAATGATGTTCTGATATGGGTTCTATAACTGGACAGTCATAATCTAGATAGTTTAGTATTAAGTTATGGCATTAAAAAAAAATGTGAATGGATTGTTTACAGTATGTGTGGCTATACAAGTCAGAAGTCTCCATGGAATGTATAGTGTGATGAGATCACATGGTATACAATAGTAATATACTTTTATGGTAAAACCTGCTAAAATGCATTTAAAGCCATGTACTTCTTTCTAGGTGTTTAAAGGAAGCTTTTGCCATCAGAGCCGGATTAACGCAAAGGCAAACTAGGCATGTGCCTAGGGCCTGATTGGCAGGGGGCCCAGACAGAAAAAATGACTTGGTCCGCGTTTCAAGACGATTTACGCCCCTCGTCCTGATGACGCGACACTGTCAGGGCGCACTGAGGACAGTCTGCTCCGATCGACAGTCGCGCTGGGGGAAGGTGGGCGGGAGAAGCCGCAGCGAGTGCACATGTCCGTGGCGAGGTCCGGGCGGTGGTTCGCTGTAAACCACCTTCGCCCCGAGCCCTTCCAAGGCGATCTAGAGTCGATCGCGGCGAATTTAAGGAACAAATTTAAGGAACCAAATGTAAATGATCAATTGAACTACTGAAAAATGTTAAATGATATTATTAAATCAACCAAACACAAGAAACAAAAGAGTCTCTGGCCAGAGATATGAACTCAATCAGTTTTAACAGTTTTAACTCAAACGGATCATATTAACAACATAAATTCAACCATTAAACAAAGAGTAAATAGGTAAACAACTAAACCAAACCGTGCCAGATTGTACTTAGCCTTGTACTTGTACTTGGCGTTGGCATTAGCCTTAGCGCTAGCATTAGTTTAGCGCTAGCCTTAGCGTTGCAGTTCCAGTTATAAGTCAGGGTGCATTGGCATCCCTTCCAAAGAGGGAGAGGGGTGAAGAGGTCAGCCGTGGCAGGGAAGACAGCCACCATGCAGCACACAACCAGCAGACAATGCTCTGGTTGCAGCAATAAACACTGCCCCGACCGATCGGCTCGACCCCGGTGAAGACGCTGGATTTGTGCTTGGATGCTAGCGGCACATACAACGACCCGGGAGCAAGAGATCAGGAGGGGGGACACAGCCTACTTTTCTAATCAGCCAGAGGGGCCGGGGTGCAGTCAAACAACTAAATCAATGGTGCCTCATACCACTACATTAGTAACTTTGGTAAGTTTCAGATTTCAATTCATAAATAACATCGATGGAGGGGGGCCCAAAAAATACAGTCTGCCTAGTATAGTCCATTTATTTAATCCGGCTCTGTTTGCCATTGTGTGTTATGTCAGATCTAGGGTGTTATTTTTGATGTTGTACGTACAAGTTGAGTGTTGGTATTACCCTCTAGTCAGAGATGTATTGTTTAACAATGCTAATGTTGAGGACAACATTGATTTTGCAGGGGAGGATTGTAACACCTGAATAGTTATTATAGATTATTTTACAAATTATGTTACAGAAGACTGTTGTTATGTTTTACTATGTTTTACACTGCCAGCTGGGGGCAGAGTCAGAAAAAGATGACTGTCAGCCAAGTAGTGGAGGAGAGTTGTTTGTCTTTCTTTTTCTGTTGTTGTCCAGAGCGTGCTCGGGAGTGGTTGGGTGGTGCTAACTGAGGGATGTGTCGGTTTTGTTTTGCTTGATGTTAATCCTGCTTGTGAGGAATAAAAGGTGAACTAATTCCTGCATCATATCATTGTCTTGTGAGTGGTGTAACATGTACAAAGACACAAATGTGTGTTTACATGTGTACAAAGACACAAATTTGTGTTTACATGTGTACAAAGACACAAATGTGTGTTTACATGTGTACAAAGACACACATTTGTGTTTACATGTGTACAAAGACACAAATGTATGTTTACATGTGTACAAAGACACAAATGTGTGTTTACATGTGTACAAAGACACAAATGTGTCCACAGTATCAGAGGAAGTTTCACATGACATCATGTGTCTCTGATAATCAGCAGCCTGTGAAGTTTGGCCATGTTGTTAAAATGATTAATAATTAAACTAAAGGTTCTCAGTGAAGGGAAACACCTCACTGACTAACACACACACTGATACACACAACCGAGAGACAACGACTAGGAGGAAACATGTCCATTACCACTTTCACCACAGGTCTGTCTTTCTGAGTCTAACTCTCTCTCCTCGGCTGTTCTCACTCTTTGCTGATCTCACTCTCCTCGGCTAATCTCACTCTTTGCTGATCTCATTCTCCTCGGCTAATCTCACTCTTCACGGCTGTTCTCACTCCTCGGCTGATCTCACTCTCCTCAGCTGTTCTCACTACTCGGCTGATCTCACTCTACTCGGCTGTTCTCACTACTCGGCTGATCTCACTCTCCTCGGCTGTTTTCACTGTCCTCAGCTGTTCTTTCTCCTCTGTGCTGATCTCTTGTTGCGCTTCAGCTGGTCATTACCTCATATAAACAGCAGTTTTTACTGTTTTAGTTTCAGCTCCTTCATGTTTCTCCAGCTTTTCTTCTACTGAACAGCTGAATGAAGATCAGCCAGACAAGTGTTTATTCCTGTTCCTGCAGATAGCAGCTCCACTGAAGCTCCGCCCACCTCTGGTCTCCGTGTGGACATAGCTGACATCGCTGTGGTCGTTGTTTACTTCATCTTCGTCATGATCGTTGGAATCTGGGTCAGAAGAGTCTCCACTCACTGATGATCAGCTGATCACAGAGTGTTGATGTTTGTGTCTGATCTCTGACCTCTGTCCGTCTCCTCCTCAGGCGTCAGTTCAAGCCAATCGCAGCACAGTGGGCGGGTACTTCCTGGCTGGACGTTCAATGACCTGGTGGCCTGTGAGTTTCCTCCTCAGCTCCATCTTAAAGGGACAGTTCAGGTTTTTTAAAGCATGGTGGTAAAGTATGAAGTCTCTGTGTCTATGTTACATTGTTGACAGATCGGAGCGTCTCTCATGTCCAGTAACGTGGGCAGTGGTCTGTTTATTGGTCTGGCAGGAACAGGAGCAGCTGGGGGCGTGGCAGTTGGCGGGTTTGAATGGAATGTAAGAAAAACACTAGTGAAAATATTAGTGATTTAATGTGTCTGAAACGCACTTCAGTGTGTGTGTGTGTCTCTGTGTCTGTGCGTACATCTGTGTGTGTGTGTGTGAGTGTGTGTGCGTATGTCTGTGTGTGTGTGCGTCGTCTGTGCGTCGCCTGTCGCACGCTGTGCATCGTCTGTGTCTGTGTGTGTGTGTGTGTGTGTGTGTGTGTGTGTGTGTGTGTATGTAGGCAGCCTGGGTCCTTGTAGCTCTTGGTTGGATATTTATTCCCGTCTACATCTCAGCAAACGTGGTGACAATGCCTGAATATCTCGCCAAACGCTTTGGAGGACGGAGGATAAGGATTTATATGTCTGTGCTGTCACTGATCCTCTACATCTTCACCAAGATATCTGTGAGACACACACACACACTCACACATGATCCATCATTTCAGACAGACAGACAGATGACTTTATTAATCCCTTTGGGAAATTAACAAATTTCAGAGCATGAAGTGTGTGCTAATGTGTGTAATGTGTGTCCAGGTATTACTAATGTTGTGGGGACCTAAACCTGTTTACACAGTCACATTATGGGGACTTGTCTTCCTTGTGGGGACAAAAAGCAAGTCCGCATAACGTAAATTACTACATTTTAAGGTGAAGGTATGTTTTAAGGTTAGGCTGAGATTGAGATTAGGGTTAGGGTTAGGATTAGGATTAGGCCAGTAGTAATTGTGGTTAGGGTTAGAGTAAATCTCCAGGAAATGAATGTAAGTCAATGCAATATCCCCTCATGTCATGAATGTCGAACATGAGTGTGTGTGTGTGTGTGTGTCACAGACAGACATCTTTTCAGGAGCCTTGTTCATCCAGATGTCGTTTGGTTGGGACCTTTATTTGTCCACAGGAATCCTGCTGCTGGTCACTGCTGCTTATACTGTGGCAGGTACACACACTCACACCTCACACACACAGACACACACGCAAACGCAAACACAACTGCACATACACTCACGCACAAAGACACACGCACACAGACACACACGCACACACACAGAAAGTCCACACAAATTCATTGATTTTAGTTCACAGTAACACAGGAGCTGCTGGCCACGCCCATTTTTACATCCCCCAACTGTTGTAAAGTTGTTTCTCATAAATTAATAAAAACAAAATAATAAAATTATGACATTTTATTGTGTTCAGTGGATTAAAGTCACTTTTTTCACGTAGGTGGTTTAGCAGCAGTGATCTATACTGATGCTCTACAGACTGTCATCATGGTGGGAGGAGCCTTGACACTCATGTTTATAGGTAACACGCACACACACACACACACACACACACATATTAAATACTCATTATATAATGATTGTGCAGTGATAACACAGACAGGGTTACTCGTGTGTGTTTGTGCGTGTCTCTGTGTGTGTCAGCCTTCTCTAAAGTGGGCTGGTACCAGGGTCTCGTGGATGGTTACATGTCAGCCGTTCCCTCGGTAACGGTTGCCAACACTTCCTGTCACCTCCCTCGCAGCGATGCGTTCCGGATGTTCAGAGATCCGGTTTCCGGGGATTTACCGTGGCCCGGTCTCATCTTTGGACTCACGGTGCTGGCCACATGGGTGTGGTGTACTGACCAGGTCCCGTGACTGAATTATACTCATATTAATAATCATTAATCATCATTCACCACCAACATGCAGTCATAGTGATTTATTATGAAGTGCCACAAGGGGCATCGTTCCATGACCTGAAGATGTTACAGAAATAACCTCCGTCCCCCTCTGCCATCCCTGGGACCAAAGCTCCTCCCCCAAACAAACATGTTAACATTGAGAAAGTTATTTAATTCTTCAGTTTTCTTAATTCTTCAGAGGTCACTGTCAGCTCGCTCAGTGTCTCATTTGTTCATGTGGGTTTCATGTGTTCATGAGTGTCTCATGTGTGTTTCATGTGTTCATAGGTGATTGTTCAGAGGTCACTGTCAGCTCGCTCAGTGTTTCATGTGTGTTTCATGCGTTCATAGGTGATAGTTAGAGGTCACTGTCAACTCGCTCAGTGTTTCATGTGTTCATGTGGGTTTCATGTGTTCATAGGTGATAGTTCAGAAGTTACTGTCAGCTTTCTCAGTGTCTCATGTGTTCATGTGTGTTTCATGTGTTCATAGGTGATAGTTCAGAGGTCACTGTCAGCTCACTCAGTGTCTCATGTGTTCATGTGTGTGTGAGCTTCACTGCTCACGGTGGGTTCACGAAGGATGTAAGAGCCTGGGTTTCTTGTGAAAATAGTCCAGTTTATTGTCAAAGGTGGCATAAACAGATAAAGTCCAACTGAAACGTCTCAAAAGTCTCAACAAAAAAGCGCCGCCGTCACTCTGACGGCTGGGGGCTGCATCCGCTGTGTTTCTACAGCCGTCTCCACTCTGCTTCTCTCTCTGGACCCAGCGTACTGCAAGAGACCAGAACCAGGTTACAAGTGTGCTTATATAGCTGACTGATTACCTGATTCTGTCCAGCTGTCTGATCACCGGCTGAGCCACTCCTCCCACTCCTCCAGCAGCCGCCGCTATAACCATACCCCACTGCCACATACCCCCACCGCCCGACTTAGGCCAGGATCCCACTGGCCGCAAGCCCACTCCCCCCCCCTCCACGAAGTGAGAGAGAAAGTCAGCCACGACCATGCGGTTACCCGGCCTATGGATCACCTCGAACCGGAAGGGCTGTAACGCCAGATACCAGTGAGTGATCCGTGCATTGGCATCTTTCATGCAGTGGAGCCATTGGAGCGGGGCATGGTCCGACCAGAGGGTGAATGTGCGCCCCAGGAAGTAGTAGCGGAGGGCCCCAACCGCCCACCGTATGGTGAGGCACTCTTTCTCCACCGTACTGTAGTTCACCTCCCGCTGAGCCAGCTTTCGGCCAATGTACAGTACAGGGCGGTCGATCCCCTCCACCTCCTGTGACAAAACACCACCCAGCCCGCTGTTCGAGGTGTCGGTCTGCAGGATGAAAGGGAGAGAAAAGTTAGGTGTGTACAAAAGTGGCTCCCCACAGAGGGCTCGCTTTACTTTTCTCAAACCCCAGCTGACAAGGCTCAGTCCACTGAACCGGATCTGAGGCAACCCTTTCGGTTCAGGTCGGTTAGGGGGCTGGTCAGCTCCAAGAAAGCTGGAATGAACCTTCTATAGTAACCAGCCAGCCCCAGAAACCACCTGACCTCTTTTTTTGTCTTGGGTTTTGGGCAGGCTGCAATCGCTGCCATCTTTTGTATCTGTGGACGCACCTGCCCGCCCCCCAAGTGGTACCCCAAATACCGTACCTCCCTCCGTCCAAAAGCACACTTCCCCGGATTGGCCGTGAGCCCTGCCTTTCTCAGGGACTCAAGCAAACTATGAATGATGACGTCATCCAAGTAGGCCGCAGCATATGCAGAGTGAGGCCGCAGCACCCGGTCCATGAGGCGCTGAAATGTAGCTGGGGCCCCGAACAACCCGAATGGAAGTGTGACAAATTGGTACAAACCATACGGAGTGGAGAAGGCCGTCTTTTCCCTGGACTCTAGCAACAAGGGAATCTGCCAGTAGCCCTTGATCAATTCAGTGTCCAGCCAATCCAGGAGTTCGTCGACCCGGGGCATTGGATTCGCATCGAATTTGGACACCTCGTTGACCCTACGATAGTCCACACAGAACCGTACTGACCCATTGGACTTGCGCACCAGCACGATGGGGCAACACCAGTCACTGTTGGATTCTTCTATTACCCCCATCTCCAACATAGCCCGAAGCTCTGCCTGAACAATTTTTCTCTTGTGTTCTGGCAGCCGATAGGGCCGTGAACGCACTGTCAGGCCCGGGGGTGTTTCTATGTGGCAGGGGAGAGAACACGTCACCAAACCGCCGCTGCAACGAGGCCGCGTCTGTTCTCTGGCCCTGCAAGAGATAGTCGTCAACGGGGACTGGCGCTGACTGGTTCGAATTAGTCACCTCCGGCCCTAACTCGTCCCTCTCTATTACCGTGGTAGCCAGAGAAACAGCCGCCACCTCCCTCCAGGCTTTGAGGAGGTTGAGGTGGTAAATCTGCGTTGCTCCGCCCTTGTCAGAACGCACAACCTCATAGTCAACATCCCCCACTCGCCGTGTGACCACAAAGGGCCCTTGGACGCTGTTGACATTCCTGGGCCTGGAGCAAATTCTCCCATGATAACTGACCCAGTGAATTTAGTTTTGCCCGCAGGTCCAGGACGTACTGTACCTCATTTTTGCTGGTGCTTGGACCCGCCTCCCAGTTTTCCTTAACCAGGTCCAAGACACCCCGAGGTTTTCTGCCGAACAGGAGTTCAAACGGAGAAAATCCTGTGGAGGCCTGGGGAACCTCCCGCACCGCAAACAACAGAGGGTCCAACCAGTTATCCCAATTACGGCTATCCTCGTGTAAAAACTTACGAATCATGTTCTTTAGTGTCTTGTTAAACCGCTCCACCAGGCCGTCGGTCTGGGGATGGTAGACACTAGTCCGGATTGAGCGGACGTCCAGTAATTCGTATAGCTCGCATAGTGTACGTGACATAAATGATGTGCCCTGATCAGTCAGGATCTCTTTCGGGATCCCAACTCGGGAGTTAACTTGAAACAGTGCCTGCGCAACACTCTTTGCAGAGATATTGCGCAGGGGCACTGCTTCAGGATAACGCGTCGCATAGTCCACTAGGACTAACACAAAGCGATATCCCCGTGCGTTCCGGTCTAATGGCCCGATGAGGTCCATGGCAATTCTATCAAAAGGGACCTCAATTAGTGGTAATGAGCGCAACGGCGCTTTTGGGGTGGCCGGTGGATTGACTAACTGGCCTTCACGGCAGGATGCACACCACCGACTTACATCCGCCCGAATGTCCGGCCAGTAAAATCGGGCCATGATCCGGTTCAGTGTTTTATCATATCCCAGGTGGCCATGGGGTTGTGATGAGCCGCCTGGAAAATTGTTTCGCGACGGCTTTTCGGTACCAATAACTGGGTGAGCTCTTCTCCGGTCCGAGGGTCACGACTCGCTTTGTATGGTCTGTCCCTAATGATGACAAAGTAGAGGTGAATGAGTACTGTGTTAGAAGATTGAAGGGTGTGTGAGGCGAGTACTAACTCCAGCCTTGACTCTATGTTTTCGCCCTTTAAAATAAATTTCCAGAGCCACCACTGGAAAATCGTGAATATCCCCATGCACACACCTCACCCTCACCCACGATGCCTCTAACAATGCCCCGGGTCAAACCAGATGCTGGTGGATCATGGTCTGTTCACAACCAGAATCCAGCAGAGCCTAGTGTGTACCCCTCTGTATACATACCGGTATACGGTACGTCCCTTCCGAACCGGGGGAGGGGGCCGGCGGCCCAGCAACCCAAACCACTTGCCGCACCTCCATGAGAGGGCACTCTGCCCGGATGTGGCCGGGCTGCCAACACCGCCAGCACACCTGCCCTGGCGTCTGAGGAGCCCCCCGGGATGCCGAGTGATCAGACATGTAGGCTGGGCCCTGTGGGACAGAAGGCAGAGGGTTATTAACGGACCGGAGCAATGCATGCTCCGGGTGTGTGTGTGTGTGTGTGTGTGTGTGTGGTGCAGGGGCTGGTGTGGCTGTCGCTGATAATCTCTTCCTTGGGGCTGGAGTGGGACGGCCAGTGGGAATCTCCTCTGGCTTGGCCTCCTCCCTCATGCTCCACCGGGGAAGGGAGAGGTGGTCTTCTGCGAGTACGACCACTGCCTCGATGTTGGGGGGACGGTGGCACTGGACCCAATTAGAAGTGGACGATGGTAACCCAGCGATGAACTGCTGTCCCACGACGTCCTCTGCAGAGTTGGTCCCCGGTTGGAGTCAGCGCCTCGCTGCATCCAGGAGCTGCTGCGCGTATGCAAAGGGGCGGCCGGCTTCTTCAAAAGAGAGTCCCCTGAACCGCCACCGGTGTCCCTCCGGAGTCCTGCCCAGCCGGTCCTAAATGGCTCTCTTCAGCTGGGCGAAGTTGTGACGTGCGGCCGCTGGCAGACTGTGCGCAGCCAGCTGCGCCACCCCGGTGAGCAAGGGGAGGAGCCGGGCCGCCCAAGGTTACAAGTGTGCTTATATAGCTGTCTGATCACTCCTCCCTCTCTGAGCTACTCCTCCCTCTCCTCCAGCACCCGCTGCTCTAACCATACCCCACTGCCATAGTGTGTTTCATGTGTTCATAGGTGATAGTTCAGAGGTCACTGTCAGCTCGCTCAGTGTCTCATGTGTTCATGTGGATTTCAGTGTTCATAGGTGATAGTTCAGAGGTCACTGTCAGCTCGCTCAGTGTTTCACGTGTGTTTCATGTATTCATAGGTGATAGTTGTCACTGTCAGCTAGCTCAGTGTCTCATGTGTTCATGTGTGTTTCATGTGTTCATAGGTGATAGTTCAGAGGTTACTGTCAGCTTTCTCAGTGTCTCATGTGTTCATGTGTGTTTCATGTGTTCATAGGCGAGAGGTCACTGTCAGCTCTTCAGTGTCTCATGTGTTTCATGTGTTCATAGGTGATAGTTCAGAGGTCACTGTCACAGTGTTTCAGTGTTTTCACTGTCAGTGTTTCATGTGTGTTTTATGTGTTCATAGGTGATAGTTCAGCGGGTCACTGTCAGCTCGCTCAGTGTTTCATGTGTGTTTCATTTATTCATAGGTGATAGTTCAGAGGTCACTGTCAGCTCGCTCAGTGTTTCGCGTGTGTTTCATGTAGTCATAGGTAATAGTTCAGAGGTCACTGTCAGCTAGCTCAGTGTCTCATGTGTTCATGTGGGTTTCATGTGTTCATAGGTGATAGTTCAGAGGTTACTGTCAGCTTTGTCAGTGTCTCATGTGTTCATATGTGTTTCATGTGTTCATAGGTGATAGTTCAGAGGTCACTGTCAGCTGCTTAGTGTCTCATGTTTGTGTTCATAGGTGATAGTTCAGAGGTCACTGTCAGCTCGCTCAGTGTCTCATGTGTTCATCAGTGTCTCATGTGTGTTTCATGTGTTCATAGGTGATAGTTTAGAGGTCACTGTCAGCTCAGTGTCTCATGTGTTCATGAGTGTCTCATGTGTGTTTCATGTGTTGATAGGTGATAGTTCAGGGTCACTGTCAGTCAGCTCAGTCTCATGTGTTCATCAGTGTCTCATGTGTGTTTCATGTGTTCATAGGTGATAGTTCAGAGGTCACTGTCAGCTCACTCAGTGTTTCATGTGTTCATGAGTGTCTCATGTGTGTTTCATGTGTTCATAGTTGATAGTTCAGAGGTCACTGTCAGCTCACTCAGTGTTTCATGTGTATTTTATGTGTTCATAGATGATAGTTCAGAAGTCACCATCAGCTCCTCAGTGTCTCATGTGTTTCATGTGTTCATAGGTGATAGTTCAGAGGTCACTGTCGGTCAGTGTCTCATGTGTTCATGCGTGTTTCATGTGTTCATAGGTGATAGTTCAGAGCTCATTGTCAGCTTGCTCAGTGTCTCATGTGTTCATAAGTGTCTCATGTGTGTTTCATGTGTTCATAGGTGATAGTTCAGAGGGCACTGTCAGCTCGCTCAGTGTTTCATGTGTTCATGAGTGTCTCATGTGTGTTTCATATGTTCATAGGTGATAGTTCAGAGGTCACTGTCAGCTCACTCAGTGTTTCATGTGTGTTTTATGTGTTCATAGGTGATAGTTCAGAGGTCACTGTCAGCTCACCTCAGTGTCTCATGTGTGGATTTCAGTGTTCATAGGTGATAGTTCAGAGGTCACTGTCAGCTCGCTCAGTGTTTCGTGTGTTTCATGTATTCATAGGATAGTTCAGAGGTCACTGTCAGCTCACAGTGTTTCGTGTGTTTCATGTATTCATAGGTAATAGTTCAGAGGTCACTGTCTCTAGCTCAGTGTCTCATGTGTTCAGGTTTCATGTGTTCATAGTTCAGAAGTCACTGTCAGCTCACTCAGTGTTTCATGTGTGTTTTATGTGTTCATAGGTGATAGTTCAGAGGTCACTGTCAGCTTGTGTCTCATGTGTTCATGTGGTTTGTGTTCATAGGTGATAGTTCAGGGTCACTGTCAGCTCAGTGTTTCCGTGTGTTTCATGTATTCATAGGTGATAGTTCAGAGGTCACTGTCAGCTCACTCAGTGTTTCATGTTGTTTCATTCATAGGTAATAGTTCAGAGGTCACTGTCAGCTAGCTCAGTGTCTCATGTGTTCATGTGGGTTTCATGTGTTCATAGGTGATAGTTCAGAGGTTACTGTCAGCTTTCTCAGTGTCTCATGTGTTCATGTGTGTTTCATGTGTTCATAGGTGATAGTTCAGAGGTCACTGTCAGCTCAGTGTTTCATGTGTTCATGAGTGTCTCATGTGTGTTTCATGTGTTCATAAGTGACAGTTCAGAGGTCACTGTCAGCTCAGTGTTTCATGTGTTCATGAGTGTCTCATGTGTGTTTCATATGTTCATAGGTGATAGTTCAGAGTTCACTGTCAGCTCGCTCAGTGTCTCATGTGTTCATCAGTGTCTCATGTGGCTTTCATGTGTTCATAGATGATAGTTCAGAAGTCACCATCAGCTCACTCAGTGTCTCATGTGTGTTTCATGTGTTCATAGGTGATAGTTCAGAGGTCACTGTCAGCTCGCTCAGTGTCTCATGCCAAAGGAGGAAGTGTATTAGGAGGTTACCTCAAACTTCTGCCCATGTTTTTCATCGTGATGCCAGGAATGATCAGCAGAACACTTTTCCCCGGTCAGTCTGTCTATAATCTCATATAAACGAAAGTGGTGCAAAAGGAACATTTCACAAAAAACAATAATAATTTTTATTTAATTCATACATTCCAAATAAAAATGCTTGTGTGTGTGTTCGTGTGTAGATGAGGTTGGTTGTGTAGATCCAGTTGTGTGTCAGAGTGTGTGTGGAGCTTCAGTCGGCTGCTCTAACATCGCTTACCCTAAACTAGTGGTGGAGCTGATGCCTGTGGGTGAGTCACACACGCACACGCACACGCACACCTACATTCTGTCTGTCTCTCTTTCACTCACTCTCTCTCTCTGTGTTTCTGTGGTTGTCAGGTGTGCGTGGTCTGATGTTGGCGGTCATGCTCGCCGCTCTCATGTCCTCTCTGACGTCCATCTTTAACAGCAGTGCCACCTTGTTCACTCTGGATCTTTACCACAGAGCAAGACCTCGAGCCTCAGAGATGGAGCTCATGGTCGTAGGAAGGTCAGCTGACCTATGACCTCTGACCTCACACTCACCTTACACACCACTGTGTCTTTAAAATTGATGCATGTGGTGCAGTAGTGCAGCAACTGTTTGAACACTAGAGGTCGCTGTTTGTTATTTTACATAAATAACAGAGAAATGTTTACGTGTGTGTGTCTGTGTCTGTGTGTGTGTGTGACGTCTGCTCATCCTAACACTGCTGTGTGTGTGTGTGTGTGTGTGTCAGAGTGTTTATCCTGGTCCTGGTGTGTGTGAGTCTCTTGTGGATTCCAGTCATTCAAACAGCCAACAGTGGTCAGCTGTTTGACTACATCCAATCAGTGACCAGCTTCCTGGCTCCGCCCATTACAGCTGTTTTCTTAATGGCCATCTTCTGGCCACGAGCCAATGAGCAGGTCAGTCTCTCTCACTCACACAAATTTAATACACGTAAAATATAGCACTGCAATTGTGTGTGTTCGCGTGTGTCAGGGAGCGTTCTGGGGTCTGATGTCCGGTCTCCTCGTTGGTCTGATCCGGATGGTTCTGGAGTTCTCGTACGAGGTTCCAGCCTGTGGACAGGTTGACCTTCGACCTGCCATCCTCGCTGATGTTCACTACCTGTACTTTGCTCTCATCCTATTGGCTATCACCAGCATGGTCATCGTCGTTGTCAGTCTGGTCACCGCCCCCATACCTGAGGAACATGTGAGGGACATGTGGACAACATACAGTATACTGACCCTAAAGGGACAGTTCAGGCCCCTGCTACTGAGAACCTGGCAGACTCATGAAAAGATGGCTGAAAGTGAAGTTTGTAAAGCACTCTCTCCCACACACACTCACTTTCCCACACCAAAGTCCAGAGAGAAAATCAGTGATTTTAGCTGCAGGGACACTGCTTCCTCGTGTGGTCACTTTGTGTCACTGAGGTCAATCTGAACAACAGATTTCAAACACTGAAGTGACAAAAAAGACATTTGAACTTAGTGATGGAGGCAGCAGTGGATCAACAACTACTGTGTGTGTGTGTGTGTGTGTGTGTGTGATGTTAAAATCACTGGTTTTCTTTGGACTTTGGTGTGAGTGTGTGTGTGGGAGAGTGAGCGTGTGTGTGTGGGAGAGTGAGTGTATGGGTGTGTGTGTGTGTGTGTGTGGGAGAGTGAGTGCTTTACTGTCAGTCTGTTTTCACAGAGTGAGAGTGTCATGTTATGTTGGTTCTCAGCAGCAGGGCGACACGTTAAAAATACTTTAATTATCATATAGACTGTGTCCCATTCCAGGGACTGGACCCTACGGAGTGTGGATTTGTCGGCCGGATGTTGTCAAATTGCGTCACAGCGCAGCGATATAGGCTGTCCCAATTCAAACAGTCTACGTCAACTCCTTCGTATCCAGCCAACGTATGTGGCCGACGTTAGCTTGTTTGGGAAGGATAGGTCTGATGTATCCTTCTTAGCCGACCATATCCCATAATCTTTGCGCGCCACCGACAAATCTCTGAATATAAGCAAGATGGAGGAGGGAAGCATCTCGAGTGGCAGCAGCAAGTTTGTTATAAAATGTAAGTATGACAAATCAATCAAACAAAACAAATGAAACGTGTTTTCTGTACTAAAAGTCGTACTGCTATTGATAAGCGCTAGTCGCAAGACTGGCCACTGCATTTGCTGTTCGCTGTCTGCAAGCACCGGGAAACAGTCGTTTCAATCACGGCGTAACTTTTAAACTTTTGTTTTAAGTTAAACTTGACTTAACATAGATGTGGCGGGTGTATATAATGCTTATTTTGCCACGTACACTAATTATAGTTGGTGGTATGAAAGAAACATACCATAATCATTTTATTAAGTTGAAGGGACCAAGGATCAGACGGCTGAATTTATTCGCCTGTTGTCTGGCAGTAAAACATAAATATTACATTGGTAATTCCTAAAAATAAGCATAATGTTATCCCTATAATGATAATTTTAACTCTGAAAGGGGGCAGCACCATGTGTAATTTAAAACCCCTGTACTAAAACTACTGATACATCTTCCCTTGTTGTCTTTTGTCTTTGAATAGTACTATTTTGGAAAGAATGGGCCTGCAGGGGGCGACATAACTCCCTTGCAGGCAAAAAAAAGTGGGACACCCTGAAAAAAAATTATAAAGTATTCAATTCAATTTAATTTTCTTTGTATAGCTCCAAATCATAACATACATGATCTCAGGTCTGTACATAGACAACATCAAGGAGAGCAGAGAACCCCAACAGTTCACACAATGAGCAAACACTAGGCATCAGTGGAGAGAAAAAACTCCCTCTTAACAGAAGAAGAAATCACTGACAGAACCAGACTCAGAGATGTGCGGTCATCTGCCTCGACCGGTTGGGGTGAAAGGAAAAATGGGGGACAGAAAATGGGGGGAGAGAAAGGACAAAAGGGAGATGAGGGAGAGACAGAGGAGAGAGACAGACCAGGAGCAGATACACAACAACTGTATCAGGTTACAAGTTTATACAGTTGATGATATTGACTTTTTAATTATGGCACAATAATTATGGTGATGATATGGGTAGCCTCGGAAACTGGATCTTGATCCCGCAACCTGCATGATGAGAATACAGAGAGAGAGAGAGGGAAGGAAGGAAAGACACAAACTAGGGAGAGAAAGAGACAAGGTTAATGACATATTAAAAGTCATAATCATATCCTGAGTGTGACAGAGTGAATGTGCGTGCACCACAGGAAACTATGTATGTAGTATGTATATATGAGTTTGATAAATCTCTTCAGTGTTTTACATTATATTTGGTTTATCATAATATTATATAATTATAATTAATAATATACTTTTT
Organism: Solea senegalensis; assembly: GCF_019176455.1. Lineage (NCBI taxonomy): Eukaryota > Metazoa > Chordata > Actinopteri > Pleuronectiformes > Soleidae > Solea > Solea senegalensis. The sequence goes on along the minus strand of NC_058037.1, from coordinate 18,338,157 downwards.
ATAAAATGTATTTCATTGTTGTTATTGTGGACTTTAATGATGAATCCTCTGTTTCAGGCTCAGGGGAAGGAGTGAGTGGGTAAGCCCACTGCTGTCACTTGGCCCTGGTATGTTCACATGGATGAGGTGCTGGGACAGAACCACTCCATTGCTCCACCTGTCCTTATCTCCTCCATCCCTGAGGACAGACCAGGGCCAAGTTCAGCAGTGGGTGGATGACAGGAGGGCGGCGAGGAAGAGGAAGAAGAGGAGGAGGAGGAGGTGCAGGTGCCCCAAAAAGGAAGAGGGACAAGGAGGGGGAACTTGTCGACCTCCTCAGGGAGGACATGAAGCGACAGAGGGAGATGGAGGAGAGGAACGAGAGGAGGATGGACAGACTCCTCTCCATCTTTGAAATGTGTCACAAAAGATTAAATAAAAAAATTTAAAAATGTGTTTATATGTTGTTTATATTGATTAATAATATACTGTTCAATAGATTAATGAATTTGATTTTATTATTTAAATAGAAAAAACTATTAGACAAATATGCAAAACATACTATATTAACATTTTAAATTAACACAACTATACATTAAATAACATTGAAATTATTAACACCTTTGAAATAAATGATTTTTCATGAGTATGATTAAAAAGATAATGAACTCTAAACCCTCCATCAAAATAAATAAATAAACTAAACTCAATTAAAATGAATAAAACAAAAACTGACTAAAACTATTCGACTACAAACAATCTTACTAAACTAACTACTACTAAACAACTTAACCAAACAATAAATATATGATTATAATAGCTAACAAATTCATTTAGACATACAAAATTTCTTGCTAGCTAAGGGGAGCTGTAGAGCCGGCAAGTGTTGTCTACCGCCTGCCATAATTAGAAGAAGAAGAAGAAGCCGAAGGATTGGTGACGTAACTGGGGGGCGCTTGACTTCCGGGTCCTCCTAAGCGTTCAGTCGACCGTGCACTCCGTCGGGTCCAGTCCCTGGAATGGAACACAGTTATAGACTGTGCAGAGAACATGTGTGACACATAACTTAAACAGCCATTTATTGGTCTTCTGTCCTCCAGCTGCACAGACTGACCTGGTGGTCCAGGTTTAGTCAGGAGCCTCGTGTCGACCTCACAGGACCGTATCTGACCCCTGACCCGCCAACCTCTGACCTCAGTGCTGACTCAGAGCGCGCGGCAGGCCCATGTTGGCGGCGTGCGGTGCTGAGGTTCTGTGGTCTGACAGGATCCAGTTCTGGTCCTGCTGTGGTGGACAGTGAGTTGAACTCTCTGGAGGAGGATCCGTTCTGGAGACAAGTGTGTGACGCCAACACTCTGCTGCTGCTCGCCGTCAGTGTCTTCCTGTGGGGATTCTTTGCCTGACACATGACAGGAAACTCCTGGACAGGAAGTGAAAGCCTGGCTCACTGACTTTTTCAGGATCTTAAACTTTTATTTAAGATTAAACTGATTTGTTTTTCTGACCAATGTAAAACATTTTTATTACAACATTTAAGTTTTACAAAATGTGTTTGTCAATAAAGACTTCACACACGAGACAATCCAATTCACTGACCTCACCACGGGAAGTGACAGAGGCAGACAGGAAGTCGAGTGGAGGCAGACAGGAAGTTGAGTGGAGGCAGACAGGAAGTACAGACAGAGGAAGATAGGAAGTCGAGTGGAGGCAGACAGGAAGTTGAGTGGAGGCAGACAGGAAGTACAGACAGAGGAAGACAGGAAGTGAGTGGAGGCAGACAGGAAGTAGGGACAGAAGCAGACAGAAAAAAGTGGAGACAGACAGGAAGTAGAGACAGGCAGACAGGAAGTAGGGACAGAGTTAGACAGGAAGTGGTGGAGGCAGACAGGAAGTAGAGACAGAGGCAGACAGGAAGTAGAATGCAGGCAGACAGGATGTAGAGACAGAGGTAGACAGGAAGTAGAGACAGGCAGACAGGAAGTAGAGACAGGCAGACAGGAAGTAGAGTGGAGACAGACAGGAAGTAGAGACAGAGGCAGACCGGAAGTGACGGACATGAGAGACGGACACCAGAGACGAACACCTGAGATGGACATGAGAGACGGACACCAGAGACGGACATGAGAGACACACATTAAAGACGGACATGAGAGACGGACATCAGAGACCGACATTAGATACGGACACCAGAGACCGACATGAGAGACGGACACCAGAGACAGACATGAGAGACGGACACCAGAGACAGACATGAGAGACGGATACATCCAGGAACATCAATCAATCAAACTTACGTTTTTTAGTAATTTTAAAAGGGACATGTTCATGTCAACCACTCACTCTCCCACACCAAAGTCCATAGAGAAAATTAGTGATTTTAGCTGGCGGGGACACAGGAGCTGCTGGTCCTCTGCTGCCTTGTGTGGTCACTTTGTGACACTAAGGTCAATCTGAACAAGACATTTGAACTCAGTGATGGAGGCAGCAGTGGATTAACAACTCCTGTGTGTGTGAAGTCAAAATCACTGGTTTTCTCTATGGACTTTGGTGTGGGAGAGTGTGTGTGTGTGTGGGAGAGTAAGTGGTTTACAAAGTTCAGTTTTAAGTCAAGTTAACTTTTATTACACAGGTCTTTTGTGAAGAGGCTAAAACAAGTTTTCACTGACTGACCTCTGAGTTCTGGCCCGTCATGTAGAGCTGAGTTGCTGGAGAGTCTCTGCTGACAGGTCCTTGTCCACAGTGGCAGTGATGAGTAGAGGGAAGGCGGAGAACATCAGGTTGAAGAAGATGAGATACCACTGATCAATCATGGCTGAGCCTGAGAACCCACAGTCGAACTGATATCAGAAGATGAGAGCAACAAACATCTGAGGAACCAAAGACACAAAGACAAAAATCAGGAGGAGGAAGATCACTGTCGACTCTTATTAATCCTCCTCTGACTATAAACTGTGAGCAGCATCTGCTGTTAGTGTTGGTTCTCCATAACCATCACTAACTGGGGGTGGAGTGGCTCAGTGGTTAAGACCGGTACCCTGTGTGCGAAAGACATCATAGTCGCAATGGTCACAAGTTTGATTCCACCCCTGGCTGATTGTACTCAATTCAATTGTAAGTCGCTTTGGATAAATGCGTCTGCGAAATGACATGACATGACATATAACTCACAGCGTTTTTGTAGAAGAAGTAGAGGATCAGGCAAGAGTAGCACCAGCAGAAGAAGCTTCTGAAGATTACTGAAACGTGGGAGCGTTCGCCATCACCGCCTGCAGGACCACAGAGACATTACAACAAACAGCCACTGCACTGTCTCTGCTAATCTAAAATAATCCTCGCTATCATCAGTCGTTTTCTGACACAAAGTCATTTCCACAAACATCCACAGATTCAAATATTTTAATTGTAATGTAAAAACTTTCTGACCTGCATGCCCTCTTGCCCGGAGATGCTGACGCCCACGCCTGGATCATGCTGACGTCATTGGCTCTGTCACCTGAGATGAAACAGGAACTGTCATCATGGCTCTTTTATATGCAGGTGACGGCACCATGTAGTTTTACTGACAACTACACCACAACATGGATGGAGACAGAAAAGAGCAGTAGGAGCTGTTCATGCTCACTAAATGACAGGCTGAGGTCTGCGCTGTGCCTGAGTGAATGTTCATCATCATCTTCATCAGGGTTTTTTTCACAGCATAGGCGAGTATTGTATTGAAATTGAAATGTTGAAATTTCTAACCTTCTGAATCACTTTTTTTTCCTACAGTTTGAGGAATTTTGTGAAGTAAGACTTTTTTAATTCAACCAAACAAATGATGGCGTGGTTGATGGGCTGATGTTGTGTGGCCCCCATCCAACCCAAGGTGCACTCAGTGCAAGTGGAAGAAATGCTATTTACAAAAAATACATATAATAGCAAGTCCAAACAATCAAGTCTAGTTGGGAGCAATAGGTGTTACCTCATCTGTAACAAAATACTGAAAATAAAAATAAAACCAAAGTATTTCCCAAATGACCCATGCCACAATAATTGTTGTCCCCGCCTTTCAATGATATTGACAGATCATTCATAGAACTACAAAAAAGTGACGTCACACAAAGCATTTAAGCTGCTGACGTAAATGTTTGAAATGCTGCCCGACGCAAACTAAGGACGAAGAGTGACGCACGTTAGGACCAAATCCATGATGAACGAAGTGTGTGTGTGTCTTTGCGTTCTACTAGTGTGTGTGCTTATTAGCGACGAGTCATTAATCAGCAGCAAATAAAGGTATTGTTACGACGCTAACAGAAAAGCCGTTAGATTTCATCACATCATGATATAAAAGTATCTATTCAATTCAATTACATTTTATTTGTATAGCGCCAACTCATAACATACATTGTCTCAAGGCACTGTACATAGACAACATCAAGGACAGCAGAGAACCCCAACAGTTCACACAATGAGCAAGCACTAGGCATCAGTGGAGAGAAAAAAACTCCCTCTAAAAAGGAAGAAATCTTTGACAGAACCAGGCTCAGAGATGTGCGGTCATCTGCCTCGACCGGTTGGGGTGAAAGGAAAAATGGGGGACAGAGGAGAGGAGGGGGCAGAAAGGGGGGAGAGAAAGGACAAGAGGGAAATGAGGTAGAGACAGAAGAGAGAGAGTGACCAGCAGCAGATACACAACAACTGTATTAAGTTACAAGTTTATACAGTTACTGATATCGACTTTTAATTATAGCACAATAATAATGGTGATGATATGTATGATATGGATGGCCTTGAAAACTTGATCTGGATCCTGCAACCTGCAAGATAAGAATACAGAGAGAGAGAGAGTGAAGGAAGGAAGGACACAAACTAGGGAGAGAAAGAGACAAGGTTAATGACATATAAAAAGTCAAAATCAAAACCTGAGTGTATGTGCGTGCACCACAGGAAAATCCCCCAGCAGGCTAGGTCTATAGCAGCATAACTAAGAGATGGTCCAGGTTTCCCTGAACCAGCTCTAACTATAAGCCTTATCAAAAAGAAAAGTTTTAAGTCTAACTTTAAATACAGAGAGTGTCTGCCTCCCGAACCGTCATTGGAAGCTGATTCCACAGGAGAGGAGGAGCCTGGTAACTGAAGGCTCTGCCTCCCATTCTGCTCTTACAGACTCTGGGAACCACAAGTAAACCTGTATTTTGTGACCTAAGTGGTCTGCTAGGGACTTGATTAGGAAAGGCACACACCTGTCTATATAACACCTTACAGCTCACAGTGCATGTCAGAGCAAATGAGAAGGTGCCTAGGTGCCGTGCTAGCGGCAGCTTGACACAGCAGCTCCCTTAGTGTATTAGCGTTTTCTTTAATTTAAGTACTTTTTTCTTACTTATCATTTTCGCATCTGGAGTGACACTTTCTGGAATAGTTGCGCCATGTACTCCGCTACTTTTGTGCGGTTTCTGTGGCTCTTCTGTTACTTTTTTTTACTTTTTGGTGGTGAGACGGACGCACAGCGCAGCAGGGGCATTGTTCACACATGCGACCAGCTGATCGCGCTGAGGGAGCCGGCACTCCTGATCACAACACGGCCTGAACTTCAGGCCATCGTGTTCCAAAAAATTTGATTAACCAGTTCCCTTAATAAATAAAATCATCACTTAAACAATGCATTTTGTGTTTACTTGGAGTGAAAAAAAGAACAGATGTGAAGCTCATAAAACATCACTATTAATATTTATTATAAAAACAGACATAATCATTGCTGGACTGAGTCCAGACTGTTACAGCACATTTACAGGAGGCGGCTCATTTACTTCTCACTAAAGTCAGGAAAGCAAAGCAGCCAGAGCAGCTCATCTCTGCAGTTCTCAGAGTCTCAAAGTCACATGACCACCCACACACAACATGGCAAAGAAACACATGCAGCCACATGCAATAATGTACAACCTCATTACACACAACACATCATTTCATGCAAAAGGACAAGTATAAGTGCACATGGTTGACTTTTCAGAATTCATGGTAATGACAGAAACGCAGCAGGTTTGGCACCAAAAACCAACACCTTTTCAAAAAGAAACACTACTGTGCAAGTGTTCAAATCACAACACAACACAGGAAAATATTACAGAGAAAATCAAAACACTGGACCTGCAGCAGTAGCATTTAACATTTTAAGTGACAGGCGTTAGTTACCAGAGGCAACACTGCACATCCCATCATTCACCATCATTCACACAATCAACATGTGGGTCAGACAGTAACGAGACGCCACTCGGCAACAAACACTCCTGTTCCTCTAGTTTCATTTGATTTGATTAAGGCCAGAGCAAGAGAAAGAAGGATAAAGTTTAAATCAGGACTCAATACTAATAGATATAGATTTTAAAAGGTCCATGGTCATAATATGATGAATCAACATCCAAAGAAAAGGGTTATAACATTACAATAAAAGGTTTGTAAAATTCATTCTAAAAGCTGTTTTTTTTTCCTAAAACGAGTCTTTAATGTCCATCCCATACATGTGTTATTTATAAATATAATCTGGTTGAGAACAATGACAGATTTCCATTCCTCTGTGACACCAACTTCACTTTGTATTGTATAAATAGAGTTTTTGATATTACATTGATACATAGATACATAAATAGATTATATTTGAGCTTCTCTTGTTCCTCATTTTGCCAATCACTCCGATTCATGCTTCTCAAGCCTCACTGAATAAAGACATGCTTACACTGGAACGACAGTGAGTGAGAGGCGAGAGAGGAGTGAGAGGAGAGAGAGTGCACAATGATGACGACGACAGTAACACAGACATTTACATGAGATAATATGGTTTAGCTGCAGATGGAGACAGATCTCAGAAGCATTTCCTGAAGACAATCTGTGGGCCAAACTCCTCATATTCTTCCTGGCTGATCCATGCAGAGCTGAAGGTGGGCAGGTTGGCCAGCACTGCCCCCCCACACCACACTGAGAAGTCTCTGTCTTTAGGGCTGCTGACATGAACACTGTGCCCAGTGTCAGCAGGTGTCAGGTCTCTTAGCTCCGCCTGCAGCCGCTCAGGCAGGCCCAGCAACAGAGTGTTGCCCCCTGCAGACAGACAGACAGACAGACAGAGACACTCAGTGGAAGTTTAAAGAGGCCATAGCTTGGTCCTGTCTCACTTCTATGTGAGATCAGGTGTACTCACAAGCATTTTTATAGTCAAAAACCTCCTCGTCGCTGTAAACGAGCCGATGTAAACGTCTCATCACTGACTGATGAATGTGATGACAGACAGACAGATGAATGTGATGACAGACAGACCTGGCAGTATGATGTTTCCAGAAAGACATGAATGTGATGACAGACAGATGAATGTGATGAAAGACAGACAGATGAACATGATGACAGACAGACCTGGCAGTATCATCCAGACACAGATGTGACAGACAGACAGATGAAGAGACAGACAGACAGATGAATGTGATGACAGACAGACCTGGCAGTATGATGTTTCCAGACAGACAGATGAATGCGACAGACAGACAGACCTCAGTATGATGTTTCCAGACAGACAGATGAATGTGATGACAGACAGACAGATGAAGATGAATGTGATGACAGACAGACCTGGCAGTATGATGTTTCCAGGCAGACAGATGAATGTGATGAAAGACAGACAGATGAGCGTGATGACAGACAGACCTGGCAGTATCATGTTTCCAGACAACAGATGAGATGACAGACACAGATGAGATGACAGACACCTGACAGTATGATGCTTCCAGACAGACAGATGAGCATGACAGACAGACAGACCTGACAGTATGATGTCCAGACAGACAGATGAGCGAGACAGACAGACAGACAGATGATGTGATGACAGACAGACCTGGCAGTATGATGTTTCCAGGCAGACAGATGAATGTGATGACAGACAGACCTGGCAGTATGATGTTTCCAGGCAGACAGATGAATGTGATGAAAAGACAGACCTGGCAGTATCATGTTTCCAGACAGACAGATGAACGCGATGACAGACAGACAGACAGATGAGCAGATGACCAGACAGACCTGACAGTATGATGCTTCCAGACAGACAGATGAGCACGATGACAGACAGACAGACCTGACAGTATGATGCTTCCAGACAGACAGATGAGCAGACAGACAGACCTGACAGTATGATGCCAGACAGATGATGACAGACAGACAGATTAGCATGATGACAGACAGACAGACCTGACAGTATGATGCTTCCAGACAGACAGATGAGCACGATGACAGACAGACAGACCTGACAGTATGATGTTTCCCAGGAGGCAGCGCCGTAAGTCAATGTCTGAACTGAGGATGGACTTGAAGATGCTCTCGTGTATCCCATAATGATCGTGTCCAATCATCTGTGGTTTAAACAGAATCTCAGGAGCCCTGGATGAAGCACACACACAAACAACAGTTGTACATGAGCAGGGAGCTGCTGGATGTGATCCAGTAAGACATGATGCTTTAAATGGTTCATGATGTGATCACATTTACACTCATGGTCTCGCTCTACTCTGCAAACTCTATATTAAATAGATGAAAACAAAAGTTTGAGTCACAGAATCCATCAAATCTCAGCTGATGCAGACCAAGACCTCCACACAGGTCAGAGGTCACAGACACGTCAAACCCCTGACAATTATATGTCTACCACATTAGAAATAAAATGAATGCATTATTATCATCATTATTATTATTATTATATATAAAGTTATGTTTACAATTCTCAAACACTTTACAGTTAAAAATGACATAGTAACACATTTTAAAAACACATGTACAGTGTGTGTGTGTGATTCTTAAACATTTGACCTGTTTCATTATAAACATGTCATCAGTTAGTTATAATCCCATGACTTTCACACTGTTACTGTTCCCTCACACAATCCATTTCTAAACCTCAAAAGGTACACGGGCATCATCATCATCATCATCAACTCCCCCACTTATGGATTTCTCTGTCGTCTCCTGTCCCACATGAGTTTCTCTTACTCGTGAAGTCTGTCTTTGTCCTGGTTGTCTGGTTCTGCTTTGTGTTAAATGTTCCGTATGAATAAACCTGACTGTGTGGACCGAGTCAACATCTACGACAGTTACCTGAAGCGCTCTGTGCAGAGGGTGACGATGCGTCCGTCTGGCAGAGTGTAAGGCATCTCCCTGCAGGAGGCGCTGTCCTGAGTGAGTGCTGCTTCATAGTCGAGTGCCACACAGCAGCACTTCTCCTTCATCTCCCTCACTATCTCCAGCTCTGCTGTGGTGCACATGCTCAGCCCCTGCTCCTGCAGAAGCTTCAAACACAGCAACACAATAATACATTTCCACTTTATTTATTATCTGACTCTGAACGATCAACTGCTGCAGATGTTTGAGACAATAAGTCTGCCTGTGATCTGGATTAAAGTCACGGCAGAACACCCTGAGACCCTGAGACCGCAACAGCACCGCTGAAAACCCTGTTCATCCTGCCTGTGATGAACAAACAAATTTTCCCATTGATGGACAGCGTGATGTGGGTCCTCTGTTACGACATTTAACAGGCAGAACTTTGATCAGCAGCAGCATCTACACTGAGCTCTGTGCAGATCAGTGATGGACGCACGGCTGCACTCTGCAGCATCGTTGATGTTACGAGGACGTTGCTAATAAAGATGCATATACAGTGGATTCACGTTTATTACTATAGTTAGATCTATTATTATCTCTAACACTCAGTTTCCTTGTAGATGTTCATACACACACATTTTTAAAAATGTCACACAAACATAATTTCATTTTGTTAAAAGATTAGAAGTTGCAGTTTAAAAAGAAAGAAAAAAAGTGAGTGAGGCTGCACATGAATCCACTGAGTGCTCTAGTGTGTGTGAGTGTGTGTGTGTCATTGGCGTGCTGTTGAGGGAAAACTAATGACCAAGAACCACCTGAGAAAACATGGAGCTCTCTCAGTAACATTATCACCAACAATAAAATATAGTGGTGTGAACAGGCCGAGCAAAGATCCTCCTCCTCCTCCTCTTCCTCACTTACACTGAGATTAAGATGATCTTCTATGTACTCGACTCACACACAGCACAACAGTTTGAGAGGAAGGAGACGCAGACTGTCAGACCTCAGTCCACACTAATGTGTGTGTGAATACCTTTCTTAGCTCCATGGTCACATCCACACCAGCCACAGGGAGGCGCTGCACTGCATGAGGTAAACAGTATCCATCAAACACAGGCACGCTGTGGCTCACACCATCTCCAGAGTCAAACACCACACCTACAACACACACACACACACCATTAACAACCAGACCCAGTTAATAACTAACCCTAACCCAACTAAATCAAATTTAACCAGTTCCTCAGAAATGAGGTTCTACCTCGTTAGGACCAGGTTTTGGTCTCCATGAGGTCCTAAATATGAACAGACAGACAGACAGACAGACACACACACACAGTTACCAGTGGATCTGCCTGATGCATAAAGAGCCAGCACAGCCTGCATGGCCACGTATGTGAAGGGAACAGTGAAGAACTCAAACATGATCTCCACCATACGCTGTCGGTTCTCCACAGGGTTCATGGCCGCCTCGGTCAGCAGCACAGGGTGATCCTGAGGATCCACACACAGCAGCTGGAAGCTGTGATCCCAAATCTGTGGATGAAACACAGACACATGCATCTCCCACCTGTTCTCAGTCACTTCTGCTCACACATTCACTTCAGTGCTGAACCTTTTCCATGTCATCCCAGTCACGGATGATTCCGTTCTTTATGGGATGCTTCAGAGCCAGAACTCCTCTCATGTGCTGAGCCTCGTGTCCAATGTAAGATTCCCTTTCAAAGTGACCGTTCATGACTTCCTGCAAACACACACACACACACAGAGGCTGAATGACAGCTCATCACCTGCAGAGCTGAACAACAACATGACAAATTTACCTCATACTTCGGCGTCCCGATTACTGTTGGGAACAGAATATTTGGTTGTTCTTGATCTGCAAAACCTGCTTTCATCATACCAGACCCTGTGTCCAGTACTATGGGCGTCTTACAGTCTGATATCTGAAATTCATTATTGACACAAATCCATTTAGATGAAATAAAGGAAAAGTATTCAATTGACCAACATTACACTTATTTTTCTTATTTCTCAGAGTGAGATGAGAAAATAGAGTTCAGTAAATCAGAGTCCAACACGTCAGTCACACACAAGAACCTGTTCCAACACTGATGTGCTCTCAAGGCTGGTCCTACCTTTCTCATATGAATGTTACCAGGTGACCCACATCGTGATATCCTCCAAAAATCATCAGGACCGTTTTCATTCAGCTGGTGAGGAGGCAGCCGTGCTGCTGCTGCTGATGCTGCTGCTGATGCTGCTGCTGCTGGCTGCTGTGACATCTCTACAGAGAAAGTGTGGATTTCCTCTGCTTCATGTAAACATGTAGACACTTCAGATGCATCACCTTCATCTTTAGCAGTAATTTCAGATTCTTCTGAATGCTTGTTGTTGTTGTTGTTGTTGCTGTGTGCCGTCACCTTTGGATAGAGAAACATGTGACTATCGTTGTGACATGAGTCCAGTTGTGATTGAAATGGTTCCTCCTGTAGATCAGGTTGCATGAAATCAGGACGTCGAGCCACTGCAGACGGACCTGGATCCAGCACCTCTGTGGAATGATTGATGTCCTGTTGTGTGAGGTTGTTGTTGGCAGCAGGTGAAGCTGGAACAGGAGGGAGGAGTGATTCTCCACCGGGGTCAAATGCTCCGTCATCTCGCCTCATGTCAGGGGAAACTGCTGCTTCATGTGCAGATTCTCTCCATTCTCTCTTCGAGGTGCTTTCCCCGAGTTGTTTTCCCGACTCTTGAGCAGAGAGCTTCACGTCAGTGCCTTCACAACCACATGGAGCAGAGTCAGAAGAAGCAGGCTCACTGTTGTGTTGTGATACAGAGACAGAGGGTGTTCTCTGTGATGAGAGCTCATCATACAATGACTGGTCTTCATTAAATTCCCCTCCAGTCTTCATGACAGAACATTTGACAACCTTCAGAGGTCTATCTCTGTGCAGACTCCTCTCAAGCTGCTCCACCTCCCTTTTCTCCTTCTCCACTTGTAAGAGGAAAGCCTCCCTGTCTCTGCTCACACCTGATGACCCGTTTGCAGGTTTGCTGTTGAGCACTTCATTGTTGGGGGTTTCTTTATAGCACCTGAGCTCGTGGATCTTCAGGTTCTCTTCCATGATCAGCTTCTCCAGAAGGTGCACTGTCCTCAGCTCGGTCAGCAGGTCCGGCCTGCTGTCAAAGTGTCCGTCATCTTCAGAGGCCTGAGTTCCACTTATATCTCCAGCTGATCCGGAAACTTCTGCAGGTTCCACGCTGTCATCAAGACCAAGAACACCAGCTTCAGTCAGCTCAGTGGACGACATCTGAGTAGATGAAGCAACATGAACAACACTGTAGTTTGATCACAGAGACATTTTTATACATTTTCAGAAGTGATTAAATGTTCACCAGACATCACATCAGCTGCTCAGTGACTCGTCAACTGTCAGACCTGAAGTCAGTGATGAGTCATCATCATAGATCACATGATCTATTTAAGGAAAGATAAACATACCACAGTGAGCAGCTGAGGCCAGAGACCTTGTGTGTTCTCAGACCTGAGCAGAGCCTCCAGCTCGACCTCCTGAGCCGCCACACTTTCTTCTTCCTTTACAGACATTTAAATTCAAATGAGACAAAGTGAGAAAAGAACCTTCAGACTGTGGTGGTGTGCGTCCCTGACCTCCAGTATCTGATCTGCCCGGTCCAGGATCTTCTCCACCTCTCTCAAACCCTCGTGCTCCTTCTCATCCCAGTCCTCCTCTGAGAAATCCACCAAACTAGGAAGGAGAAAACAAAACTTACCCTAATGTGTAACTGTTGCTGACTTCAGTCACACAAACCTGGAGCTTTAAAGACTCACACGAGTACAAATGAACACATGCATTCACCAGAGCTTTAAGGACTCACACGAGTACAAATGAACACATGCATTCACCAGAGCTTTAAAGACTCAAGTACAAATGAACACATGCATTCCCCAGAGCTTTAAAAGACTCACACGGTACAAAATGAACACATGCATTCACCAGAGCTTTAAAGACTCACACAGTACAAATAAACACATGCATTCAACAGAGCTTTAAAGACTCACACGAGTACAATGAACACATGCATTCAACAGAGCTTTAAGGATTCACACAAATGAACACATGCATTCAACAGAGCTTTAGGACTCACACGAGTACAAATGAACACATGCATTCAACAGAGCTTTAAAGACTCACAAGTACAAATGAACACATGCATTCACCAGAGGTTTAAAGACTCACACAGTACAAATGAACACATGCATTCACCAGAGCTTTAAAGACTCACACGCATAAAGACTCAAGTACAAATGAACATGTGCATTCACCAGAGCTTTAAAAGACTCACAAGTACAAATGAACACATGCATTCCCCAGAGCTTTAAAAGACTCACAGAGTACAAAATGAACACATGCATTCAACAGAGCTTTAAGGACTCACACAGTACAAATGAACACAACAATGCATTCAACAGAGCCTTACAAACATTCTCACACAAAAACTCAAACAAACATACAAAATGAACACATGCATTCACAAGAGCTTTAAAAACTCACGACAAATGAACATGCATTCACCAGAGCTTTAAAGACTCACACAAGTACAAATGAACACATGCATTCACCAGAGCTTTAAAGACTCACACAAATGAACACATGCATTCACCAGGAAAGACTCTACTGAACACATGCATTCACCAGAGCTTTAAAGACTCACACAAGTACACACATGCATTCACCAGAGCTTTAAAGACTCACACAGTACAAATGAACATGTGCATTCACCAGAGCTTTAAAAGACTCACAAGAGCTTTACTCACACAAGTACAAATGAACACATGCATTCACAGAGCTTTAAAGACTCACACGTACAAATGAACACATTCACCAGAGCTTTAAAGACTCACACGAGTACAAATGAACACATGCATTCACCAGAGCTTTAAAGACTCACACGAGTACAAATGAACACATGCATTCACCAGAGCTTTAAGCTCTTTCTATCCTTTGTGCAACAGTTTAGACAGAAGCTCTACCTCATCCCAGCATCGTGATTCTGCTCATGGAGGTCGTATGAATCCCAGAGGAGAGTGGGAATCCCGTCAGTGGAGCTTCCATCTGTGATGGTGCTGGAGAGAACATTGTGGATGGGACTGAACTGAGAATCCTCCAAAGTGCTTTGTGAGTAGAGTAAGCAGTGTTCAGGCTGTGAGCTGCTGAACACTGCTGTGTGAGGACTGCTGCAGTATGGATCTGAACGACTGTGGAGCTCTGTCTTCTGTGTGATGGTGACGGTGTAAGACTTTTCCAGATCATCGACCGGTAAACTGAGCCAGGGGTTAGTCGGCAGTGCAGCAGAGCGCTTCACTTGAATCTCAAAGTGGAGGGAATCTTTGGGGGTGATCTGGATACTGGTGTAATCCTCATGATCTGAAACACCCGACATGCTCTTGGCAGGTCTCACAGAGTCCATGTTCCCAGCTAATACTGATGGAGCCTTCAGTCCTGGACCTCCCCACACCTCCACTTGGCCGTTTGCTGCTCCAACGAAGCCCGAGTCGAATGAGGTAAGGGAGGAAGGTTTGTGCTTAGTGGACACAGTCCCGATAACTGCAGGTGAAGACGACTGTCCAATGACGTGCCCGCATTCAGATCGGCTGTTTTGGACATCCTTAGCTGCTCTGTGAGCAGCTCTGTCATCAGGGGAGCGGTGGACATGGCTGCTGCTGCGCAAAAACTCATACTGCCAGTGTAAGGCCTGCTGGAGGGAAGCCACAACCACTGACCCTGAAGACATCAGCAGCTTCCTCAAGGTCATGCACCTGTCGGATAAAAACAAACAGTCTCAGATCACATGATCACCAGCAGGTCTGAGCCGTGTGTCTGACTCTGTTCTCTCACCGCTCAGACATCCGCTGCCCCGCCCACTGGACTTCATCATCAGGGATGACTTTAGACAGGTGAGCCAGATGAAGCAGCTCCTCCATGTCTGGTGGAGGGTTCCTCTTCAGGAAAGTGGACAGTCTGTGCCTCCATGCAGGGACAGAAGCAAAGTTCCTCTTGTAACACTGTGCTGCAGAAACACCTGACAGCAACTCCTGGAGGAAGTCCTCAGAGAGGACCAGACTGTACCAGTTGTTGGCCTGTCAAAGAAACACTTCACTAGTTCATGTCAAGTACACAATGTTAGGTTAGAATTGTACACACAGTAACAAGGTGTTTTCAGCTTCTACTTCACCTGTAACCATGGTTTTACAAATGTTACTCAGGACCAGATGGACACTGGAGGTCAGGTGAACAACAACAACTCAAATAAAACCTTCTAACAAATGGTTCCACGTAAACAACCTCAGTCTCCATCAGAGAACCTGCCTTGTTGAAGTAGTGATGATAGTTTGAAACGGCTCGGAGGGTTTGGAGAACCAAGTTCACAGCAGAGCGCACTTTCTCCTTCAGTCTCTCCAGGTCCAGAACCCAGAGCTCGCTGCTCTGACGATCTGATGGAAGGATGCGGGTCAGTGTGTGGATCACGTCTTCAGCACAGCCAACATGTGCCTGTTGTGAGGGAGAGGAGGTAATTTTCCCTCACGTCAGATATGGTATACCATAACATTAGTGACTGATTACACATCTCATTTACACATGAACACAGCATGTTACATCAAGTTCAAAACACACAAGTACCATAGCAGGAGTGTGAATGGACGTCTCAAAGTGGGACAACATGACCTCTGCCTGTGCAGCGTCCTTGGCAATGTCCATGTTGTACGTCTGGAGCTTCTTTTCAAGTGTTTCAATGTGCTGTGTGATCTGTAAGAACATGAGAACAGAACCATGGTCCACAGTTGTGATGTTTCACACTAGAGCTGCAATCAAGTTAAAAACAGAAAAACCTCCTCTAGTTTTCTTCGCAAACGTTCATGGGTAAGAAGACACGTGTGCTGCATGAATCCTGAATAAACTTAGTATGAAGAGATTCTTTTCAAAAGAAATATGAGCACTGAAGTGCAGAGGCTACATGTAGCTCAGAGAGACACAGCATGTGTCATGTTGACCATTTACATGCAAACTTGGTGTTCTTGAATGTGTAAGCCTGTGATCAGTTCAGTCAGCTGACTCACCTGCAGAGCTTCCCCTCGCAGCTGGATGAGCTGCAGCTGCAGACGAGCCTGAGAAAACGCCTGATGCCACAGCAGCTCCACTTTCTCCACAGCTGTCGTTATTCTAAAGACAAACAGATGTTTCTGAGCGTTCATCCCAAACGCTTCAACTGTCGAGCAGTTTTTCCTCTCCACACATTGTAAGTAAATTGGCTGAAGAAATCACTCGTGTTATTTCCTTACATTAACTTGGTTCTAGGCTTATAAGTGAGATCATTAGTGCTATACTTGAGCTCCGCCCACTCAGCCCCAGATAAGAAAGATGGACACACTCAAAGCACAATTACTAAAAACAAACAGTGCTGATAAACATCAGGTTTCCTCGAGTGTCAGAACACAAGCTTCACATCACAGACCAAGGTAATGTCAGGTGCACCGGTGTGACCTAAGAAAAGAAGTCCAGAGCCCTGACGTGCACACATGTGTAGAAACTTTAGAACCTTGAATCAGAACAGTAAACAGAAGTATGTTGACCTGCAGGCTCATTAGGATGCATTTGATCAAAGGTAATCAGCCACAGTCTGTGCCAGAACACAGACGTAGCGCTCTTAAATATCACGTCTCAATGATTTCATGTTTCTAACTGAAACTTGTTTGGGACTTAACAGTTTTTAATCGAGTTAAAACCAACTTTCATTTCATGAGTGAATCAAGACGACATCAAAAAGGAGGAGCTGCCATTTTGTTTAATGACAGTCTTTAATGCAAAATGATATCTTATGGAAAGTTTGCTAAACTACTGTCTATTATATGCATCGATTTGGACTGTGATGGAACATCCTGTCAGCATGTAACAGACTCAACACAGTGTCTGTGAGGTTATGGTGACTGATGTCACACTCTGATCATTACATTACTTTCATTTAAAGTTTTATAGTGTCTGTCTGTCTGTCTGTCTGTCTGTCATGGGATTTGAACGTGCAACCTTCTGATCTGGAGTTAGACGCTCAGGTTTACGATGACATCTATAAAGAGAGTCTCCTCATCTAGAACCAGGAAGTGAAAAATGCAAGGACTTTTCTCAGATGAACAGTAATCACAGTGTAATGGACAGAAGCTTCAGTCCCAGCTGCTGTCCAAAAAGTCTTTTTTCACAGATAAAATATTAAAGATTAGAAACATTGATATTCTGCCCACAAATGTCTTTAAAAATGTTACAAAGTGCACAGCTTCAGATGTTCTGCAGATAGTAAACACTTCAGTCAGGCCAGTCTCCTCAGGACTGGGAAACTGCAGTGATTAAAGTAAAAACTCACGATTAACTACAGACACATGTCCAACCTTCTGAGTCGTTTATCAACAAATTCACGCCTTTTTGTTGTTCGGATTTATCAAAGTCTGAATAATGATGTCTTTGTATTATTGGACCTTAGTTGATCTCAACACACTGATGGACAGACTGGAAAAGTGTTCGGGACTTACTGGAACTCTGCTAAACTGGTACAAATCAGAGACTACTTTGTCTCAGTTGGTCATTATGAGTCTGTCATGCGGGGTTCCTCAAGGGTCTGTTCTCAGACCACTTCTATTCAACATCTACATGCTGCCTGTAGCTCAGCTTATAAGATATTACAACCTCTCTGCAGATGACACAACTTTATATTTCCCTTCATCAAATCACTGAGTGGATCATGTGCCAGAAGTTTCTGCAGCTCAATGCAGACAAGACAGAAGTGATGGTCAAAGGTCAAATGCTCTCCTTCACCACATGTCATTAAAAACTACAGATCAAGACAGAAATCTGGGTGTAATTACTGAATTTGAAAGTCTGGTTATTAGCACCTGAATAACATCGCAGGGATCGACACAGAAAAACTTGTTCCTGCTTTCATTTTCAGAGGGCTCGTTAACATGTTGTTTTCCCACAGCAATGCTCTTTACGGCACGAGGTGCCTCAAAGTGGGTTTGTGTTAGCGCATGCGGAGTGGGCATGTTTGGTATGTTGGAGTGTTTATGTTGGCGAACAAGTGAGTTCTGGACGTGCGCTGAATAAACGTTTCTGAGCAATAAACGTCATGTTTATTACGAGTAACATTGGTAGCAGACGATGGTTCAGAATGGCATGTAGTTACAAAGTTCCGCCGAAGTTTGATGAAGCCAGACCATACGAGTGTTGGAAAATGAAGTTAATATCTGGACGCGGGTTACAGAGCTCGACAAAAAGAAACAAGCCCTTGCTGTCACTTTGGGGCTTGAAGGAAGAGCGTGTGAAACGGCGATGGAAATAACGGCGGAAGATTTGGACAATGATAACAGCATGACAACGTTACTCACAAGGACTCCTAAAGGAGGAAAAAGATTGCGCATATGAAGCCTATTCCTATTTTGATGAAAAGCAGACAACTAGCATTGACGGCCTGCACCGAGTGGACGTTCTCCTCCATGAAATCGGCTCTAAAAAGGATTTTCGGAGGAAATTCGACAAGCTCGTCAAACGGAATACAAGTGAACCAGGACGTGGCGTTTTTCACAGACCAAAGACCACAAGCAAGAGGAAAATGGAATACGACGTTGCTGGTCAAACACTAATCCACTGGATAAGTTTGGTAAGAGATCCAAATTTCACTGGGCTAAAGATTGTCCATGTAAAAGTAACTGAAGATGAACATGCAGATGAATGCAACATTACATTGTTTACAGAGGCCTCCATGTCAGATGCAGAAATATTCATGACTGAATCATAAGGATCAGCGATTATTGAAACTGCATGTACCTGTACTGTGTGTGGGGAGAAATGGCTGGAAAACTATACTGATGACCTCACCCAGGATCAAGTGAACCGGTTGATGCAAACAGAAGCTTCCAGTTGCAGACCTTTTTGTTTTGGAGATGAGAATTTGGGGTACCCCACAAGAAATGTGAAACTATCAGCTAAAATAGGAATGTTCATGGCTACAGCCCATACCAATTAGTGTTTGGACAGAATCCTAACCTTCCTTCTGTATTAGTTGTTACACTACCTGCTCTAGAAGGTACTACTGTGAGTGCTAGAGTAGGAGAACACATTTCAGGCAGAGTCTTCTGAGCGGATAAGAAGGGCACTACGTAAGCAACTCAGGCCCACAGATGACATGTATGTGACAGGAGACAAGGTATATGACATTACATGTCATTGGTCAGGATGGAGCTGTTGTGTTTGTAAGACATGGGGGGGGGTTCTCGTTAGAGTGCATCAATCCAGGCTTTCTAAGTTAAACGCACAGGATCAGTAATCTCAGGATAAGCAAACTATACAAAACAACAGTTTAAACAAAGTAGCAGAAAGCTCAGACAGTGAAGAAAACACAGACAGCGACAGGGAGGTGACTACAAGAGAAATGTTAATCGTTGACATTTTGTCTGCTAGGTCAAAGAGAAAGTTGTTATTGTTGCTGCTATTGACTGTTTAAATCCACTTATTGTTAGTCGCTTTGGATAAAAGCGTCTGCTAAATGACATGTAATGTAATGTAATCACAATGTTTGTGGAAACCCTGTCTCTTCCGTTGGTTTAAAGTTAAAAACAGAACAGACCGTAACATTTATGAACTATCAACATTCATGATGATAGTGGTCTACAGAGAGCCAAGGTTTTAGGCCAAGCAGGCAAAGCCTCTGGAAAACACAAAAACTGTTCTAATCTGCAGCATGTCAACCCTGATGGCAGCGAGGGGCAAAAGGAGCCACTTGATGTCACGTGTTGATAATCTTAACATTGAATCAATTGATGGTGAGACTGACGTTCTCATAACAAAAGACATTTCATTTGTTTCAGCCAAACAGGATGAAATAATGAACTGGCACAAAAACAATGTTTTCGAGGAAGTTGATGATGCAGGTCAAAAGTGTGTCTCTAGCAGATGGGTCTGTAGTCTCAAATGAAACTCCTAATGGTATTGTGCCCAAAGCACGACTTGGAGCCAGAGGTTTTGAAGAGCTTAACATTCACGAGCTGCAGAAAGATTCCCCAACATGTGCTTCTGAATCTCTTAGACTATTATTAGCAGTAATCTGTCAAAACGAGTGGCAAGTTCATTCTATGGACATCAAATCTGCTTTCTTACAAGGCATGCAGTTGTCTAGAGAAATCTATGTCCGGCCCCCTCCTGAAGCAGGAAAGAAAAATATTCTTTGGAAACTTAACAAATTTGTTTATGGCCTTGCTGATGCATCACTGTATTGGAGTACAGGTGGTAAAATGTTTCAAGTAGATCCAGCTGTATTTTATTGGCTGGATGTACAGTATAAAGTAACGGGATTGCTTGCATGTCACAAAACTTCTCAATAGATGTGATCGCTAAACTAAATGTTGGATGTGAGGAACATGAAAACTTCTGCTATGTGGCAATAGACCATGTGAATGTTAATGTTGTAGTTCATATACACCAGCATAGTTATATTGAAAACTTACAGCCTATTCACCTGCAAGCATCACGTGCAGTGCAGAGAGATGCCTCTCTGAATGAGACTGAAAAAGAGCATCGGAAGTCAAAAACAGGACAGACACTATGGGTTGCAAAACAAACCAGACCAGACATGAGATGCAAGCAGCTTAGCGTCAAATATAAAAGGTGCCACAGTCCAGTCTTTTCACGAGACAAACAAGGTCATTAGGAAACTTAAATCTGAAAAATTTACTCTCAGGTTTCAGCATTTGGGAAACAGTGATGCTTCCCTTGGTAATCTTCCTGATGGGGGCACACGGGGGGGAACATTGATTGGTCTCACAGGAGAAGGAGGGAAGTTTTCTCCTCTCTGTTGGCAGTCTAAGAGAATTAGACAGGTGGTGAGGAGTACTCTGGCAGGAGAAACTCTGGCCCTGTCAGATGGAATAGACCATGCTTTATTTCTGGTCCTCCTTTGGTCTGTGTGACAGACAATCACTCTCCGTTTGATGCCCTTAAGTCAACAAAACAGGTCACTGAGAAACGACTCTGGCTGGAAATAAGCAGCACTAAGGAGCTCATACGGAGTAAAAGGATAACGACGGTACTCTGGTCAGACACCAAACAGGGAGCGTCTGCTCTGGTGCTATTGAAAGCACTCAGTGAAGGTCTGTGGTGCTACTGAAAGCACTGTTTCAAGGACTGTGGACACTAAACTACTTGAAAGCACTGAACATTTTTATTGCATATGCACCAACTATTTTGTTTCACACTGCGGCGACTTTTCGCCTTTGTTGTATAAGTTTCATCTATACAATATTTTTATTTAGATCGTCTTTTCTTTTTGTTTAAAGTACAGGGCGATCGTTAACATGTTGTTTTCCCACAGCAATGCTCTTTACGGCACGAGGTGCCTCAAAGTGGGTTTGTATTAGTACATGCGGAGTAGGCGTGTTCGGTATGTTGGAGGGTTTATGTTGGTGAACAAGTGAGTTCTGGACGTATAAACGTTTCTGAGCAATAAACGTTGTGTTTATTACGAATAACATACAAGATTGTAAAGAGGTCTTCACTGGTCCAGAATTTTGCTGCAGAGGAAACTGGTCCTCAGATCACTGCCCTGGCTTCTCAAAATCTTACTGTTGGTCTGTAAAGAGTCTTGGACCAAAATAGTAAGAAGTAATAATTTTTTATTATTTAATTTAATTTAATTTTTATTAATAATAGTAATAAATCCTAGACGTATTAGTTCCCTATGAAGCATCCAGAGCCCTGAGTTCATCAGGACCAGGTTTACAGCATTCAGTTCTCCTGCTCCTCACCTGTGAGGTCTGTTCATTTAAATCAGCTTTTTCTGAAATATCCGTTCATTCTTGTTTTTATTGCTAAATCACACCTTTATCTCTAATGAGTTTCATTTTTATTCTGGGATTTGCTTCATGCATTTATATGCTCTGTATGAATAGTGCTACACTTTAGTGGTCAGACACTGTCCCATAGCAAACTGATCACAGAAAACACATTTTAATGTAGTCACACGCTCATTTACACTAGCATTAATTTATTAGAGCTTATTAGAGAATATTCTATTCTATTCATACATAATTTCTTAATGAATTGATTAAATAAAACACTGCAGCCCTATTCTGTGGATTGTTACATATTTGACAGACTATAAAAGCATCAGCCACTTTGATTGTATTGTTCCACCTGTTTTTTCAACATGCTGTAAAAACTGGACCAGACTCAAACACTGCTGCAAAAATAATAACAATACTAGTAATAAAAATAATACTAATAATAGTAACAATAATGCTAATAATAACAGGTCTTCCCAACCTCACTGGACTTAATAACGAGGCCATTATATGCATCGTCATTTCAATAAAACAGGACTTCACACACACACACACACACACACAGTGAACATCGAGCCTTGCAGAGTGGAATTAAGGGACTGATGTGGTTGCCTGCAGTACCTCCTGTGGTTGTGGAGCATGTCAAAGGCCGTGTGGAAGAAGAGTGCAGTGCCAGCCATGGCCTGGTAACAGGGCTGTCGCTCAGGGTGACGCAGCTTCTCCAGCACATTCTCACAGTGGCTCAGCAGCTCATCCAGACCCAGCTCCCTGCAACACACACACACAGTAATAAAAATCAAAAAATAGTCTGATAGACTGTTTCATATACACGACACATGACTTATTTTGGCATACAAAGAACCAACTCGTAACCAAAGACTACGCTATGTAAAATGTGAATTAACTTTTATTAGTAACTTTGGTAAGTTTCAGACTTCAATTCAGAAATAACATCGATGGAGGGGGGCCCAAAAAATGCCTAGTATTTAATCCATTTATTTAATCCGGCTCTGATTGTGATAGCTCACAATAAACTCCAAAGCATTCAAAGTTTTTCCAGACAATGTACAAGTAAAAAAGATGAACGATCTCATAAGCTGGAGTAATATTTGTAAAGAACGTGTGACACCGACCTCCTGAGCTGCTGGAACTTGGCCTCGTTGGTGGAGCAGAAATGTTGGAGCTCTGCGAGTGTGGTGGGCAGCGGCAGCCTGGACAGAGCCTGCAGGGAGGAGATGCAGGTTGGAAGCCGCTGGACCACGGACAGGAACTCCTGGACAAACACGTCAATCTCCTGCAGGACACACACGCACAGTGTTTGTTCATAACATTCTGAAATGCCACGCATTGTTCAAGCATCGATCAGACTCCACGTGGAGTATGAGCACAGATCAAACCGGTGAATGAACCAACAGAGAAAGAGATGATGTCACTGCAGAGAGCGAGGACAGTGACAGACATGAAAAAAGTGCTCTGACGTGAAGGGGGAGGAAATACTGTCCCCTGCTGGACAATGTCTCCTATACTGGGAGAAACCAGTGTGATGATGTTGCTGGGAGCTGAATTATTATTTACACATGTTTAGGTCATTTATGTTCAGTTAGTTGTTATACTGACTGTTTTGGAAAGCTATTATTAAAATGATTTCTCAAATCAATGTGAAAACAATCCTCTCAGTTCAATTCCATTTCTTACATTACTGAGACTGTGTCACTTCATTTCTAACAAACACTGCGCCTGTGCATCATCTCATTACACGGTTTCATTCATGATTAAATACATGCTCATAAAAGGTTTCTGTTTGCAGCTCCATCGCACTGATCTTTATTATGACATGTCAGGGAATGGGCTGCAGTACTGCACGTGTAAGAGAAACAACAAATAGACCTAACATGAGTCAGAGCTGGTGCACAGGTCTGCACATTGTCCCATCAACTTTGTTTTTTTTCTAGAAAATCAACTTAAAAACTTGTGTTTTGAAAGAAAATAACTGATAACTATACAAACATCAACAGTAAATGTCAGAGAGCTGCTGCTTATTATTCATCACACTGTTAGAGCATAAGAGCATAAACAGCGGTGAACATCATGGTATACACAGGTGTGAGGACAACACTGGTTTCATGTATTATTGCAGACAGTCGTGAGGCTGCTCTTCATTATTCTCCACTGATGAGTATTGTATAGATGCAGAGATGCTGCGTCATCAAAGCCAAACGAGTCTCTCATTGACTCGCTAATCAGATCAGCTGATACAGCGAGGCCTTTCACGAGCTTCACCAGGGTAACAGACAGACAGCGATCATGAATGGATCATAAATCTGTGTGTTTGACTCAGTTTCCTTCAACTGTTAACACAAGTATAATTACCTTAACGAATGTGACCCAGCTGTGATGGCAGTAAATAAAGTATCCACCCAGTGATGGTGTTAACTGGCTCCGATCGATGTGGTTGGAGAGTGCCGAGATTTCTTTCAAGAAGACTTTCTGCAAAGAGTGAATCCGAGTTACTCACTGACACAGAATCCTTGAATCCACAGAGAGGAAACACAGTCACACAAACAAGGGTTTTTCATTGACCTTGAAAGAAGCTGGAGAAAGGAGTTTTAGCAACAGCTTGGCAACATCCTTCTTTTTGGGCTGAATGATGTACACACTGTGTATGGTCCGCATGGGCAGCTAGTAAAGAAACAACAGAAGACAATATTTTAACTTCACACAAGCACACACACCTTCTGAATCCTCCGTCTCTAAACTGGACGCATGGTACACTGATAGATGTAAGGCATTTCCCGCAATTTAACTGGCTAATGAGTTGACACCCGAAACACTGAAGTGATTTCATCCTGTGTAACATGTGGAGAAGATCAGGCACATTGCTCCATGTCGAGGTTAGAGGATAAAAACAGGAGAACCAAATATGTTCCATCACTAAACACCCTTCAAATGAATGTTAACATGGTGAATACTGCATCAGATGATCATGTAATAACAAAGCAAACAATGTTGATTCTTTATATTCAAAAATGACAAACCTCTCCTTTAACATTCTTATTTTCAGCTAAAAAGGAAATAAACAAAAGTATAATCAATTATTCGGCCAACATGGACATTTGATTTCTTTTTATTTGAAAGTCCAGCTCCCGAACCCTGATCCTGATCTGCAGCATGGACAGTGAGACTAGTTACAGTGCCTATGAGAAGTATTCACCCCCTGGGATGTTTTACCCTTTTATTGCTTTCATAAATCAATCACGGTCAATAAAATTTGGATTTTTTTTTCACACAAACATTTATTGGAAAAAAACTCTTTAATGTCAAAGTGAAAACAGATTTCTATAAAGTAATGTCACTCCGTTTACAAGGGCGGGCTGGTCCAGGCAGATTCACATATGTGCCATTTCCTGCCATTTCTTGATGATTGATTTCACTGAAATGTTTTGGTATCCATCCCCTGAATTGTACTTGCTTGGAGTGTTCTTCTGTCTTCATGGTGTAATGGTAGCCAGGAATACAGGTCTGAAGGGTCCAGAGACTGGTTGGTTTATAACTCAATCCCACACCACTCAGGTGGACCTCTATTGAATTAGACCATTCAATTAAAAATGAATAATTGGGTGAATAATTATGCAAACAATTATATTTCTTTATACAGTTTTGTTTCATTGACATGTGAAAAGGGGGTTACTTAATTTTATTTTATTGACCACGGTTGATTTATGAAAGCAGTAAAAGGGTAAATACTTATTATGATAGGCACTGTATCTTCATACAACAGCTCTGACACTGAGGGAGCCAGTGTACGCATACAGCAGTAGAGCTGGGGCTGGATTTCTTTGACCAGTAGACTTAACACTGAACTCAGCTGAGAAGGATTTGGAAATCCTATTCATGTCCTGATATCTATGAATAAATAAAGACTACAGCGCTTCTCCACAAACCATGGACTGGAACCCCTCTAGTCTACTCTGCCCAGACCAGACACACAGCTGTGTGTCATCTGTGTGTCTCAAGCACAACTAATGGGACGTTTAGACTGATGCGTTAGAGAGAACTAAGATAACGGGTCTTGTAAAGCAGGTTTTCCAGAGTCTTCAAACCTCCTGCACAAACCGAAGACGTGATGATGATGATGATTGACTGTTGCAGCATGGTTAGTCATAAGAAGACTGTCGAGAAGCAGCAACATGACAAACCTCCAGCAGCAGCAGAGTCTCAGCGATGAACTTGATGGTCGGGAGCGAGGAGAGACTAAGATCAGCCACAACAGATGCCAAACTCTGCTTCTCCTGCTGCTTACTGTGGGGAACAAAGCAACCATCAGCAGCAAGAAGCCACATCCACATATAAAGCACACGTGGGTCTGAATCCACATACTTGTGCAGAGAGAGAAAGTAACTGATGAAGTCCACCACATGTGCCGTGCTGACTTGTGAGTAAAGTTTGGCATGTGTGTCTGTCGGGAACACGATCAGAGGGCAGCCATGTTGATCAAAAGCACCTGAGACACAGCACAGTTCATCATGTTATACACTTCAATACAGCACATGACCTGGTGAACTGAAACCTTCATTCATTCATTCATTCATTCAAAAAAACATCCAAATCTTTGATAGTCCCAGCAGCGTCATCAAATCTATCATCAGGACACTAATCAGAGACCTGAGGGAACCCTGGAGGAGCTGCAGAGCTCCACAGCAGAGACTGGAGCGTCTGCACATAAGACGACAGTAAGGCGGACACTTTATGGCAGAGTGGCTCAACAAAGCCAACACTTTCAGTAAAAAACAAATGGAGACTCCTGAAATGTACGGAGGAAGGTGAGACTAAAATTTAACTTTTCAGTCATCAAGGAAAACGCCACGTCATCATCACATCACCCAAACAACAGCATCCCCACAGTGAAACATGGTGGTGGCAGCATCTGCTGCAGGGACTGGGAAAAGTGCTCATGATGGACGGTGCTAAATACCTGGACCACTCTGTTCACCCTCAGAACAATGAGCCCAAACACACTGCTAAAGCAACACTTGAGTGGTCTAAGGGGAAACATGTGAATGTGTTGGAATGGCCTCGTCAAAGCCCAGACCTCAGTCCAACAGGTCACATAGGTCATAACTGACCATTCTGACACGTCCTAATTAAAAATATTTGTTCAGTACGTCCACCATGACCGGAGCACAGACTCAGTCTGATACAGTCACATAAAGCAGCTGTTTATGCAGCTCACCGCTGACGATCAGCGGTGGTGCACTCTCTGTGAAAATCAGTTAGGGGCATAGGGACAGCACCGCTGATCGCCAGCTCGCCGGAGCACCGGAGCTGGTCAGCGGTGGCGAGGTCTCCAGAGCACAGTCTCCGGTCTGATACAGCAACATGCAGTTTATTCAGCTCGCCACGCGCCGCTGGTGATCAGCTGTGCTGTTCCTAAGTGTTTTTAACTGATTTACAGTTCGGCAGTGTTCGGCTCGATCCTTATGTAGGACGTCTCTTCCTGTGACGGCACTCTCGCTGTTTTCTGCTCACGCTGCCATGTTGATATTGTCAGAGAACTAGTGGAGGGAGGGGGAGACGAATAGAGCTGTAAAGCGCTGTAAAGAGGACAAATCAGAAACCCCCTGGAAGAAGTGGGTGTGTGTTTGCCTGCGTCTCATTTGCATATAAAGGGACCATGCACGAAAACCGAGCGTTCTGAAAGGGGCGGGTTTAGCCGGGTTATTGAACTACTATGATGCTTCATCCTTATGGTATTTTGACCAAAGTATGTCACTGACATGTTCATTAGGACACCAGGGAACTATTTTAACTTGGGGAAATAGGGTATAATATGTCTCCTTTAACTGTTTACACCACTGATACTGAGAAACTTTAATATGTTGGTATAAAAAGTTGGAGAATCACTGGCCTTGTCTTTAACCACATCTTTAACATCTGTTTAACAACAACTAACGCTTCAGAGGTGAGACTCAGCCACGAGGTCCACGACTTTACTTTGGAAACAGGCTTCACACACACACACTCGCGCACGCGCGCGCACACACACACAGTGAGTCGAACAACATGGATGTGTGTGTGGTGTACCGGGGAGTAACACAGCTCCTGAGTTCAGCACGTGATCCGGAGGCAGCGGTGAGGAGGTCGCGCTCCTCTGACCGGAGCTCTGCTCACCTGCAACAGTCCACACAGAGACACGGTCTCAACACAGGTCAGGGGATGGTCGCGTGCACACTCGCACTTGTGTCTCTACCTGTTGTGTGTCGGCTCATGACGTTCCTCACGCGCAGCTACGTTGGTCCAGGTGTGAGTGAAGAACAAGCAGCAGAACTGACTCACACACAACAGCAGTGACGCTCCGCCATGTTCGTGTCTGCTCAGCGGCAACACTTCAGCTTGTTGTTGGGATGTTAGTGTTACTGCTGCTGATCCTGCTACTGCTGCTGCTGCTGCTTTTATGAACTGGAGGGGGCGGAGCAAAGACAGGGACGGTCACCTACAGCTGAACCATGTACAGGGCCGGGGCTCGGCCAGGCACCGGGACCATGTGACAGGAAATACTGCCATTGCTTAAAAAGATCTCATGGCCAGAAGGCTTATAGTAAATAGACATTGCAGTGTGATGAGTTTGAACTGAAGCTACGCAGCGACACAGGGTAGCTTCAGCGTCGCTTCAACTCACCCAACCACATGAAGTTTGAAGAGCCAATTTTCAAGAATTGAAAAGCCATTAAAGTAGTTGTTAAAAGTACAAAGAAACTAAACTGTACATGAAATAAATAAAAATGAGTAGTTAAGTATGCTTAACTACTAGAAGTATTAGTATTGAGAGAAAGTCATATTTTGAGTGCATAGTACAGAAGTACAGAAGCGAGAGAACAAAGGTTTGGTAGATGATGTATCCACATACACACTCATGTTAAACTCTGAAGTCCAAAAATTTGATGAAACTTGAAAAAGTATGTCTGCTATTGGAAAGTTGAATACATTGAATAATGTTGAAATTAGAATTTGAGTGTGTCTACATGAAAGTATGAATGAGAGGAGGGAGCTGAAATCAATCATTTGGAAGATAGAAAACTGAATACATCCCATAATGTCAGTGTAATTGAGTTGAACGTGGTGAAGTTTGAATAGTTTGAATAGTTAGAATAATTAAGAACAGGTAGAAGAAGATTAATCCCAGTAATGAAGTGGAGGTCACAGGCCTGTCATTCACATCCTTTCAACGTTAGACAAACTTGTCATTTATCCCAGACTGGCATCTTGTATGCTAGTATGGATGTTAACTGTTACAATAGTGTTTAGTCATCTGCTGACTGTTTGTTTCTGTTGTTTGTTCAGTCCTTTGCTCATGGGCTATTTTTGGTGTTTTCACCTTTTCTTACAGTAACAAACAGGTTGATCTTATATTGCATTATATTGAGTGATAAGTTTAAATGACGGAGGGCACCAGTGTTGACAAACTGCTGTATTTTCTAAGTGCATCAGCATCTCTAGCCACTAGCGGAGGCAGGAATCAAACCCACAACCTTACAGTTGAAAGGCAACTCACCCTACCACTGAGCTACCATCACGCAGTGAAGAAGACACAGCTCTGGTATTAAACCCTGTGATCAGGATGTAAAGACAAACCTCTTTATGACAATAAAGAATTCTTCAGTGTCCTTGAATCTTGAAGATATTTCATGCTTAAACTGAAAATGAGTTCATGCATGTGAAGATAATGTTTTATCTTTTTAACTCAAAACTAATGGGCAGATAAACAAGAAAGCAATAACAACAACAGTAGCACCAATGATACAAGGCAAACACATACTGTAATATTACAGAAACATCCAAGGCTGCCATTTATACTTTTCTGTTGATTTGATGTTCCAGGTAAACTGTGTCCCATGTTTGGACATTTCATGAAAACATTGGTAACATTTTCACAGCAAAGTTCATCTCAGAAAAACAAGAATATTTCCTGTGTGAATCTCAGTGGTTCCACTGGTCTGACTGCATATCTCACAGGTAAACAATTCAGCCCTTCATCTATTGACTTTGTCTCAAGTCACAAACAGTTCCATTTGCCAACTTGTTCTACTGGTTTCCACACCAAATGTTATGTGATGATTTTAAAGGATACAGAATTCAAATATGATAAAGAATATGCAACAAAAGGACAGAGAAGACTGTGTGTGTGTGTGTGTCATTACTTTTATGTAAATGAAATTAAAGGAAATCATTTATACGTTGAATGCACATTATGCTCTGGACAAAAGTGCTTCTCTGAGTTGGTGTCAAGGAATTCTGACCTAATGAAACATGTTTCAGCGTCACAGTGGTCATGAACAGTGAAGAAGACAAAGACAGAGTTACGCAATCAAAACAACTCATTAAACTATGTCTGTTAGTCATTTATTGTACTGTGTCCATTTCATTATCATATTCAGATGTGTCATAAATAATTGAACATGCACATGAATTTTAAGTTCTGTTTAAGAGGCGGTAGAGGTGAGGTCCAAATTCTTTGAGCACTTAAAATGTAACACAATAGTTACGTTCACTAGTAACTTTTAGAATTTGTAATTCAGTAACTAATTCCATTACTTTTTAGGAGAAGTAACTGTAACTAATGACATTTTTAAAGTAACATTTCCAACACTGGTTAACATTCAAATTGCATCTAAAGTCATTGGTCGATATGTCAACAGGTTAAAGGACAGTAATCCTAAAGATGTGAGCAAAGCAGCATGTCAAGCAACATTCAACACACTGTGTACAGTGTACCCTCCACAGGTCAAAGTTCCTGTAAATCCTCTCATCTCCTCAGTCTCATCCCCTTCTCACATTAAACGTGACGATCACACCATCAGACCGGCAGAGGAGCTTCCTCAGCTTTTATGGCTTTGAAGAGCTTTCATCTAACCTTCATTCTTGTAACCTAAACAATCTTTCACAACAGTATACATTATACACAGTTTCTTTTAGCTCTATCTTGAATATATGGAGCTGGAAGAACAAAACAAGTAAGTGATCTGGATGTAGATCTGGACTGTTTATAAATTAGACGCCAGAGGCCGAAACAGCTCCTTTCACAAAGATCGAGGAGCATATTGTTTGTTTGTGGTCATTTTTGAGGTGGGTTCATGCATAAAAACTGGAAACTTCGCATGGAGGTCAGGTGTGGTGAAAATGTGATAGTGGCAGAGTGCATGGACCCATGCGTTGGCATTATGGCTCAATAGCGCCCCCAATTGTAAGTTTCAATTTTATCAAAACTGAGCATGTTTATCGTACCATCATAAAAAATACATTCATTTGTACTAGACACATCAAAAATGAAAAGTTATCAAAAAGTTAGCTCGAAACTTCATACATGACACAAGCGACCGACTCTGAACACGTCTATGAACATGAAGTCGGCCGTTGTTTCGTCATGAAACAGGAAGTGCCCTTTCACTTGACCATACATTGACCGATCTCAAAACGTGAGACCAAGAAACACATCTGAAAGCCACACAGGAAGCAGGTCATCCAAAACAGGAAGTGCCCTTTAACTTCACCGTACATTTATTGATCTGAACACGTCAATTTGTACTAGAGAAGTAGACAGATCACTGACACTTGTTGGCAAATATACCTGAATAAAGGTGAAGCCATGTGACTGCGAAGTGAGGAAGATAATGAGGTCAGGGAACTGCTGCACTCCCCGAGGGCGAGGGCCCTTCCATGACTAGGAATACTAGGAGCAGTCCTGGTTTATAGTGGAATACTGCAAACTATCTCATATGTTATAATATTTCCTTATGCCCATTCTTGGCCATTCAACACAAAAACTTCAGCTCAATTAGGAGAGTATTGCTTGTATTTTGTATTTGGAATATTAAATTATTGCCAAAATATTCAATGTTTTTTGTACATTTCTTCACTATTAAAATGAATTGAAAACTTCTTCAAAAACAGACATTTTGAGCTCCTTACTAGTTTCTTAGTTACGCATACTTCAATGTACAAACTTCATTCATAACATTTTCCCTGTTACTAAATGTTCCCTTTAAATTCATGGCATGTTCAGTCTCTTCCAGACTTTTCATTGGTTCAGAGTGGATGACATCATGTCCTCGAGTCAAGGGTGTAGGTTTGGTTACAAGACTGTTGGGGACACTGTGAATCCACTGTGCGCGCGCACACAATGCCTTGTCTCTAATATTGGTAGGGCCAATCTTTACCCAAACCCTGTCATACATGGTTACTCTTAAATATTACAAAGCGTGAAAAACTTTTACAGACCTTGATACAAAAGTGCTGAGACACATGCAATCCCTCCTTTCTGTCAAGTGTCTTTCGTATGTTTAGTTTTACGTTTCTTTCGCTGCCGGAAATGAGTTTATTTTGTACATTGAAACCGGAAGTTATTATTCACGTGCGTTGACAGCGATGTTCCTGAGGTGATGAAGTTCCGTTTGTAGCATCAACGTTATGGACTGAACAACGTTTGTACTTCAACAAATGTCATTGACGGAACACTGAGCGAGAAACGGGTCGAAATATATCAAAACATCATCACCTGACGCTAACGGGCTAACGTGCTAGCGGTGAGCGTGCTGTGCTGCCCGTGGTAGCCTGAGCCAGGCTAAACCAGGCTAAACCAGGCTGAGCCAGGCTAAATGGTGGACACGTCCGTGTGGCGTCTGTAGGTCAGTGACATTCACCTCAGTAACAACCGGCCTATGTGTGCTGTGCTCAGGGTGGAGACATGAACACGCCGCTCGGCAGAAACGGCTTCATTGGGATTGCTGTTGCAGCCACAGCTGGTTTGGGCCTGATTGCCCTCATCATTTACAGGAAAAGATGCCACAGAGTGGAGCTGGAGGTCCGAACATGTCACCGGCTGATGGAGCAGGCAGATGGAGCTGCGCTGCTGCAGCAGACGCTGGATGATCAGGGTGGGCTTCTCTCTCTCTCTCTTTTTCATATACGAATGATACTAGAAATCAATATTTCAGATATTAATACATACTCATTATTGGTTCCAACAGTGTCATCTTGTGTAACGACAACGGATAATAGGTCATTTCATTTAAATCTGAGATTGAAGCAGAGAAAAGAATACAAAAAAAAACAAGCTCTTTGATTTTTCAGCTTCTTAAATATAAGAAATATGGTGTCTTTGCTCCATATAACAAAGACATCAATAAAACGGAATCTTTTTAGTTTGTGGACAAGACATAGAACTGATCAACATTGTATGGACCAAAAATGAATTGGATTTGAGAAATAGTCAAGAGATGAATGGATTATAATGAAAGAGTAACAGTTCCATTGTGTTGTCTCTTTATCTGACTATTATGTTCCAATCTTTATTGCAGTATATTATTTTTTATACCCTCATGGTATCAGAAATGGTGGAGGGTTGTGAGTGTTTTCCTGGGTATTGGAGTGAAATGTTGGCAACATTTGAATAAATGGTGCAATTTTAGGAGAAACTCATAAAATATCAAATTGACATTGCTATTCCAAGCCAAACAGTTGTAGGAAAAGTGAAGCTGTGCTGTGTGCCCCATGACTAACATGTTCTCTGTGTGCTCCTCCAGAGGCAGAGGCCCAGCAGCAGGCTGTGGCAGCGGTGGAAGCTGCGGTCCAGGGTCTGTCACCAGAGCAGCAGCTGGAGCTCAGGAACCAGCTGGACCAGGTGCTGAGCTGCGTGGCCTCGCTGCGCTCAGAGGTGGCTGAGTTGAGGGGAGGTCTACAGGACATCGCCCTACAAATTATCCAGGATGTCAAGTGAGTGACATGAGCTGTATCTTGAGGTTCTTCAAGATATGACAGTAACATTGTAGAGAATTCATCACACACACACTCACACTATTTTCCTTTAAACCAGTTCTTTATCCTGTTTCTCTGCTCATCATTGATTCAGAATAAATGACAAATTTGAACTAAATTCAACTAAACACACATTATATCATTTCTCTCTCCTTTTATCAAAACAACAATAAAATACCTAGTTTAATAACTATGGGGGGCCATGTGCGATCATGGGAGTTGTTGTCAAAGTCACTTTGTGACTCAGGGTCAGATACTGTAGGTCACCAGTCCATAAAACACAGTGAGGAACTACCATTCACTCTCAGTCACATCCTGTCAAAATGACGGACATCGACCTCTGGTCACACAGGTCAGTGTAGAGTGTCACACAGACAGACATTTACAAAGCATCTCTCAGTTAGATTTGGCTCCGTCAGCTACATGTTGCGTCTTGACAGAATAGAATGTTGAAAAATGACCATGTCCATGCTTGTTCTCTCTCTGCTACATTCAGAAGGGGAGTGGAGGACAGTCAGCGTGTCCGTCGCCGTCGTCATGTCATCCACAGAGAGCGCACAGATTCAAACAGCTCCAGCTCCATTTACTTCACTGCCAGCCAGGGTTTGACCAGCACCTGTGAGGAGACCAGTGAAGGAGGGTGCGTCATGGGTGTGGGGAGGTGACCGTGTATGTGGTCAATGAGCAGTGTGTATTATACAGTTCTAGACTCTGGTATCTGGTGCTTTTTTGGAGCCTGCTCCGATGAGGTTCCTCTCGAGCTGAGCCAGTACTAAGATGTGATGACAGCCACTGATTGATCAGACAGTGTCGTTATTTGAAGCACGACATCCGACACAAGAGACGAACTGTAGATCAGTTAAAAGACTTACAAAACCTGAAAACATGCATTCATCTCCAGCATCTAGCAAAGAAGTTTGTCACATATTTACCAGGAGTGTGTATTTAGCGACAGCACTGCTGAGAGCCGTCAATAATCGCTCACTGCACTACACCACAGTAGTCTAATATAATAGGATTCATTATATAGTGTAGTCATTTGATATTTTCAATAGAGTTAATTATTATTGAATCCAATCTGCATTTTCCTTCATTTAGTTTATTGTTTGTTTGTATACTGCCCAACATTACAATGCTTTTTTATGAAGTGATAACATTAATATTGAGTGGAATAAATTCAGCCTATTGGTCCGGCCCTCAACAACATAGCATGTTTGTCATGTGTTCTGTCACTGAAGAGAAAAGCCACAGCCGTGTTGATGGTGGGAATAGGCTGAGGTCCAGGGTTGATAGGCTTCTTAATAAGCTTCATTAACTAATTAGTCTGAGGCAATTCCACACAGTTAAGCAGTGTCATGTGTACTGAACACGACCTAAGTACATAACTTACTTACTGACAGTAATTCCACTGCAGATAAACCATTAGGACATCATTTGTAATCACTACATAATACTCAACATGAATACTTGGATTATTCCACGATGAGTTGCTTTCTTATCGTGTGTGTGAGTTTGTGTGAGTGAGTGAGTGAGAGTGTGTATTTTCATATGACTCTGGAACCACTGATGAATCAAAAGTTCTCCTTAATCTCTTTGTGTGAGACCCAGTATTTATTATATGATTGGCCAATGAACAGACCTGAGTCAGTGCTGATGCAAAGGTGTCACAGAGGTGTATTGACAGATTTAAAAACCCAGACAATTGAAACATCCATTATTAATTAGCAGTTTGGGTAAATGACCTGTTATATTATAATAATCTGTGTAATCCTCTGTTCATGTCCCAGGTACTCCACAGCATATGCTGAGTCAGACTACACAGACCGTGACACAGATGGAGAAGAGGGAAACAAAGAGCCCGAGCAGGAGTCTGAGGAAGAAGACGGGAGCTGTGCTACAGTCCTTACCCTACGCCAGGAAGACTCTCAGGAAGAAGAGGAGGAGGAAGACGGCGAGCTGGAGGAGGACGTTGTTGATGAGGGGAGGCTGCAGCTGAGGACTGAAGTTCCCAGTGTGGAGCTGGCTCTCCTCCTGGCTCAGAGTGATATCCTCCACACAGGAGATGCCACTTTAAAGGCTGAGGGCTGTCGACTGCTGCTGGACAATAGAACAGAGGTGAGTGACTGGACCCTGACTCACACTCACATGACCAATAAAACCATACACAATATCACAAGATCCACACATTCAGCCTGACTCACACAACCAATAAAACCATACGGAGGAGCGACGAGCGCGCAAACATCGATTAGTTTATTGAGCTTTGCTGCTATATACTCGGACTTTAACAAACGGGCTTCTGTGTTGTTACGCACATCGTAAGCTGTGAGAGTTTGGAGAAGTTGCGCAAACTGTGAATTGGTTAGCCTGGATAGCACTCGGCTTATGCCGGGTAGCTAGCATCAACAATACCTTGCAAAACAAGGATGGCTAACAAAAGGGAGAAAGACAAGGAGGCACAATACGTAACCTCGGAGCAAGTTTGCGTACTACTGGAAGAGCAAAAAACACATTTTAAGGAAATACTTGATCAACAACAGATTGCCTTCACAGCCCGTTTGCGTACGTTTGTTGACAATACAAATGCACGTATGGACAATCTGCTCAAAGAATCAGCTTACAATTTATCCAAAGAGAAGTTGACGAGCTTAAAACATCTAGGGCTCAAGTTAAAGCAGATGTATTGGACGCGCAGGGAAGAAGGCTGAATGTGATTATTGACGCCATCCCAGAAAATGACAACGAAAAATGGTCCGAATCAGAAGAGAAAGTGACAGCGCTCCTCATCAGCAAAGTGAGGAAAAGTCCAGAGGGGAAACCTCACCCTCGGCCACTTCTGGTGAAGTGCGTGCGTGCGTGCATTACATTTGATCTTGATGAAAAGTGTTGATTCTGTGCTGCAGTATGGAGACAGCAGGGAGTTTCTATGGCGACTGGCTCGGGCCTACACTGATGTGTACAAGTCCACTAAAGACAAACAACAGAAGAAGACTTATGCACAACAAGGTAACACACACACACACACACACCGATGAGATGACATTTACTAAAACAAAGTAACGCTGTGCTAAATGTATCACTATAATAAAAAGACATGCTAAACCACTGTAATTGTATTGTATTGTATGGTTGGTGCTGCAGGTCGTGAGGAGGCGGAGCTAGCCCTGATGAAGAACGGCCTGAACGCAGAGTGTCATAAATGGTACGATGATAATGAACGATGCAGAGTCACTTGACTGTGACCTGCTGATGTTGAAGTGGTTGTGTTTCTGTCGTCAGGTTTGCTGTAGTGACTGCACTGAACTACCACCATGAAAGCATCCACGGCAAACTGAAGACCTGCCACATCCTGAAGGTAACAGTCACTGACGAGCACAGAGGAGAGACGTGCTCTGAGTCACTGTCGCTGACGAAGTTCTGAGATGTTTCAATGTGTTGAAAACATCTGTACATACACAAGTTCACGTGACTCTGAACTAAACTTCTCTGCCTGGGATTCATGTTAACCACACACACACACACACACACACACACACTCTGCCAGTCACAGCTTCTCATTGAATAGACTATTTACATTGTAGATTCTCACTGAAGGCATCAAAACTATGAATGAACACATATGGAATTATGTAGTAAAGAAAAACATGTTTTATAGTTTAGATTCCCTTTTATTAAACCCTTTATAAACCCTCGGCCTTCTCTCAGTGAGCTTCACGAGGTCAGGGTTCATTAGTGAAGGTCTTGCCTTCTTAACCGGGCTGGGACCGTCAGTTATGTTGTGCAGAAGTCAGGTAACAGTAACACTGTTAGAATTCATATTATGTCAAGAACCAATTAGCTGAGTGAAGACAAACCACAGTCCATCATTACTTGAGGTGAGGTGAAGGTCAGTCAGGAAAGTGGCCGACGTGAGGACCGATGAGTCTGATGGATGCTCATTATTAGTATTGTGGGCTCATGTGTGTGATGTCTCCACAGGAGCATGTGGACCGTGCCATTGCCCTCAGAGACGATGACCCCGTGTGTTTCTTCCTGCTGGGTAAATGGTGTTATGAGGTGAGAGGTCATCGTCCTAACATCTGTGTGTCTCTGTGTGTGCGAGTATTACTAATGTTGTGGGGACCTAAAACTGTTTACACAGTCACATTATGGGGACTTGTCTTCCTTGTGGGGACAAAAAGTCCCCACAATGTAATTAACTACATTTTAAGGTGAAGATATGTTTTAAAGTTAGGGTAGGATTAGGGTTAGGGTTAGGATTAGGCCAGTAGTAATTGTGGTTAAGGTTAGAGTAAGTCTCCAGTAAATGAATTTAAGTCAATGCAATGTCCCCTCAAGTCATGAATGTCCAACGTGTGTGTGTGTAGGTAGCCTCTCTGGACTGGCTGGAGACAAAGACAGCTGCTGCCCTCTACCAGAGCCCGCCCTCCTCCTCACTGCATGATGCACTTGAGAACTTCCTCAAGGTACACCATTGTCTTTGTGTGTTAATGCTACAGAACTCTGCGTCACTGGTAACACTGATGCGTTCACGCTGGGGGAGGAGCCGAGAGA
Organism: Solea senegalensis; assembly: GCF_019176455.1. Taxonomy (NCBI): domain Eukaryota; kingdom Metazoa; phylum Chordata; class Actinopteri; order Pleuronectiformes; family Soleidae; genus Solea; species Solea senegalensis. Next base: position 18,299,807 of record NC_058037.1, on the reverse strand, counting down.
AGGAAACAAAGTTGATATTATATTAATACAGGGGTAGGGAACCTATGGCTCGCGAGCCAGGTGTGGCTCTTTTGATGATTGCATCTGGCTCGCAGATTTCGGCTTTTCAGATAAAACATAAAATATTATCACTTGTTTTAATCCATCCATCGATTTTGGAAGTGGAGGAAACACAAGTGAATGACATAAATGCAGCACCGTTCTATTCCCTGGCTTTGGATGAGTCAACAGACGTAAGTCATTTGTCGCAGTTCAGTGTGATTGCAAGATATGCTGCTGGTGACACACTGCGCGAAGAAAGTCTTGCTGTTCTGCCAATAAAAGGGTCCACAAGAACCAGAAGTCGCATTAATGGTGAGTATTATAACAACATTATTTAAAAGAATAAATTCAGAGGCTTATTATACTCACATTTAGTTAAATTCAGTCTTAAAATATATTATATGGCTCTCACTGAAACAAATTTGCAAATATTTTGCTTTCATGGCTCTCTGAGTCAAAAAGGTTCCCGACCCCTGTATTAATATGATGATCATAAAATATTCAAATAAACCTGCAGACTCATGACCATATTATTAGGAACAAAAACAATGTGTTTAAAATAGTTTTATAATCAGCCTGTTTTTCTTCAACTCTAATTCATGTGTTCATCACATTTATCAGATCTTCACATACTCTAGTGTTTTATTTAGTCAAACTGTTCTACTTCTGTTCCAGGCAGAGGAACTGAGTCCAGGCTTCTCCAAGATGGTGAGACTTTACATCGCAAAGGTAAGCACGACGACGACAACAACAATAATGACGACAACAATAACAACGCTAACGACAATAACAACAACAATACTAACAACAACGACAACAATACTAACACAGATGACAACAATAATAACAATAACGACAACAACAATAATGATGACAATAACAATAACAACAGAGTGGAGTGCTGTGAAGAAAAAGTTGCTGAATCAGAAATATTTATTTGCAATTAAAAAAAATTTAATTGTACAAACAAAACATCCATTTCTGAAGTTTTCTTTAGTAACATCATGTTTGATGTTTGTAACCATGGCGACACAGGTACGTTGTGATTGTGAGGAGAAAACTTCTCATCGTGTTTGTTTCAGTGTCACAAAGAGCTGGGAAACCTGTCTGAGGCCATCAACTGGAGGGAGCTGACTGTGACGATGAACAACGTGGATGATGTGAGAACACACACACACACATGCGCGCGCCATTCAAACTGACCCCTGTTGCTGTTAGCTGTCCATAAGTTTGACAAATAGATGAATAATATACTATAATAATTGGACTAGTACCTGCCTCACTAAAGCCATGTTTCTATCCTGGTACAGAACTGTAAAGCCCTGGGTCAGGCTTGACTGACAACAGTACCATTAGGTAGTAGGCGGGGTGTGGGCGTGGCAGCGAGATACAATGTGCTGACAAACTATGACCTTGAAAGTGACACAATGAACAACGGAGGATATGCAGCTCAGTGTGTGTCAACAAGACGTCAAGCTTGTATGAGAATAGAGAAGAAACACTGTAACATGCACAGGGCTGAGTCAGCTCCTGCTCTCCATCTTCTCCTCTTTGTTAATGTAGCGTTTTATCTGTTATCTGCTGAACTTGTTTCTGTGCATGTGACACCTGCTGCACGTCTGTCTGTCCTGACAGAGGGAGCCCTCCTCTGGCTCTCCTGAGGTTTCTGTCATTTTCCCTGTTGAAGGGTTTTTGTGGAGTTTTTCCTCATTCGATGTGAGGGTCCAAGGACAGAGGGTGTCACTTGCTGTACACCGTCTCTGAAAGCCCTTCAAGGCAAATTGTGATCTTGTGCATTATAAAGTGATTGGTAGTGAGGAAACTCATAGACACGATGCGTTCACTAGCCCCTTAACTTAAGCATCACAACTACATGCTTAACCCTAATCCTTACATGAACCCTCAGACTGTGAGGTCCTCACAAAGCTACACATACAAGAACAAAGTGTCTGTCTCTGTCATGTGGACACTGCAGTTGTAATGTTCCATTTACACTAACACAGTATTTACCATCTGTCTTTGTTTCCAAGGATGAAGAAACATCTCAACTGGAGACTGAACTTCACATGTTAGCTGTGAAATGAACCTCTGGAGATGAAGCTTTGATCTGTTCATTGTATCTTTGTGAAATAGAATTTATTGATGTCTATTTATTTACTAGAGTGTGTATATGGATTTGATATTAATGTTTTTATTTATTCCTCGGACACTGAACAACTTTCCCTCTCAATTTTTGCGTGATAACCTGGACCAATAAAAGCATTTTATTGTACGCTGGCTGCCAACACTCCACTCAGTGAGGAAATTGACTGTAGATAATGAGGGATTTTTGGAATCACTACAAGAAAAGTAATTCACTGTGTTTTGAGCACTTTAATCTAAACGAGGTCCATTTCTCTTGTCATGTGCATAGTGTCTTCTGTTCAGTCTCCTGTCATCACCTCACATTGTATTTTTGATTCTGTGAATTTAATTGGCTGTGAGATAAAAGTGGAGTTTAAATAAACGAATGATTTTAAAATGTGTTTGTGTGGAAGCAGCTCAGTTCTAACGTCAATAATAAAATAAATTTAATTTGGACATCAAAGGTTCCAGTAAAGAAATGAGAAGAAATGACAGTGAAAATATGTTGATTGTAAAATGAAGTTGGAACTGCCTTTTCAACAGACTAAATTAAAGAAAAGAAACCTTTACAATTCTTTGTAACCTCATTATGACAATGTCTCACAATTGTGGCACAACACTAAAAGAAGCATGAAACGATGTTTGTGTTCAGTTAAACTCCATGTTCCAGCTGGTTAGGCTTCACTGATCTGCACGTGTGCAGCACTGGCCTCAGCCTTCAGTCACTCTGAGGTTTCATGTGTGATCAAGTGCTGCGCCGTCCTTGGCGTCGCCCACTCAGTCCTTGGCGTCGCCCACTCAGTCCTTGGCGTCGCCCACTCCGTCAGCATTGATGGCAAACATGGCTTCAGCCTCGGGCAGACAGGGCGAGTCGTAGATTTTACAGATCCTCGTCTCTCCTCGGCCTTTCCTCAGGTACAGACTGCAACAATTACAACAACTGAGCTTCTCTTTCGCACTGGATTTTTGGGATGTTGCCACATGAACACATTGGAAACCTAACGTAAGCAAACTATGATTTGTACATATAAATAAAAATGTCTAATTAGAAACCAAAGTCATTTCAATAGGTAATATTTATATTTGTTCACCTCTAAACCTCAAACATGTGCCGTGATCAGAACGGTATAGTTGAGAGAAAATGTAATAAATAAATGGCACTAGATTCTTCTACTGTGTACAGACGGTGTTTATTTGCAGGCATTCTGTTTTAATTCCACAACAGGAGAAGCGTCATGTGACCTAAAGCCTGTATATACATCAGTATCTCAGCATATTGAAAATCAGTAAAAAAACTAAAACATCAGACAACCCATATATTGCAATATCGTGTGTTACTAACTTTTGAACATGTCAGTGATGTGTCTGTCTGTCTGACACACTCACCGTGTGGTGGAGGCGTGGGCCAGAATGTTGCCTCCTATTGGTTTCTTTGGATCAGCTGAGAACATGGCTGCCCCATCCACCTGTGCAACCACCTGATTGCTTATCACCACGGCAACACCAAACTGTAGCGACAGAGCAGACAGAGATTCAGAGTCATCTCACCATTCGTCTGCATTTGTTTCACAGTCCTTATTCACCACATGACGTGATTCAGTCATATCCACATACAGAACATAGTGTGGAATTAGATTTGTGTCAATATTTTCAAACGCTTTTTAAGAAGCAAAAAAAAACATTCAAAAAGATTGTGTTTTATTGTTTGAAAATGGGGATTCACATTTTCAAACAAGGGTGCAGTCCTGGTCCAGACTGTCCATATGTTCTACAGTAAGAGTCAGAGGTTAGCTAACCCAGCGTGGAAGCTAACACACAAAGTTCACAACCACACACCACAGTGAGGTGTGTGTGTGTGTGTGTGTGTGTGTGCGCAGTGCAGCCATGTAGAGGAGGTTGTATAATAATGGAAATGACTGCCTGGTAACACACTGAGTATAAGTGCTACATGTGTAAAGTAGCATGTTGGTAAGAGTTACACACTCCAGCTTTAAATGTAAGACAGAAGACTCTTTAGCTTTAAGCAAATCATGTATAATAATGAAGACAGTCGTCTACCTCGTCTGCCAGTCTGAGCAGCATACGCAGGAAACGGCCCAGGTGTCCCTGCCTCGCTGACAGCTCTCCTCTCCCTGAGTAATCTGTTCTGTACAGAGCTGTGGCACTGTCCACGATCAGCAGAGCATACCTGACAGAGAGAGAGACAGAGTGTCACTGGGGTGAATGTGAGGATTTCAAACACTGAAGTATCATTATTGTGATATCCTGATGATAGTGAGTATGAAGTATCGTTATCGTGATACTGTGACGATAATGATTATGAAGTATCGTCATCGTGATATCCTGGCGATAATGATTATGAAGTATCGTTATTGCGATATCCTGGCAATAATGAGTATGAAGTATCGTTATCGTGCTACTGTTACGATAATGATTATGAAGTATCGTTATCTTGATATCCTGGCGATAATGATTATGAAGTATTGTTATCGTGATATCCTGACGATAATGAGTATGAAGTATCGTTATCGTGATATCCTGAGTATGAAGTATCGTTATCGCGATATCCGCAAATCGTTATCGCAGCTAATGAGTATGAAGTATCTATCGCGATATCCCGGCAATGAGTATAGTAATGATATCCTGGCGCTAATGAGTATGAAGTATCGTTATCGCGATATCCTGACGCTAATGAGTATGAAGTATCGTTATCGCGATATCCTGGCGATAATGAGTATGAAGTATCGTTATCGTGATATCATGACGATAATGATTATGAAGTATCGTTATCGCGATATCCTGGCGATAATGATTATGAAGTATCATTATCGTGATATCATGACGATAATGATTATAGTGTTGATTTGAAGTGAAGCTCTCCTTGTGTTCCTGTTTTAACAGGGTGGTTCTCAGCAGCAGGGAGTGCTCACAGTGAATGAACCCTGAACACACAGTGACTGACCTGGACTCAGCCATCATGGCAGACGCTTGATACAGAAGCTGGGTCTGATGGTCTGTGTTAAAGGCTCGGGCATAAGCCACGTTGTCCAGAACGTCACTGCCTACAAGCCCGTACCTGAGGACAGAGAGAAACACACAACCTGTCACTGCATCCAGTGTGTGCGTGTGTGTGTGTGTGTGTGTGTGTGTGAGAGAGAGAAGAGCTGTGGACTCACCTCTCTGCTACAGCAAGAAGCCTCTCTGGCCTAAAGGTTCCCTCTGTGTCAATGTACATGGCTTTACCCTCTCCACCTCCCTGATCAATGGGCAGCTGTGGATAGAGAGAACAGTTTCAGGAGTGTAATCCAGGTCAGACCAGTCTGACTAAGACCTGCAGAGTCTGAGTAACAGTGAAGGAAAGAATGATTTTGTAACTTTGTCCACTGACAAACAAATGAACCGTCTATACTTTTAATGGCAGGTTTATTTTAACAGTGAAACAGAATATCTGAAAGAAAATCACATTAAAAAAGATATTAAGTATTCTGACTCCCACATGATGAAGCTTTGAGTTACCAAGCGACAGCCTGGAAACCTTAAGGATTTGGGGAGGATCTGCAAAGAGGAGTGGTTTAAAATTCCTCCTGAGCTGTGTGCAGACCTGGTGATCAACTACAAGAACCATGTGACCGCTGTACTTCCTCACCAAGAACTAAGTCATGTTTTGATAGGAGGTCAAATACTTATTTCACTCAATGAAATGCAAATAAATTAGTATCTTTTTTGAATGAGATTTTCTTTAGGATATTCCGTCTCTCACTGTTAAAATAAACCTACCATTAAAGTATAGACCATGATTTGTTTGTCAGTTGTGGATCAGTCAGGGATCATTGCTGTTCCAAATGAAGAATCATACTTGTGTACTCTGTACTTGGCGAGTACATACTCGCATACTTGAGTATTGAGAAAGGGCCATTATTTCCTCCTCCACATATTTGACTCCGCCTCCATAGGTTGCACTGTATCCCTCTAAGCTTGTGTGAATCAGTTTCCTGTTGACCTTGACAGTGAAGGTGCTGTGGTTGTGTCAAGTATGCAAGTATGTACTTGTGTTGGATATTGAGAAAGGGTCGTATTATGTGTCGTCTCCTTCATGGTGCATGTGCAGAACACCAAGTCTGACTAAGCGTACACATGCAGGAGGAATCAGACCATGAACAACATTATCCAGGTATGTTAGTCCAACACACTGCTCTCCCTGACTCCTACTTGTAAACAATCATGATTTCTTGTATTTAAAAATAAAAAAAACCTCTGCATTAGGGGTGGGCGGTATACCAGTGTCATAGTCAGCACCGGTGTGACATTGCGCCATGATATGGATTTTGCAATACCGTCAATACCGTGATAAATCAATTGAGCGCCAATAATCTCCTAATTCTATATAATAATGCATTACATTTTCTTCAAACGTTCAGTGGTCTGAATATCTGTCCTTATATACTGTATATCTTGTTGCAAATAAAAAAGTAAAATATATTCGGTGGTAAAAGGGGAGTGGCCATTAAATTAGCGTAACGAGCACTTGGGTAATCAATAAAGAAACAACTGCTCAAACATCGCCAAGAAAGGTCGGGCCAATAATATCTGAAAAAAGATGAGTGGAGTGTTGGAACCAGAGGGAGAGACCGAGGCCGCTGGAAGTTGCGCAGCAGATGCCTCCAGACCGCCTTCTTCCCTGAAGACCACACCGGAGCAATAATTGTGTTAGGCCTGAAGGATGCACTTTCTGACTGGTGCTTGGATGAAGCGCGTCTGATGTGCATGACAACTGACAGCGGTGCAAACACGGTGCGCGCTCTGGAAATTAATAAATATACGAGACTCGCATGTTTTGGACACAGACTGCACAACGCTATTGGTAAGTTACACTATGTAAACCTAACATTTCATATTCAGAAAATTTGTCAAGTCCTTTTCTGTTTGTATTAAAAAAAGAAAACAAAAACAAATTTAAGGCCACCACATTAGTATTGTATTGTTCGTTGTTAGTTTAGCCGTGATACCTCTGGGGACTGGATCAGAAAGGAAAAAAAAACTACAAATATCAGATTAGAATATTATTAAAAAATATGTACTCCTCCCAAAACCTACCAAAAAAAGTAAGAAAAATACCGTGATATTAATTTTAGGTCATATCGCCCACCCCTACTCTGCATACATTCACCCTCTGGTAGGACACCAGTGAGGCTCTCTCTGTACCTGACAGGTGACAGCCAGCGTGTGGCACAGCTGAGTCTTTCCCGTCCGAAACTCTCCAAACATCTCTGTGATGGAGCCGGTCTCAATCCCACCTGCAGACATACACACACAAATGTCACTCTCAGGGACCAGGAGCATTAGCATACACTAGTACAGTACATATTCATTGTTACTATTGCTAATCACAGTTATTTGCTTTCTGTCTTTTTTGTTTATTTATTTAATTTAATTCCATTTATTTTGCTGTTGTGTTGAGGTTATCTGTCCTATTCATTATTAGTGTCCACAACAATCATTTCTCAGGCTGCACTACTTCTACTATATATATTTACAATAAATATCTAACTGCTGCAGCCAGCGCGCGCCTGTCTATTCACGCTCATGGCCCTTTTCCACTCTTGTCCTAGCTGCACTACAAAAAAAGTATCTACTCAACATGGGCGGAGTCATCACTGCACACACACACACCTGACGACGTCCAGCATAGCACCTACTTGGCACGCTTGGAACCTCGCCAGAGCAGGTACTAAAATAAGTACCTGGTACCAAGTACTATGCTAGTGGAAACGCAACTTAACCGTGCCATGCTGAAACATGCCATTAGAGTCTGTCCAAGGTCAGTTTGGAACACCAATAAAACGGTTCCAACAAGATGGGAGACACGGTGGAACAGCAAATGCTGGAAAGTCTCTCTTCTGCTTACAGGGCTGATTATAATAATAAAATAATGATGCGACAGTCACCGCACATTTCATAGACAAACGTAGCATTTTCAAAGCGACTGCAGCTCAGACGAGACACACCGCTGAAACGTTGCATCAGCGACCAACGTGAGTCAGCGTTCTCTCTCCATCATCACAGACAAATATGAACACAGTCCAGAGGCACCTGCATGGCCCAGTGGACAGAACCACATGATATGAAGTTCAAATTGTATTAAAAATTCAAATATAATTCAAATATTAAAAATAATAAGTTTAAATAACTGTTCATATACAACATAAGTCTAGTTCTTAGTCATTTATAATATAGACTAAATATTTAAATTAATAGATGTGAACATCACTCACATCTTATTGTATCTTTCAGTTACTTAAGATTTTCATAATTTAGTGTTTAATAATTCTGTCGTACCGACAGAGATACATGCCTCACGTGGATAATGGGAGTCAAATTTTTCTCACTTCAAGCTCTGATATTAACAAATAATAACAGATTAACACTTCAATTCTGCAGCTTCTTTTAAAAATGTACTCACGACAATTTTGGTCACAGTCTAGCCCTGGTGTAATTCTATCATAGTTATTGTAACACTGTATACCAGAAGGTTTCCTGGCATCAAAATGTGGATACAGCCCGACCCAAGAACAGACCTTGCAGTAGCTTGTCGAGCTCCTTGGAGCCTGTTGAGATCTGGATGATTTCTGCTCTCCTCTGGTGAAACTCCGTGGCTGTGGTGAAGCCCATAGGCACCAGCTTGGCTGCTTCAGTCTGAAATAGAAATAAAAAGAAAATGCATTAGAATCGCACCTGAAGAGCAACTTCCTGGAATTACACGACATTGTAAAACTGTGGGTTGGTGCGGAATGAAATCAAGTGATTTTAACATTACAAGGAAGGAGCTGCAAGCACTTTATGACAAGTGCAAATGAGCATTTTACAGGTTGTACTGACATATTTCAAGTTATTCAAACAAACAGAATAGGTCATGAAGGCCAAATATTAGCCTCTTGAATGAAATCAAGTGATTTTGAAGTAGAAAAAACCATTAGCAGAGCAATTGACACATTTAAGTTGAGAACGGGGCAAAGCAAGCTTCTGAAGTTGTTTACGCCGGTGAAATAGACAGTCCAGGCGCTACGGCCTTCCAAATATGGTTAATGTAAATAACGATTAATATGGTTAATGTAAATAACCATTAATATGGTTAATGTAAATAACCATTAATATGGTTAATGTCAATAACCATTAATATGGTTAATGTCAATAACCATTAATACAGTTAATGTATGCCAAGATCATGGTTACTTCTTGGAATCTACTGGAAAGCGTGACACTGCTGGGGGTGGTTTCCATGGGCTTGGCAGTAGCTATGCAGTGATTGACATCGGAGCGCCTGTGTTCTGAATGCAGTCTGTGCTGTATAACGGCCTTTGAACCGTATTGTAAGTACTGTAGAAACTAAAATCCAAGGTTTAAAGCTCAAAGCTGAAGCAACTTTAACTTCCAGGGTTGAACCTCCATCGCCCTCTGGGGATTTCTGAGTAATAACCAAAACAGAAACTCGTTTTCTCTCTGCCACCCCCACCCACTCTCTCTCATACACACAAACACACACACACAAACAGAGGAAGAGAGAGAAGAGGAAGGAGTGATAGTCTTCTGATGCGCTGTGAATGTAACATTTAAATATTGAGCACTACAGGTTTAATACTGTTCAATTGCGATTTGATAAGATAAATGTTGATAGCAGGCATGAATCAGGTCACAGACAATACAAGAAAATAAAATCACGTACAATATGACACTGATCTGTGATTTCTTACTAGAATTTTGTCAGCTTTTGCCTCACTGATGCCCTTGATGTTGAGCAGCTCCTTCTTCGGTGCGTAGGCTACTGCCTCAATAGTGTGGAAACCTGCATCCTCCAGCTTCTTGATGTCACTAGCACTGATTCCACATTGCTGCAATTGGAAAGATTGGAATATATAAGAGCCACATATTGATTACAAAGGAGAAGATAGGAGAGTTTGTACATGTCTGCATTATATTTGATTAAACTAATGCACGGATTCATTAAAAGGCCCACAGTCAGACAACAAGCTTCATTTATGTTTTTGCAGAAAATCAACACTGCAGCCTTCAGAGCTCCAGCGTCAGTGCCTCCGTGTGGACAGTTCAGAGTCAGTGAGTGACTCCTGTGTTTCAACAACATGAAAACATGGCTGCCAGTGGTAAAACAGAGACAAACTACAAACACAGACCTTCTCTATGGACTTTAGTGGGATGAGTGTACTTGATACTATACCTCGAGTCTACACAGAGGCTGTGGTCCGAAGTTTTCTTCCTCCTCCACCTCTGCCTCCACCCTGGCCTCGCTCCTCATTGCCATGGTGTAAGAATACCTGGTCCACAGACGACACTCAGTGAGTCACGGGTAGTTTGGACTACAGTGAGCCAGGGTGTATAATGAATGAATGAATGAATGAATGACTGGTCCATGTGAAGATGAATATAAGGAAATGATGTTGAACGGCTGTTATGACACTGAATGTCATAACAGCAAGAAATATTTAAGGTGCTCGTGATTTTAGAAAGTGTAATCTTCCTACTTCCTAACAAGTTCACAGACTTACTAGACAGAACGTTACCTGGTCAAAGTGTTTGCAATAAGCATAATATACAGTCAAAACAAACGGGCGGGTTAGCTTGTTAGCATTCGCACTGTCTTACCAGTTGTCTGCATTAGTTCGTTAGCATCAGAAGCTAACGCATGAGCCACACACAGCTGTCTCACGTCGCTCTTACCTGTGTGTTGTAAGTCACTGTGTCAGCTTCAATCTTCCGTGATTTATTCTCTTTCTCATCTGTTCGAACTTCTCCCTCTAACTCAACGTTTGATAACCAAAGATCCCGCGCACAACACGTGACGCACGACGTAAATTCGATTCAACGCAATCACGTTGGACGTAAACACACACATGTTCTGATTGGTTAGTGTGTGCGCGCACGTGTGTGTGTGTGTGTGTGTGTGTGTGTGTGTGCGCGCACGTGTATGTGTGTGTGTGTGTGTGTGTGTGTGTGTGTGTGTGTGTGTGTGTGTGTGCTTCTTCTTCTTTTCTGAGGTTTAATGGCGGTTGGCAAACAACGATTTGGTGCATTACCGCCACCATCTGGTACGGAGTGTGGTTCGAAATGTTAATCCAACTGAACTATTACTTAAAAGTGAAAAATTAAATAAATAAATAAACACGAGTAAAAATAAATAAATATGTATATGTATATACATAATACTAATAATTATATCTATATATATATATATATTTATATATACATATACAGATATAAACACTACAACAACCAACAACCTATATACATATAAATACACCTATTTATACACACACTCACACATCCTATATCCTCCCAATCAACCTTGTAGTTTTAAGAAACTGCAGTAATATTTTGTAGCACTCACTCCGGTTCTAGCTCAATACCTCTACCAACTCCCATTCCTCATCAGTGTCTCTCAGCTTTCTAATCATCACTTCTCTCTCCCTTTGATATTTCTGACATTGTGTAATAACATGATGAATGGATTCCTCCTGCCCACAGTGATCACATCTGTCTGTATTGTGTTTATTCATAAGAAATAATGTGTTGTTTAATCCTGTATGGCCAAATCTGATCCTCGCTATTATATTTTCCTCTTTCCTGCTTCTGTGAGTCCCATCATCTGAATTCTATATAATGTTTGTTGTATTTCTATAATGAGGTCTTGTCTGCTTTCAGAATGGCTGGATTGTAAGCTTATGAGTGATGAACGTGAGTCTGAACAGATGACGTGTGTGTGTGTGTGTGTGTGTGCGTTTAGTATTTGTATTGTATTGAACAAAGAAAAACGTTGACAAATCAGTATATATATATATATATACATATATATGTATATATTGATTTGTACATATATACATATATGTATATATATATAACAGTATATATACTATACGTTTCAATAATAAAAATAAAAATGCCACTTTAAAGTAAATACAAATGAGAGGAATAGTGTACACAAGAGGAAATGACAGATAATCAAACAGTCCATCACTTAATAAAATCAATACATTCTGATGCATCATTTGCAGTGAAGTCAAATTCTTATTATTTTTCAAACATTGTTTAATCAGTTTGGTTTCACAAGAAAATACAAATGTATGAATGAACCATGAATGACAAACGTATACAAACAGCTACACACATATGTACATATATATACATGTATATATATGTATACATATATTCTTGGTGCCAATGTTGTCAGGTTCAGGACTTTAGTTGGTAATGGTTTATTTATTTTTTATTGCTGAAAGTCATCAGTGGAGTTTATGTGGATTGAACCTTTAAAACTAATATTAGGTACAGGGAGGAAGAAGGACTTTGATGGTGTCATGGACCAAGCAGCAGGACAATTTTATTTTATAAAATGACTAATGAATGAAAAATGAGCAAATGATTGGAAATGTGAGGAGAATAACAGATTACCTTAACAGAACTCACAAATACAGCTTAACAAAAACAAAGTGACCTGTAGTAGATAGACATAGTTTAAGCCCATAGTGTCAGTGCAGCATTTATGTTCACTGACGTTAGTTGTTGTCAGTGTGTATGGCCATTTATTATTTGATGCTGCACACACTGAGGTATTAAAGAGCATAGTTACTCAGTCTACGTAACTTATTCATTTATGTTCTTATAGGAAACCTTTGTATCATGAGGTTGTGGACAAAGTTTGATGACTGAACCTGATCATTGGACTCTGATAGGTCTCCTGTCGTGGGCTACTTTCCTCTGACCCATAGCCTCAGTCAGCCACTCTTATTTTTCCATTGGGAAAGAAGAACGTTGCAGTACAGTGACGAATATGAATGAATCTGAATCTTAAATGAATCTTAGTGAAGATATGTTTGGGGTATTTTTAGCTTTATTAGTTGATAGGACAGACAGCACGAAAGGGAGAGAGACATTCAGCAATGGACAGTTAACTCAAGACCAGGTCGTTGCAGAGGACCGTGCTCCAAATGTTTGCCCTGGGATGGACTGGCAACCTGTCCAGGATGTACCCCACCTTTAGCTCTGTCAGCTGGGATTGTCACTCCCTCGTGTGGAGGATAAAGCAAGTGAGCTCAGCTCTGCTGAACAGGCTCATGACAGAGGGCAGTGGATCAGTGGTAGACTGGGTTGTCTTCCAACTGAAATACCTACTCTGCTAGTTATGTATGTGGATGTGTCCCCACAGGACGGCAGTGCAAACAGTGTGTGTGTCAATGTGTAGGATGGAGTGTGTGATAAAAAAGCACTGTATGAATGTATGAGTGAAAGCACAATGGTACAGTATAGTACCTCACATGGTCATCAAGACTAGAAAGACATTTTTACATGAAAAACAAGCAAAACTACACAGATTTTTAAAAAGGCCACAGTCTGATTCTTGTTAGATCAGGAAATACAGACGCAAAATAGTTGCTCAGTATTTATTTTGTTTTGTTAAAGTAACTAAAGAGTATTTGTGATATTTCAATGTGCTTGTGTGAACCTCATGGGCAGTGATCTAATAATCTACAAAACAATAGAAGCTGTGTGGTTGTGACAAATACTTAACAATTGGTCAAATGTGTATCAGCAGACATGGAGACATCTGTTTACTTATCTCCTATTTTCCATGTGGTGTCCTCCTTTGCCCCCTCGTCCATCAGGCCACACAGGTCGTCCACCAGGTCTCCCATCAAAGCATACACCTTTTTGTGCAGGAGCCTTGTGTAAATGTCCGAAACCTCTGGTTCCTCATTTGGGTCATCGTAAAGATGCAGACCGATGCTTTCAGAATCAGTCAGTGAAGAAGTCACCCTCCCGTGCTTTTCTTTGGTGCGCTTCCCAACTTCCTCTTTTTTTTTCCCCTTCTTTTTGCTATCCTCCACTGATTTCTCATTAAATATTTCACCTGTTGTTAAATTGCCATCAGACATGCAGGAGTTAACGCTGGTAGACGTCCATGTTTTGTTTTCGGGGAGGCCCAGCAGGTTTCGAAGGCTCATAGCCTCATCTGCCATCCTGTCCAGGAGTACCACCCACAGCTGGTGCCCGACAGCCGCTGCTGTTAGATGGCAGTTTTTCAGTTCAGGAGGTTTTGAAAGGTCAACAAGCAGAGAGTTGAGCTGAGCCAAGCTCGTTTCTTTGGTGATGGTGTCCTGAGCATTCTCAGGAAGAGACAGCAAAGCTTGTTGAAGAGTATCAACAGAGAAGTCCCAGGTGTGCTCTGGATTTACTTTTTGATACAGTCTCTTCAGGTCCTCCACTGGCTGATAAAGGTACTGCAACTTTAGGTTTTTATCAAGAAACCTTTGCTCTTCAGTGACGTAGAGCTCAGCAGGAGAGCTGGGTCTCTCAGGGCTTCGAATGCCACGCAGCACATCGCACAAAATCGACTGACACATATTTACGGTCATCATCTTTTCCAGCTTGCTCTCTATGAAAAGCCTTTGATCAGAAGTCTTGTCCTGGTACAGAGACACCCCTCTCAACACAACCTGTAGTGAGGCTCCTTGAAGCAGCACAGGGTGGGTGGTGAGCTGCCATACTTCCGTTCTGATTCCTGGCTTCTCTGACTTGAATATAAACTCCACGCGCCGGGTGTCACCAGGAAGGATCACACCAGAAGAGGAATTGAAGTAGAAGTTTCGGTGTTTTGTTTGCGATTGCAGATTATGAAAGCTTTGTGTCATGGGAAGCTGCTGCCAGCTGAAGAAAATGGCCGTGCTGCCTTCATTGCACATCTCCAGATGGGATGTGGCGATGTCTTCAGTCAAACCCTCAAAGATTATTGTGGCACTGATTCCTACTTCTCCATGCTTCGTGGCAGAGTTTCCAGTCCAGTGAGCAAGCTGACCACAGAACCTCAGGGCAGGAATGAGCAGAACAGAGGGGCCTTCATTGTTCTGTGGATCAATGCTCTTTCCCATCTCCTCCTCATGCTCCATCTCCTTCTCCACTAAGGGACTCTGACACTCTGTGATAAATGTGAGTGGCTTGCCAGAGCCTATCACCTCCAATACACTCAAGTCAGGCTTTTGGATGGTCATGTCCTGTAAAAACTCCCCCAGCAGCTGGTACTGGTGCTGGAGGTATGAGCTCTGGTTCCAAGTACAAGAGGCTGCACGAGAAGTCTCAGCACTTGATTCCCTGCAGATGCTGCTTGGTTGTCCTATATACGTGACTGGTTTCCATCTGCCCTGCTGTGTCTGAGTCAGAGTGGCTGTGATGCCACTTATTTCATCCCCCAAATGCGGGGGGAGACTCCAAAACTCACTGCCGACACGATAACCATATCCAGAGTGGATGAACGGCATGACTTGGTTTAGAAATTCCCTTTGCTCTTGTACTTCTCTGAAATTGTTTGCCGAGTTCATCAGTAAAGTCTTGGTCGGTTTGTTGAGCAGGTTTGATAAATAGTCCTGCTGTCGTTTGCGCTGCCTCATGTGTGTGTTCCAGTTCTGCAGGGCATTACTCTGTAGGTTTCTGTGTTCTGAAGAGACCTGACACTCCACAGCCTCACACTTATATCTCCCACGTGGAGGATCTCTTTGAGACTTTGGTAGTCGCTTTACCAACTCTGTCTCACCTTTGGCCTCTAGATAGCTTCTAAAATCCTCTAAACTTCCCAGGATGCTATGGGGAAGAACCATTCCTTGGTCATCAAACAGAAGCCCTTCCTGTCCTGAGCATCCCAGAGGCGGAGAGTCAGGGTCCATGGTGCTCGATGGTCCTTCAGTGGCACTGAGACTGAATTTATTGAGGTCTGATGGGTGATGGAACAGAGCCTAAATATTCACAGTACAACAAGAGTTCTTGAACTGGCCTCAGCCAAAGCATCACAAAGCCTCTTGTTCCAGATGATGTTGAATGATTCCACAGTTGTCGTTTTCCTGCAGTACTGGCTTCTCTTTCCCAGCCTTTGAAATATGTTCAAAGGCTGGGATTTCCACATTCATACCATGAAATGTCACAGATCAAAGGCACTAAGCAGCGCGTTCATTCTTCTTTTACATCTAATAATGGAATTTTACATCAGAGTGTGTGCTCAGGCTAAATTGGTTGTATGCCATGTTTCTCAATCATTCAGAAAATCAGTGCTGGGAATGTTGAGTTAATCCTCATCCTGCAGCAGTTTAAGCGGGTATATAATAATAACAATATAATTATGACGTTTATACGATATCATTATGACGTTTATACGATATCATTATCACATTTATACAATATAGTGTCATGTTTATACAATATAATTATCACGTTTATGCGATATAGTGTCACATTTATACAATATAATTATGACATTTATACAGTATAATTATGACGTTTATACAATATCATTATGACGTTTATACGATATAATTATCACGTTTATGCGATATAATTATCACGTTTATACAATATAGTGTCACGTTTATACAATATAATTATGACATTTATACAGTATAATTATGACGTTTATACAATATAATTATGACGTTTATACGATATCATTATGACGTTTATACGATATAATTATCACGTTTATACGATATAGTCAGTCAGTCATCATCTACCGCTTTATCCTCCACCAGAGGGTCGCGGGGGGTGCTGTGCTAATCTCAGCTACATCGGGCGATAGGCGGGGTACACCCTGGACAGTTCGCCAGTCCATCGCAGGGCCACACACAGATAGAGACAAACAACCATTCACTCTCACACTCACTCCTACGGTCAATTTAGAGTGTCCAATTCACCTAATCCCCACATTGCATGTTTTTGGACTGTGGGAGGAAGCCGGAGAACCTGGAGAGAACCCACGCACACACGGGGAGAACGTGCAAACTCCATGCAGAAAGGCCCTTGTTCCAACCAGGGCTCGAACCCGGGTCTTCTCTCTGCAAGGCGAGAGTGCTAACCACTACTCCACCGTGTGGCCCTATACAATAAAGTGTCATGTTTATAAGATATAATGATCACGTTTATACAATATGGTGTCACGTTTATACGATATAATTATCACGTTTATACGATATAATTATCACGTTTATACGATATAATTATCACGTTTATACGATATAGTGTCACATTTATACAATAGAGACAAGACAATTAACTATTTAGATGTTTCTAAATCAGGGATTACAGGCGCCTAACGACAAAGTCCTCACTCTCTAAGGCTTTCCTGTTTGAGCCTCGCTTCCTTGGACATGTGGCTCTGAAGCTGTGTTATCTTGCTGAAAAGACAAAATAATGAAGTCATTAATGACACTCACATATATTATGGGATATAAAGGGTTGTGAAAATTGGATGAACAGTTTTCTAAACTATCCAGTTCACCTGGAGTCAAACTCAGTTCCACATGTGTCCATGTCTTTGTCTTTGTCCAGGGAGCTGGAGTGAACAGCTGCAGGGACATACATCAATGATTAAGATTTAAGATTGTGTTGGACAGTGAGCGTGTGTTAAAAGGAGACATATGCAGCCATATAAAACATGTAGTCTACCTCTGTATGATTAAAGTCACAGGATCTGCAGACTTCTCATCTGTCTGTGGACTTTCAACCACTCCAGACAAGACTTGGTCATCATCTTCAAAAGAATGAAGACCCTGCCCTCCTTCTTGGCCCAGGGAGACACAATGTTGCCTCTGATGATATAAATATATTAAAGGTGTTTAGTTTGAGTATTCGTATATACTGTAAATACACAAACACCACACACACAATGTCATGGTCCCTCCTTCAACATGAAGATGAAGGCATGCTGCAACACCTTAAGGTGAGGGACCATGGCATTGTCCCTCACCTTAAGTGGGCATTGTCCCTCATGTGGACAATCTACTGATGGAGACAGGTCTGGTTTTACTTCATCCAGTTTTTCAGATAGAATTTGAAGGAGACACATGATTGTGAGTGTCTTATGTCGAGGGGTAAATCATTCCAATATGTAGTTCCAATGACTGAAAATGTGGACCGTCCAAAAGGAGTGCCATGCGCGGCACCTCGCAGTCTCCGCGAGCTACGGCCCTGGTGGCCATTCCACTGATAAACCGGAATTTGATACAGTTGGTCAGGGGAGGAGGGGCCAATCCATGTAAAACCCTGAACATTAAGCAAGCATTTCTCAAATGCACAAAGTTATTAAAATTAAGGAATTTGTATTTATCTAAAATAATGCAATGGTGGAAGCTACATGATTTTTTGTCAAGGATTTTTATGGCTTTTTAAAAAAGTGATTCAATATTCCAGCATGTCTCAAATGCAAATGTCAACAACTTCCAAAAGAGACACACTACCATAGTAAACATACATGTTTGTTTCTGATGGTCCGCTGTGGACACTGGAGTCAAGGTGGACGCTGGAGTCATCGTGGACACTGGAGTGGACACTGGAGTGGACGCTGGAGTGGACACTGAGTCGTGGACGCTGGAGTCATCGGACACTGGAGTCATGTGACACTGGAGTTGGACACTGAGTCATCGGGACACTGAGTGGATGCTGGACACTGGAGTCATCGTGGACACTGGAGTGGACGCTGGAGTGGACACTGGAGTCGTTGTGGACACTGGAGTCATCGTGGACACTGGAGTGGACGCTGGAGTGGACACTGGAGTCATCGTGGACACTGAAGTGGACACTGGAGTCACTGTGGACGCCACAGTTGCAGTAATATTTGTGGTTGTTGTCTTGCAGCAGAGTTTAAACTGACAGACAAAACATTTTTCACAAAGCCGCAGTGATAATGGCTTTGCACACAGTCAAGGTGGCATCTGTAGACACTGTATCCTAAAAGACAGACAGGAAAAGTGATTCATAAGTTTCAAGAAACAAACAAAACAATACATTTTTCAAACCCTGTCAGAGAGGCAAAGTGTTCCATTTCTTCTTAATGAAGAGGTTCAAAGAACAATCCTTTTTATTTCTAAACATGAAAAATATTATTAATCATCAAATCTTTGATCTTAACAATTGTAGAACTGACATCACAAGTTTTCAAATGAGCAAACTGTGTGCAACTTCTCAGAGTCATGAAAGATTAAAAAACAGATAGAACAAACTAAACATTTCAAACTAAATAGAAATAAATAAAGAGCATGTAGTTTATCTTATACGTTTCTTGGTTGAAAATGAGACCCCCCTGTCTCAATGTTATAACCTTTATATATGTAAATAAATAAATAAATAAAAACCCGCTGCGTCTTGCTTGCTGTTACAATCGCTATCGTTACAGCATGCAGACATTACTGGTTAGTAAAACAAACTTAATTGATTAAATGTATACAAATAATGACTATTGATGCAGTGTTAAATATTAAATGCGTTCTTTATCCATTCTTACATTTTCCTCCGTCATTGTGTAAGTATAACAAGTTGTTTGTGTTGTTTTTAAACACAAACTGTTCTCTCTCTTCATCCTTCTTCTTCACCACCACCCTTCAGACGCAGTCTCTTCTGTGACCCAATCAGAGTTGAATAGGCGTGTCGTGTGGTGTGAGGGGGGTGTCATTACAGAACCAGAAGAAGAAGTACACACTCCGCCACAGAAGGTGGCGGTAGTGGCCCTTATTGTTGGTAACAGCAGCGGAAGTTCTGCTGCTAACCGCGCAATACAAGCTTCTCTGTCTCGTAAATGCAGTCAATGGTTTACGTCAGGAAAAAGGAAAGCGAACTCATCTTTTAAAATACAGTAAGTTACTCTTCAGTGTGTGTGTGTTAGCTTCGAGCTGTCGCTCTTTCTCTGCGACAGACTGTATGTGTGTGTGTGTGTGTGTGTGTGTGTTAGCTTCGAGCTGTCGCTCTTTCTCTGCGACAGACTGTATGTATGTGTGTGTGTGTGTGTGTGTGTGTGTGTGTTTGTGTTAGCTTCGAGCTGTCGCTGTTTCTCTGCGACAGACTGTGTGTCTGTTGACTGTTAATGTGATGTAATGTGTCATGACATGCACCTGTGCTACACTAACATACACCACACCTGTTGAAAGAAGTTGTTTTTTTATTTATATTATATTATATTTACAACCTACAGTCTCAGTTGTTGCTCTATAGTGTCCACACACCCAGAAACACCGTCTCTGTGCAGTTGAATGTGACACACTAATGTGACACATTGCCACTTCCTTATTATAACATATTTGAAAAATCTGTATCTTCTGACTGAAAACTGTGAAAATCATTAACTGTGAAGCTGCTCCATCGTTTCAGTCCAGTGAACATGACATGTGTCTGATCTGAGGCTACATGAATATAAAATTCTGATTGTGGTATTTTTACTTTCTCCCAGGAGTTCACATCACATCCCTTAACAGCATGCTGATAAACCCCCAACAGGAGGCTCTGATTGGCCAGGTGTTTGAAACCTATCTGACAGAGCATCACCATGGGGACGTTCTCCGGCTTTTTGCAGACACCAATGAGGAGACCCATCACTCTGTTGTTATCAATGCCATGACATTGTTTGAAGCCAATATGGAGGTAATGTGAACAGTCTCAGTGTTCCATCTTTAGATTTATAATCCTTCAGCATAATGTAAATCCAGTGATCTGCACTTGAGCACATCCTCAGTACTTCTTTCTTTTCATGATGGGAGGCTTTGACCAATCAGAGGCTGTTCAGAGAGAGAGAGAGAGAGAGGGGGAGGGGGGGGGGCTCACTCTGCATCTGTGCAGCCCAGAGCTTCAGAGATGAGGCTGTTCATATACTGTTTATGATATCATGAGGGCTGCAGTGCAGATTCATTGATAAATTACATCAATTTTCATTAAGTGTTAGCTCTCTGAATTTTCAGCTTCTTAAATGTGAATATTTTCCAGTTTCTTTGCTCCATATAATGTAGAGTTAATTAAAACTGTATAATGTTTTTTGAATAAAAAAAGAAGAAGAAAGAAAAGACATCATTGTAAGGTTTGTTAAACTGCGATCAGCATTTTTTGGACATTTTATGGCTCAAACAGTTAATCGATGAATTGCAGCCCTTTTTGTGTAGGTTCACAAGAAAACACTAAAAAAGTGACCAGATAGACAGATGTAGGTTCAGTTAAGACCTGCATGTTTACTCTTCTGATAAACTCATTAGGGATCATCGTCATTTGTCCTGTGTGTATCCTAATGAATGACCTGGTGTTATGTGTAATATCTGTGACCACAGGTTGGGGACTATTTCAATGCCTATCCCAACGATGTCCTGGCTATTTTTGATAAAGTGTTACAAAAAACAGCTATGGACTTATCACAGAATGGTTCACCCACACACTGTGGAGGACAAAGAGCAAAAGAGCGGAGAATGAGGTGCACGCTTCATGCTCGCATCACAGGTGAGAGCTTCCCCTGTGCAGTCACAACATTCCACTGTGGAATAAAATCATCATCACAAATTGTGTTTTTATTTAAGTTGTAATACTGAAATGATTTGTCTGATGAAATGATGCTTGACGTCATTGACAGGCACGTCTCCCATTTTCAGAGTATGCTTTCATGGATGTGCTGTATGTGACGCTACAATATTTCACACTCATTTAACAATGTAGAAGCAAGACAATCAGAGATGGCAGACCACGCCTCCTTTACTCAACAAGCCTCTGTCAGCCCGTGTGTGTAACAGACTGTGGCGCAGTGGTAGAGCGACTGACTCACGATCAGAAGGTTGTGTGTTCATATCCTGTCAAAAAGTTATTAACAACTTCTGTCCGTCTCTGTTGCTCATTGTGCAAGCAAGTGCGGAAGCACACACACAGACAGACAGACAGACAGACAGAGCCACCAAAAACAATACTTCACTTCTTACTTTTGGAAGGAAGACATTTCTACATGTCTATTTTTATTACAATCCGAGACACATTTCTCTCTATGCACAACCATTGGCAGCAGTTCCTGCTGATGTGTCCGTGTCCTTCTCTGGTTCTGTTGGTAACTGAATCTTATGTATGTGTAGGTCTACCAGTTTGTCCAGAACTGACCAGAGACACCATTCCCAGGTCCAGAGATGTAGGACACTTTCTGTCTGTCACTGGCACTGTGATCCGCACCAGTGTTGCAAAGGTGACTACATGGCACAGAAACATGAATAGTTCAGGACTAACACAACCTTCTTCCTGTTCTAGCAGAGATTTTCTAATTATGACCCAATAATAGATTATGTGAAGAAACCCATGCTGACAAATGCTTTTCATATACATATAGTATTCATGTATGAGCTATAGTAGTATTCTTTATTTGTAATGCTTTTAGCTGTAATTGTAAATTATAATCAATCATTTATTTAAAGTTTTACTTTCTATTATTTACTGTGAAAACAAAAATGATGGTACAGCAGAGGCTGAACCACATGAGTTGTGTCTGTGTTGTTGTAATCTGCGACTGTTGTGTTGCCTTCTTAGAAGAGAGATTATGAATCTCAGTTAGGCTTTTTACATCTGTATAAATAAAGAAAGAATGTGTGTTTTATCTTTTTAATAGAGATATATTATATTAATCACCAAGTCATAGCTTGGAAACAACAATAGAAAATAAATATGCACGGGATGATGAATTTCAATCATTAACAATGGCTGTGTGTAGTAGCTGTGAGTGAGCACAGTGAACCTGCATGCACCCTGAAACTGATGAAGAGAAATGGAACCCAGCCACTCTGCTGTCACTTTACAGTAAGCTAGAGTGTTGTTACCATGTGTGCATTCACTTGATTCATGTCTTTTCCTCTTCTCATAGGTTCTCGAATCTGAGCGTGATTACATGTGCTCCAAGTGTCGCCATGTTTTCACTCTGCACGCTGATTTTGATCAGTTTTACGTCTTTGTTGCACCTGGATCCTGCCCCAATCCTGAGGGTTGTAATTCATACACATTCAGTTGTCTGTCAGGAGGATCCGAGCCTGGAGCCTGCAGGGACTATCAGGAGATCAAGATTCAAGAACAAGTAGGCAGCAATACTGTGATTATTTTCTGAAATATGGACAGAACATTTGGTCATTGTAAGTCTTCTCCTCTCAGGTGCAGAGGCTGTCAGTGGGCAGTATTCCTCGTTCTATGGTGGTGGTCCTTGAGGATGACCTGGTTGACAGTTGTAAATCTGGTAAGAACAGCAACCAAACACACTAATCCAGACCTGGGGCCACTTTCTACCCAAAGTTTGCTCATTCTAAATAAACAACTTGAACAAACCTCGGAGCCATGTGTATACACATACGTGGGCGGGGGCTGAAACTGTGACTGCGATGGCAGAAGGATGAATAATCTCAAACTGTTCAAAAATAAATGAAAAATAAATAAATGATTACTGCGCACAACACTGACAAGACATTTTTAAACAAATAAATACCCACTGGACTGATATTCTACTCACATGTACTATTATTATCATTATTATTATCATTGTTAATGTCATTATTATTATCATTATTAATGTCATATTATCATTATTATTATCATCATTATTATTATTTTGATTATTAATGTCATTATTTTATCACTATTTATGTCATTATTATTATTATCATTATATCATTATTATTATCATTATTAATGTCATTATTATTATCATTATTAATGACATTATTAATGTCATTATTCTTATCATTATATATGTCATTATTATTATTAGCATTATTATTATTTAATGTCATTATTATTATCATTATTGATGTCATTATTATCATTATTAATGACATTATTAATGTCATTATTCTTATCATTATATATGTCATTATTATTATTAGCATTATTATTATTTAATGTCATTATTATTATCATTATTGATGTCATTATTATCATTATTTTCATTATTAATGTCATTATTATTATCATTATTAATGTCATTATTATTATTATCATTATTATTAACATTATTATTATTATTATTATTAATAATGCCATTATTAGTAACATTATTATTATCATTATTATTATTATTATTATTTAATGTAAATATTTAATGTCATTATTATTATCATTATTGATGTCATTATTATTATTATTATTATTATTATTATTATTATTATTATTATCATTATTATTATTATTATTATTTAATGTAAATATTTAATGTCATTATTATTATCATTATTGATGTCATTATTATTATTATTGTTATTATTATTATTATTATTTAATGTCATTATTATTATTAACATTATTATTATCATTCTTGTGCGGAACAGTCTGTCATTTAAGATCAGTTTAATTGCCACAACTGAAGTTGCTGGAGAGAGATTAGATCCATCAGAGCACATTCAGAGGTGGTGTCAGATGTCAGATTATTAATATAATCCCTGACCACTAGAGTTATGAGCTGTTTACACTTGTTCTTACAAATGTTGAACACACAAAGCTGTGGTCTGTGTTTTGGTGTCATGGATGTTGAAGTAATGTATGTGTGAGTGCATACAATGTCGTGAGCATCAGTATCAGAGTTAAAATGAAGAATGGTGTTGTATGTGTGTGTGTGTGTGTGTGTGTGTGTGTGTGTGTGTGTGTGTGTGTGTGTGTGTGTGTGTGTGTGTGTGTGTGTGTGTGTGTGTGTGTGTGTGTGTGTGTGCGCGCACAGGAGACGATGTGACTGTCTACGGTGTCATGTGCCAGCGCTGGAAGCCGTTTTACGATAGTTGTCGCTGTGATGTGGAGTTGGTCCTCAAAGCTAACAACATAGAAGTAAACAATGAGCAGGCAGCTGCTGCTCTCCTCATGAAGGATGTTCAGCAGGAGTTTGAAGTCTTCTGGGAAAGTTACAAACACAATCCCCTTGCTGGTATGAAGGCTTGTCTGAGAACACACTTTTATTTCTCCTGTTATTTGAACATTTCTAAATGTTATTGTCTCTCCTCCTGTAGGTCGGGATCACATGTTGTTGAGCCTGTGTCCACAGGTGTTTGGCATGTATGTG
Organism: Solea senegalensis; assembly: GCF_019176455.1. Classification (NCBI taxonomy): domain Eukaryota; kingdom Metazoa; phylum Chordata; class Actinopteri; order Pleuronectiformes; family Soleidae; genus Solea; species Solea senegalensis. The sequence continues at coordinate 18,274,786 of NC_058037.1, read as the reverse complement.
ATTAAACTAGCGGTGGCCATGGTGCTGGCTGGGGGAGTACAGAGGATAGATTCTTCTGGAACCAAGATCAGGGGTATCACTGTTTTCTGTTGTGGTTTAGATTAGGCAGGTGAAAAATGTCACCTAATAATAACATGGAGAGTTCATTCCCTGGTAGAAATGTAATGTTTATATCAGTATTACCTCTTTCAAATAAAAACGTTTGCATTTTCTAGCCTTTGAATAAGACTTTTGTACGTGAGCTGCCATTGTTGTTTATTTTTGAAGCAAATGAGGAACAACATTCTTTCTGCAGTTGTTGTTGTCTTGACACACTCTGTCATTCTCAAGACTTTGCAGCAGTCCCACCTTCAATGAATATAATGTAACTAAACTCATGTTTCTGAGACTGAAAAACATCTGGGAGTTTTGTTACTAACTGACTGTGGTGTTCTTGTTGTCCTTTTGTAGGTGAGTGTCATATGCTGCTGGTGGGCGACCCCGGCACAGGGAAGTCTCAGTTTCTGAAGTATGCTGCTAAGATCATGCCTCGCTCTGTCCTCACTGCTGGAATAGGATCAACAAGTGCAGGTAGACCGTCATTTCAGATCCATCAGGACTTTGCTATCAGAGCTGCAACTCATGATTGTTTTCTTCATTTATCCAGCTGTTGTTTGATCTGAAGAGATGAGGGAAAAATAAAAAAAACACTCAAACCAGTTTCTGAATAAAATACTGTGCAGTTTAGAGTGATTGCATATTGGTTGTAGTCGTATATGATGGAGCTTGATTTCCTCAGACAGCCTGAACTCACTGGATGTGTTGACACATTTGTTAAAGGACTGACGGTTGCTGCCGTGAAAGATGGAGGTGACTGGCACTTGGAGGCAGGAGCACTTGTCCTGTCAGATGGTGGCTTGTGCTGCATTGATGAATTTAACAGTATCAAGGAACACGACCGCATCAGCATCCATGAGGCTATGGAGCAACAGTCTATTAGTGTGGCCAAAGCTGGGTAAGACTCTCCACTGTTCTAATGACGTTGCTGTGCTTCTGTGCAATGACCAACCAAGACAAACAAATCCGTCCTCTGCCACATGGTTCTTTGGTTCTTCCACTTCTCACTGATAAATACACACTCCCATCAGCTGTTTCCCTCACAGGAGCAGAATGTCTAGTTGTTTTTAGATAATTTAGTTTGGACAGCATGCAGCTGCACAAGTTCCATATTCATGTATCTTGAAGCAAGACACAGTTGTGGTAGTTGTGTTCTTTATAAGCAGACCTGTCTACTGTCATAGCTTTGCTCCTGTAAATTGTCTCTAGCATGGTTTGTAAGCTGAACACTCGGAGCACCATCCTGGCAGCGACCAACCCTAAAGGCCAGTACGATCCTAACGAGCCTCTGTCTGTGAACATTGCTCTGGCAAGTCCTCTGCTGAGTCGCTTTGACCTGGTCCTGGTTTTGCTGGACACCAGGAATGCAGAGTGGGACCGCATCATCTCCTCATTTATTTTGGAAGACCGAGGTATTGCTTGTGCAAAATCAGGAAGTGAATCATTAATATTTCAAATATATATATATATATATATATATATATATATATATATATATATATATATATATATATATATATATATATATGTATGTGTATGTTGTATGGTGAGTGTGTGTGACACGTGGCCTTTGTTGTTCTGAGCTCAGGACCGCCCTCTAGCTCATGCAGCCTGTGGCCCTTGGAGAAAATGAAGGCTTATTTCAGTGTGATTAAACGACTGCAGCCGCAGGTGTCGGAGGAGGCCAACCACATCCTGACACGCTACTACCAGCTCCAGAGACAAAGTAACGGCCGCAACGCTGCTCGCACCACCATCCGCATGCTTGAAAGTCTGAGCAGGCTGGCTGAAGGTGATTTTTTTATATTAATATTCCAATTATATTCATAACGTTTGCACTTATACAAACATTATTAATGAGTAGTACATTCACTTTCTGACAAAAAGTCCTCTTGGAACGATGAAGTGATAATCATGAGCTGTGACTGGTGTGTGAGTGATACTCGCGTCATTGAATGTTGCATTGATTGGTCCTTTTTGATACATTTAAATATTCAGTCATATATGATACTGAGGAGCGTCTGACAAAACAAAATTATTATTTTGAGGTTTTGGAATTGAAAAAAAAAAGTCCAAATGATGAATCATAAATATAAAGAAAATAAATGACATGTTAATAAATAATGAAAATAATCTGGTAATCTGTTTGAGATGTGGATGAACTGTGGTTTGAGTTATCACTACTACATTTTTGGACTACTGAAAAAGTTTGTCTGTTCATGTAAAAACAGCAACGATTGGTTGAACAAGAGAGAAGAGAGCGTAGAAATGGTTGACACTGTTTTTGACATTGCAGCACATGCCAGGCTCATGTACAGAGAGACGGTGACGATAGAGGATGCCGTCATGGCTGTGTCTGTCATGGAGTGCTCCATGCAGGTAAGCAGATGACTTTTATGTGTTTGTGTTTATTTTTTATTCTTATATTTCAGTCTAATGCATGATGTAGCAATTAGATGTCAACCAGTATATCAGTGCAGCTGGTGGCTGATGAGTGATTCTTTTGTTTTGGCCCATATATTCATCTGTATTTGTTTTTTTCTACATCTGATAAAATATCACTTTTTAATGATAACAAATAATACAAAAAATAGCTAACGGTCTATCTCGCTAATCTACATTGTATGTCAGCTCTGTAGTGCAATTATATACAGTATATTCAATCAAAATAATGTATAATAAACTAAGTGTTAAATAAATGAAGTTTCTAAGAACAAAAATGCTTCATTTGATTTCTAAATAATAATGATTAGTCAGTGACTGCAGAACAAGTATCATTATGAACTTAAACGTTAGCACTTCACTGCGTCAGGGTGGACTTCAGGATGATCTGTAGGACATTTCAAAGATTTTCTTTGTAAACCTTCCAGCTATTGCATGTTTGCTAATATGAATATATTTAATACAACGTCATCGGCAACACATGCGTCTAGTGTTTTCGCTTTTCTTCGTCATGTCATTTCTGTTCATTTAGACCAGATAAGTTTGTGCACATGCCGAGTCAGTGATGTCATTTATATAAGCAGCAGCAGAGACTGCTGATAAAAAATGATACTGATATCAACTGTCAGATACTGATGATGTTCACTCAGGGAGAAACTGTCTAACTTGGTGCTTCTCAAGCTCCTGTGCTCAAAGATGAGTCAGTCCCACTATGAGGGAGGAGATGATCCATTCTTTCTCTAATTGGTCAGCCTGGCTACAGTGCTGAAAAGAAACCTGTGATTATTCTTATTTTCTTCAATTAAAGAAGAATAATAGGCAGCTCTAGCTTTGTGTAAGCTACAAAACCATCTTTCCAGGCTATATAAAATTCCTCTATGTTATTGGAATGCCATTTTCTCTCTAATCTATGTAACGTCTGTTTAAGAGCACGAGTATTGGAGTTAAACCATGGTGCTCGTCTCATCTGATTCACCAACACAATCTAATGTAGTATGCAGTGAACAAGGTTATCTATGAGGGCGGGACTTCAGATGTACTGACATATGGCACCAAGTTAAATAAAGGTTGCACTGTCTCTTTAAATGTATTAATATTATTATCAGACAGTATTTTCTATTTATATTATTGTAGTTCATAATTGTACAATTAAATGTGAGTAAATAATGATCAGTAAGGAGAGGGTTTTGAGGAACTATGTTTAAGTTATCAATATCAATACATAAGTTAAAACAAGGTCGAGGGTGTGATTAAGGTGTTTATTAACGTGTTGAATAAAACCTATTGATTCCAACAGCAAGTTAAATGCGCAGCGAAGACTATCACGGTCAACATCTACATGGATGTTGAAATCCCCTACAATTATGATTTTATGTGTCTTAAAGGGGACATATTATGCAAGATCAACTTTTTAATCATTTTAATACTTATATTTGGGACTCTGGATGCCCTACCAGTCACCAAGGTGTGAAAAACACCTTTGTCATTGCAGAGTGATGGAGCTGAATTCTGTTCCTGAGTAACTTAATTCTACATGTCCAGCTGCTCTGTGTTTCTCTGCTGTCTTAGGGAGGTGCTCTGCTGGGAAATGTGAATGCTTTACTGACGTCATTCCCTGCTGACCCTGGTACACAGTATGAAGCTCAGTGTAAGGTGCTATTAGAGGGACTGAACTTGCCACTGCTCCTACAGAAAGAGATGCAGAGAATTTCCATGTGAGTATATGAATGCTTTTCTCTTTAAGTGGGAACCATGTGAATTATGACACTAGTACTTTTACTATTTTTTTCGGAGTGCATCAATTGCGATACACAGACATTTCTTTCCAAACCACACAAAACAGTCACATTCTATGAACATTTACACAGTTTGGGAGAGGAAACAATGTGCACAAAATAGCAGAAAATATTATCTCAAGTATGTCAAGAGGGGGTTAAAACCAAACCAAATATACAACCAATAATAATCGATAAATACACACACACATACTGTACATACTGTAAAATACCCATAAAATAAACCAACAAAAGAAATAATACTAAGGGAAGAAAATAGCAAGAAAACAGGGCATTACACCATCAATTGCTTGATATCTCGACAAAATCTGGACGCAAAGGCCTTACATACTGAACCCAGGTGGACCATAACTCAATGAACACTGTTTTCTTTAGACGGAATGAAAAAGTTATCCCCTCCATAACATAAATATCATTTACTATATTTATCCATTGCTGAATTGTGGGAGGTTCACTGGTTCAATTGTGGGAGTAACCAATGTCATGTGAGTGCTTTTTTTTAAACAAGTATCAAAATGTGAAACATATATCAATCCGCTTGTCTTGTTTGAAAATCAAAATGACCAAAGAGTGAGAAACTGAAAAGGCAAAGCAGTGTCAAAGATGTCTCTTAATACTTTATGAATCTCCAGAAGGACCTAATCACCTGACAGTCCCAGAATACATGCCAGTGATCGGATTCACGGGACCCGCACTGTCTCCAACAATTGACATCTCCTCCTGTAAAATTAGCTTTTTGCTTTGGTGTGATGAAAAAACGAATATGACACTTCCACCCGAACTCCCTCCACATATGTGAGTTTGTACAATTCCGCTGGATTTCACAAGCATTCAGCCAAACCTCATTCGATATGGAAAGATCACCTTCCTTTTCCCACTGTTCTCTGACATATTCTGTGGTATGAGTTTTCTTTGTCAAAAGACCTTTACAGAGTTATATAATACCCTTACTTGATTTATTTTGGTAGGCATCCAGGAACACTTTGAATATTTGGTCATCAAAGTCTGTTCTGTCTCTAATATTATGTTCAAAATAAGTACGTATCTGAAGGTAAGATTTTTCAAGATGGTATTCCTTCCTCAGACTTTCAAAGTCTTTCAGATTTCCCTTAAAGGGGACCTATAATGCAAAATCAACTTTTTAATATTTTCAATACTTACCACTACCACTCCCAAAGTGTGGAAAAAGAATACTCAGTCATGTTTTCGTGGTCCCCCTTAGTGTAAGTATAGGCGATAAAACACTCCATGTTGAATTCCCTGCGCTTATGGCGGCAGCATGCGCATTTCACCGCGAATGTTACCGCCCCACCAGTAAGCGACCGTATTTCACCGACGTACAAACACACACATTGTTAAGAAAAGGTCACATAGAGCTCATAACTGACCATTCTGACACGTCCTAATTAAAAATATTTGTTCAGTACGTCCTCCATGACCGGAGCACAGACTCGGTCTGATACAGTCACATAAAGCAGCTGTTTATGCAGCGATCAGCGGTGATCAGAGGGAACAGAATCTGAGCGAGTGAGCGCTGTAAAGAGGACAAATCAGAAACCCCCTGGAAGAAGTGGGTGTGTGTTTGCCTGTGTCTCATTTGCATATAAAGGGACCATGCACAAAACCGAGCGTTCTGAAAGGGGCGGGTTTAGCAGGGTTATTGAACTGCTATGATGCTTCATCCTTAAGGTATTTTGACCAAAGCATGTCACTGACATGTTCATTAGGACACCAGGGGAAAATAGGGTATAATATGTCCACTTTAACAGTATGTAATTGATTCACAGAATATCATGGAACCACAGTGTAGCACATTTATCTCAGATTGACAGCAGACCAAACTGATGCTTCAACAGGATTATCTTCCTGGTCAGCAGCAGCAGCAGCAGCAGCGATGGAGAGAATAAATCTCCATACCAACTTGTTTCACCTTGTTCAGGCTACATTGATTCAGGATAACTGAGATATCCTGGCTCAGTCATCCCTTATCACTTTGTCATCAAACTCTTCATTTATAGTCAAGTATTTTAAAGACACGGCCTCTCTGTTGACTTACTGTGATTAACAGGACCACTCATATAATTCATTTATCTCATCTGTTATGTCTGTAATGCACCTGGTCGTCTTTACCAGTGTCAGACACTAACCATAGGTCGAATTGACGTGGATCTGTGTTTCCTCTCTTCTCTAGGCTAAAGAGCATCATGTCACAGTCGCCCCAGTGTGATCCACCACCTGATGATCACTGGGGTCAATGCAGTGATGTCACAGAGGAGTGTGGCTTGGATTGGTTCCGCTCCATCACTCCATCGGTGTCACCTGACGTTTTGGCCTCACCAGTAATCACATCAACTCAGAACATAAAGAAAACAACAAATTCTAGTTGTTTGGAAACACCTGCAACAATCAAACAGCCAAACTGTCAAAGTAACACAAGCCGAGCATTAAAGTGCAGGGGAGCGGTTACTGCTGCCTCAGAGGAAGAAATGAGAAAAAGTCAGAAAAATGAAGGCGTGAAAGAAAAAAGCAGTTTCTTCCAAGACGAGGGACAGAAAGATGACCAACGTTCAGAGTCGTCAGGGTTTGTGCTCCAGAAAGTCTCGAAGAATCTGAGAGACAGAAGACTGCGGCAGCTGGAGCAGAATAAGCAGCAGTGTAACAAGGACAAAGGAGGAGGACACACAGACAGGGCGGTGTCCACAGGTGGTGCAGATACAAAAAATACACCTCCACATTCCCACAGGAGCAGCACACTGTCACCAGGTCAAAACATTCCCTCAAATATCCGGGTCCAGGATAACCAGTCATCTGGCAAACGTAGACTAGAGAAAGAAGACGAGAGGAACCAAACGAAGACTACAAACATGTGTGCTGTTCTGAAGGAAAAGATGGAGGCTGAATGTGACACAGGGAAAGACCTGCGGGCCAAGTTGTTAAACTTTACATTCAAACCAAGGAATTCAATGCCTTTACTCCCCAGCCACAAGTTTAATGCCGGTGCAGATGTCAGTGCACACTTCCTAACTGAAAGTAATTTAGGCAGCAGAGATCTCCACGTCTCCACTGAAAGCAGCGAGAATAAACCAACGAGTCATGATGTGTTAGCCAGTCCGTCAGCCAACACACAGGAAAATCAGTCTGACGAGAGGTGCAGAAAAAAGCATCTTAGCTGCGTCAGTGAGGTGGGAGAGAGTGGCTCATCAGCAGTTAAAAATGGAAGTCAAATAAAGGGAAATAGTAATACAGAAAATATGACTCAGCAACAAAGAATCAGCGACAGTACAGAGATAGTAGATGGCTTTACTGACACACCACCTTCAAATCTGAGCACTCACATCAACTGTCCAACACCGTTCCAACCGGGCGTCAAAAAGTCGACCATAAACTCGTCAACACTGACTAAACTGGCACGGTTCTCATTCACATGCACAGCTAAAGCCACAGCTCAAACACGAGAGGATAACCGTGCTGAATCCTTTAGACCAAATCAACCAAAAGTGAATGAAACTCAAGATATCGCTGAACACAGTCCCACAAAAAAGAAGCTAAAAACGGCCTTCACCTCAAACAAAGTCAAAAGTGTGTTCGTGCAGTCATCAAAGTCATCTGTACAACAGCCACAGGGCTGTGAAAGCACCGTCAATCTGAAGAAGAGGAAATGCTTTGAGCTGGTTTCTTCATCAGGTAGAGATTGTGCATTTTCTGGACTGTCTCTTTTTAGCTCTGCTGAATTAAGTAATGATGTACTTGACACTGACTGGGACCAAGAGATTTGAAATGATGTTAACACTGCGACACACACTCTCTCAATGTAATGTGAGTCTGAGGGAGTGGATCAGTGCATGTTTATGGATGAAGAACTCCACAATAATAATGTGTGTGTTAGGAAAGATGAAGCAGGTGATGTGTTTAGCAACGTGATGCAAATAAAAGACAATATTATAATGAATCTTTAATATATTTTCTTTGTAATCATGGTTTCAGGATAGTGTTTGAACTCAGATGAGGAACCAATATATTTATTAAATTGCCTCCATGAAATGAAACTATGATTAACGATTAAAAAACAAGACAAATCACCAGTGTTCTGTTACACTGCAGAAAAGTTTAAGCCCAACATCTTATTAAATATTACCTGTGAGTTCCTATGAAATACCTATTGTGAGCACTGGGTGTCACTAGCAGCTGAAGCTGAACGTCCTGAAGGTCCTGAAGGTCCTGAAGGTCCATGCCCTGAATACTTTTCATTATTTCAGCCTGTTGAGTTAAAGGGGATTCAAATCAATATATAATGTCTGTGATGATAACTAATGATTCTGTGTCTGTGGTAAACTGGCTAAAGAGTTGATTAGTTGTGGTTTTGATTCTAGCCTTGGATTAAAATCTATTTTTCTGTGTCCCCCATGGCAGACGTGTTTTTACTGAGAGCATCCTGGGTTCAGTGATAACTGTCATGAGTCTACAGTATGTATATTTGTAATCATCATGTTAAATACCAATTTAACCAATAGCAGTATGACCAGGTATGACCTACAGTCGGTGCTTAAAGTCAATCATAAAGTGCCGGAACACAAAGTAGATATGACAGCGCAGGGATGACGAGACGAGCACAGATCCCAGAACATGCTTCAATGTAAAAAATATCCATGGTATAAATGTTATGACAATAATTTACAATTATTTAATGCCCACATCACCACAGGTGGGACCATAGGCGTCAGATACACCGCGGACACCGTCCTGGTAGACAGTGAGTGATGCGTTGTTACTTTTCAGCACCTGTGAGGTGAACAGCTCTCTTCTGATTGTATCGACTGTGCCAACCAGGCTTGTGTTCTTGTAATGTTTCTGCCTCAAAGGATGTAAACAAGTGATCTGTAGAGATGTCCCGCCCTTTCCTGTGTAAGGCTTTTTTTGTTTTTTTTTTAGCTTTTCAGTACGTCAACAGTCTGATTTAGTTCATCTGTCTTGCTGCTGTAACAATGCAAATTTCCCCACTATGGGACAAATAAAGGACTATCTTATCTTATCAGATGAATGCACCGTAACAGTTGAGCGGCAACATTGATGTAGGCTACGTTACATAACATACGTGATAGGCTGTTGCAGTGTAGATTCCCATCAATCAAACAAATCACACATATTTTTAATGTTTTAATGACAAAAAATGCAACATTAGTATTTATCAAGTCATTTATTTAGCTACTATGATAATATAAAATAAAAAAAAGTAATTTTTAAGTAATAATTAGGAGATCTGAACCTCAAGTGGGGGGGCACAAGCATTTTTAGGGGCGGGCCCGGCTCCCTACGGCCTGCCTACAGTGACGGGTGTGTGTCTGATAAGCAAAGCGAGAGTCTCTGTTTACTGTCCTTTAACAAAGAGCCACTGTCTCACTGTGGTTTGGCTTGTTAAGACTGTAGATCTCAGGAGGGAAAGAGTCCCGCCTCCTCCTCTTGTCATTCATCTTTGAGATGATCAGGTGGAACAGCTCCACGATGTTGAGGATCACAGAGAGGACAGCCATCGCCAGCATAAAGACAATAAAGATGCTTTTCTCAGTGGGTCGACTGATGAAACAGTCTACTGGTGATGGACATGGGTAGTGAGGAAATGAAATCTTAGTCGGCATGAATATGAACCCATAGAGGTAGTACTGGCCCACGACGAATGCTGCTTCAAGCAGGATCTTGAAGAGCAGTTGCATCATGTAGCTAACCAGCAGGACACCCTTGAGTTGCACTTTGCCATGTTCATCTGAATACTTTGGAGTTTTAACCATCCCGTTCTTCCCAATCTTCTGCTCCAAACGCCTCCTCAGCTTGTTTTCTCTGCGAATCACCAGCAGGACATGGCCCAAGTAGATGAGTGTTGGTGTGGATACGATGAGGATCTGGAGAACCCAGAAGCGTGTGTGAGACATGGGGAAGGTCTGATCGTAGCAGGCGTTCCTGCAGCCAGGGCTTTTGGTGTTACAGTCCATGCTTCTTTGTTCATCACCCCATATTTTATCCACACCAGCAGCCAGGATGAAGATCCTGAAGAGGAAGAGAACACTCATCCACACCTTCCCCACGACAGTGGAGTGTGACTGCACCTTATCCAACAAACCCGACAGAATGGACCACTCCCCCATGATGCCAGCCTGTCAATGAAAACAACCAGCTCTGATGAATACATCAAACCAAACCAAACTTTTCCAAATCACTCCACCCGTTTCTGTGGAGGACTGAAAGTGCCATTAAACTAAAGAATTACTTAAATGTGTCATGAATTCATTCAAATACAAATTAATTTTATATAAACAACGTGGTCCTATGTTGCAGTGCATCATTCATTTAGTTTATCTGTCAAACTGGCCCATTAAAGTCAGTGGGCGGGGCTAACGCTGATCTAGTCTGATCTATTGCTTTGGTCTGAAGTAGCATGCCTGGTGACAGTTCAGCAGGTATCTGTTGTGGCTGAGGACAGAGGTCAGCCACAATACTCAAGTACGCAAGTATGTACATACTGGAGTACATACTCGCCAAGTACAGAGTACACAAGTATGATTCTTCAATTAGAACAGCAGCTACTTCCTTGTTCTACTGTTTGAATGGCGGGTGGCGCCAAGTGCTTAAGCCTCATTAGGATGTTCCAACAAGTCTATTAGAATCCTTCAGTTCATTCAAAATGCTGCAGCACGAGTTCTGACAGGAACTAGAAAGAGAGACCACATAACTCCAGTGTTAGCTTCTCTACACTAGCTCCCCGTACAGTATAGAATTCAATTTAAAATCCTCCTCCTCACGTACAAAGCACTTAATGGTCAGGCCCCTTCATACCTGAAAGACCGAGTCTTACCCTATCACCCTAACAGACCACTTAGGTCACAAAATACAGGTTTACTTGTGGTTCCCAGAGTCTGTAAAAGTAGAATGGGAGGCAGAGCCTTCAGTTACCAGGCTCCTCCTCTCCTGTGGAACCAGCTCTCAATGATAGTTCGGGAGGCGGAGCCTCTCTCTGTATTTAAAGTAAATTTTCCTTTTTGATAAAGCTTATAGTTAGAGCTGGTTCAGGGAAACCTGGACCATCTCTTAGTTATGCTGCTATAAAACTAAATTGCTGGGGGATTTTCCTGTGGTGCACTCACATTCACTCTCTCACACTCAGGATATGAATATGACCTTTTATATGTCATTAACTTTGTCTCTTTCTCTCCCTAGTTTGTGTCTTTCCTTCCTTTCCCCCCTCTCTCTCTCTCTCTCTCTCTCTGTATTCTCATCTTGCAGGTTGCAGGATCCAGATCCAGTTTTCGAGGCTATCCATATCATACATATCATCACCATAATTATTATGTTATAATTAAAAGTCGATATCATTGACTGTATAAACTTGTAACTTGTTACAGTTGTTGTGTATCTGCTCCTGGTCTCTCTCTCTCTCTTCTGTCTCTACCTCATCCCCCTTTCTGTCTCCCACCTCTCCACTGTCCTCCATTTTCCTTTCACCCCAACCGGTCAAGGCAGATGACCGCACATCTCTGAGCCTGGTTCTGTCAGAGAGGGAGTTTTTTCTCTTGGGGTTCTCTGCTCTCCTTGATGTTATCTATGTACAGTGCCTTGAGATAATGTATGTTATGATTTGGCGCTATACAAATAAAATTGAATTGAATTGAATTCACGCCACCTACAGTGTTGATAAATGAACATATGAAATACTTTTATTAAATGCATATATATTGTTATATCTTGTTATTATTTGTTATTATTTTCACATGTACATATTATATTTAAATACAGATGCAATGATTTTAAAATTCAAAGTTAAAATAAATACAACATTAATAATATACAAGCTTTTAAACTGTCAGGTCAAAACGTTTCCATTAAAAACAAAATAACACGTCAACAACAAATCTATGGATCACACCGAGCATGTAATGACAGACTAGGACAGGCCGAGGTAACGCTGCTCTGCACCGGGCACAGTGAGCACTGAGCTTCCGCAGGCGGAGCTTATCACCTCTGACAACGTCGCTGTCAAACTATGAATACGTCAGATTTTAATACACAAACCACATGTTTGAATTCTAAATGACTCATTTCTCGCCTCAAATGATCTTAAAACTTTGCTCCGGGACACAGAAAAATATTTACTTCAGATTTAGATTTGTATTATAAATACTAAATCAAATATATAATATATAAAAATAGTATAAAATATAATTCTAAAAACTATATTATGTTCTGGGATACATGGCTTTCCCACCCGATGCATACTTGGTAAAAATGGGCGGAGCGAGAACACTTCCGGGTTTGAGAACCGTCCTCGCTGTTCACGATCTTGAGACTTGGAACAGAACTTGGACTGAGACTGATGACGTTTCACAAGGACACACAAGTATGGATGCTGAGAAACGTCAATGATTTTTCATGGTTGTAAATAAAGTTTTGTTTGATAGAGAATCTAAACCAACATAGTGGTGAATAGCGCCACCCAGTGCATAGGAATGTGTTTACCAGCTCTGCATCAATCCATTATCTGGAATTGATTTGTCTTGACTTGATGTGCAGGTTAACCAATCAGGTGTTAGAAATCTGTTAGTCTGACAGATAAAATAAATTCATGATGCAACATGGACCATGAAATAATTAAATATGTTGTTGTTGTTTTTTATATATAATTGGTATTTTAATGAATGAATGACACATTTAATAACACATGTATGTATTTAATTCCAATTTAATTAACTAATGACACATTTTGGTAATTATGTAATGGTGTATTTATGTATTTAATGGCACTTTTCAGTCCTCCATAACTCCCTCTTACACTCAAATGACCTGGGGGTCACTTGAAGTTCAAATCTGGTCAAGAGGGGGCGCTTCAAGTGAAGGAAAACCAACTGTTCAGTATTATTTAGTATTTGTGCAGTTCACAATAAATATATATCTGTCATGCAAAAAAGCTCCCATGGATGAACCAGACTTGTGCAAATCTTGGCTGATTTCTTTCCCATGATGTTACACACAGAAGCAGTGTGTTTCAGGTGTGCCTTAAAATACATCCACAGGTGTGTCTCTAATTAACTCAAATCAGACATGTTCATTTGGGCTTTCCCAAATTCTTTAAATGAATAATAGTCTTACTCTATGTAAAGCTCTGACTTTGAAGAAAGTAATGAAAAATTGTCTTCTCTCATTATTCTGACATTTAGCAAATAGAAATAATTTTGGTAATCCTAACGGAACTACAACAGGAAAAGTGATTGTCTGATTTCATGTCAAAGACAGAGAGAAAAAAAAGCATATGTGTCTTTTTAAATAGTGTATGTAAACTTCTGGTTTCAACTGTAAGTCAGAGAAGAAGACGTTGGAAAACAAGATGAAGAGGAAAGATATGTAAGCTAATGAAAGCTTTTTTACTGTCAATAAAATGGACATGCACATAATATATATATAAAATATAATTATTACATAATCCAAAGTGTTATTAAATAAAAAACAAAACAAGTGCAGCAGCCACAGATATGTAAAAAGTGATTATTATTATTAGATTATTTCATAATGAAGTGAAAATGTATTCCATCTGGTGAGGAGTTAGAATTAGACAAATATCTTTAAGTGATTAATCATTGAATTCACATTTGTATTAGAAGTCTCAGCACTTCCTACCTCAGTGATGATCACTGTCTTGTCCAGTCCGTCTCGTTTTCAGGACTAAGATTCTCTCACTTCTCTCTTATAACAGAAGCAGCAGTTGCAGAATCATCAAATTCACATCCACCGTCCCCCGCACTGACGTCGTCAAACCACAGCGTCTTTGGGTGTCACTCCAAATCAAGCCACGTCCTCTGATGTTGGGGACACATGAGGTGGAGGGGAGAAAAGAAAAACAGAGTTGCCATTTTAATGGAAGTCACATGGCCACTGACATGTTCTAGCAAAGACATCAGGACAAATGTCAAAGTCTTTGTGAAAAGTAACATTGTAACATTAATTGTTTGTGGCGTCTTTCATCTGAAAACAGACTCTGTCAGGCAAAACTATCAGACCTGAGTGAGGGAGCAGAGCAGGGGTGGGCGGAGACAATAACGAGAAGTAGAATTCACTTCTGAAAGTTGTTTGACACAAGTAAATAACATCCTCCCTCTGTGACCGTTAGTCACATTTCTGGACATTTGATAATTGCACATTGTCTGGGTGTGGTGGTGAAATCAAAGTGTTGTTTAAGGTGTTCATGCTGTGGCTGTGTGGGAGGTAAGGTCTGTTACAGTTAAACTCAAATAACCTTGGGGCGTTTCGAGTGAAAAAAATTTATGTCAAAATAAAAGTTGTAGTGGCAAAAGTACACTTAATTCCAAAGCCACTGAAGAGTCGTTAGCTGTAAGCAGGTTTCAACTGGAAAAAACCTTGTTACAGCAAAACCTGGGGGCCACACGGTGGTAGCACTCTCGCCTTGCAGCGAGAAGACCCGGGTTCGAGCCCCGGTTGGAACAAGGGCCTTTCTGCATGGAGTTTGCATGTTCTCTCCGTGTGTGCATGGGTTCTCTCCGGGTTCTCTGGCTTCCTCCCACAGTCCAAAAACATGCAGTGTGGGGATTAGGTAAATTGGACACTCTAAATTGACCATAGTGTGAGAGTGAATGGTTGTTTGTCTCTATCTGTGTGTGGCCCTGCGATGGACTGGCGAACTGTCCAGGGTGTACCCCACCTATCGCCCGATGTAGCTGAGATTGGCACAGCACCCCCTGCGACCCTCTGGTGGAGGATAAAGCGGTTAGATGATGACTGACTGACTGACTGACAGCAAAACCTAAAGTACAGCTTCTAAATGGACACATCCATCCAACCCTAGATAATTTTCAGCACATCTTCCAGTCCCTTTATCTATCATAGACATCATAGACATCAAAGACATCAAAGTGTCCATGGTAGCTTTTAACTAAAGGAGAAAACTGTTAATAAATAACATTGTACTTTAAGTGTCAAATCTTGCATCAGTCACCCGGCCGAACTCTGAGGTAAACTAACTTAACTCTGACTCCTACAAAAGTCTTTGCTTTGATCTATCACGCAACGAGAATGTAGAAATATGCAAACAACAGATGGAGTGATCAAGTGTTTGTGTTTTTGACTCCACCTTCTCCTGTCACCGTCAACATCAAAGTGCCTGTTAGTCACATATTTGGACTTTAATATTTCACATAGTCTGGGTGTGTTTAAGGTGTCCATTCTGGGACTCTGTGGGAGATCTGTGCTGTGTCAGCATCTGTTACAGGAACCGAGAGTGACAAAACCATTTTCCCAGAATCATCAAAATCATCACATGATTAGTTGAGTAAAAGGAGAAGCTGTGAAATGTAAGTGACTAAACTCACAGAATGTATTTAAGAGCCATTTTACTCACGGATCACATCTTCTGTTGCTGTCTCTCTGAAAGCTGAAGCCTGGCAGGTGAGGATCTCTGTGTTTCTTTCATTTGGAGTCAAAGTAAGGAGTGATTATCACTCTATGGATTCATTCTTATCATTATCATTGTTATTGTTATTTTTTACATTATTATCATTATTTTTTTATTATTATTATTATTATTATTGTTGTTGTTGTTCCTCTCTGGGTTCATTCTGGTCATTATCATTGTTATTATTATTATTGTTGTTGTTATTGTCATTATTATTATTGTTATTATTATTATTGTTATTACTTTTAGTTTTCCCAGGAAAACTTAACCCTGCAGTTTTGAGAAATAATCCAACATGAAAATATGCTTTGCTGAGACTTTGGTGTGAACGTATAACTTTATAAAATCTTATAAACATTAAACATTTTTAATATGAACATAAATGGGATTCGTCATAGAGAAACTTCTACAAACACAGTAGAACAGACTGTAGATTGACAGCTGTCGTTGAACATCATCCCAATGAAAGGTTTTTACCACTTGATAAATTGGAGGTCGAACATACTTTGGATAATTCATGATGTAGTGATGATGATGATGTAGTGATGATGATGTGATGATGTAGTGAGGATGATGATGTAGTGATGATGATGTGATGATGTAGTGAGGATGATGTAGTGATGATGATGTGATGATGAAGGTGATGATGATGTAGTGATGATGATGGATGATGATGATGATGATGTGATGATGATAGGATGATGATGATGTATGTGATGATGATGAGATGATGTGAGTGATGATGAGTGACGATGATGGATGATGTATGATGATGATGATGCGGATGTGATGATGAGTGATGATGATGATGATGATGATGATGATGATGATGTGATGATGATGATGATATGATGATGCGATGATGATGACGCATGATGATGCAGTGACGATGATGAAGTGATGATGATGATGACGATTGATGATGATGATGATGGTGATGACGATGATGAGATGATGATGATGATGATGATGGATGATGATGATGAATGATGATGATGATGATGATGTGATGATGATGATGATGATGTGATGATGATGACGCGAGTGATGATGATGATGCGATGATGATGATCCAGCGATGGCGATGATGCGATGATGATGATGGATGATGGATGATGATGATGATTCGACGATGCGACGATGACGGATGATGATGATGACGATCCAGTGACGATGATACGTATGACGATGATGGAAAGTGATGATGATGCGATGATGTAGTGATGATGATTTATGATGATGATGATGAAAGTGATTAGATGATGATGCAGCGATTACGAAAGATTACTACACAGTGATGATGTACGTGATGAGTGTGATGATGATGATGTAGTGATGATGATGATCTATGATGATGTAGTGATGATGATGATGTATGATGATGATGAGTGATGAGTGATGATGAGTGATGATGATGATGATGTGATGATGATGTAGTGAGATGTAAAGATGATGATGCAGTGATGATGATGATGAGTAGATGATGTATGATGAGGATGATGGTGATGATGATGATGGCGTATGATGATGGTGATGATGATGATGCATGATGATGATGATGATGATGAGCATGATGATGATGATGATGTAGTGATGATGATGATGTAGTGATGATGTGTGATGATGATGAGTGATGAGTGATGATGATGATGAGTGATGTGATGATGTAGTGATGATGATGATGTAGTGATGATGATGATGTAGTGATGATGATGATGTAGTGATGATGTAGTGATGATGTGCTTTTAAATCCATTTCTCCTTCCGTTCAGATGTTAGTTTCCAGCCATGGGTGACTGGTCCTACTTGGCCTTACTGCTGGACAAGGTCCAGTCTCACTCCACTGTGGTGGGGAAGATCTGGATGAGTGTCCTCTTCCTGTTCAGGATCTTTGTTCTTGGTGCTGCTGCAGACAAAGTGTGGGGAGATGAAGAGTCAGAGTTCTACTGTGACTCTTTGGAGCCAGGATGCTCACACGCCTGCTACAACTGGATATTCCCCATCTCCTATGTTCATTATTGGGTGCTGCAGATCACCTTTGTGTCAACACCCACCCTGGTCTACCTGGGCCACGCTATCCACATCATCCACAAAGAGAAGCGGATGCTAGCACAGCTACAGGGCCGCTCTAATGAAAGTACACTGAAGAAACCCAGGTATACAGATGACAGAGGGAAGGTGAAAATAAAAGGCGTCCTCTTTTGCACTTACATGACTCAGCTGATGTTTAAGATCCTCCTGGAGGTGGGATTTGGTGTGGGCCAGTTCTACATCTTTGGTTCAGTGTTCATGGTCTCCTACTTCCACTGCAACATGTCTCCACCTTGTGCCCGTCTCACCGGTGCCCAGTGTTTCATTTCTCGTCCCACAGAGAAGACGATCTTCATCATCTTCATGCTTGTGGTGTCCAGTGTGTCGGTGCTCCTAAACATCATTGAGATCATCTACCTGCTCTGTAATAACAGGAGGAACGCCAGGAAACAACGTGGAGCTCAGCAGCGTTTTCTCGGTGTAGAGCAGTACCCATCCAACCCGGGCTGGGAGGCACAGAGCAGCCACTACAGAGGCTTCCCACTGTCACCTCTGCCTGCTCACAGTCTGACACACAGCTCCACTGATGAAAAAGAAAGAAAAGAAAAGGACACCTGATGGATGACATGTCACATCTTCTTCTTCTGCTGATATCGCCGACTTTTTTTTTTTTAAACTCTTCATGTTCAAGAGGCTCTTCACAGATTTGCTGCTGCTCAGAATAATCAAGTTTTCCCAAAGAAGAAATGAAACCAAAATAAAATGAAGAAAAAACTCATCTGAAATAAAGGACATTGCTTGTTTACAAATGATTGTACATTAACTTACTAATGTAGTGATCGACAGCATTGTTTTTCATCATTACATTTCAGATTGATTGAATAATCCCACAGCATTTGTAGTTTTCTCTCGACTGTAAGCATGTGATGAACAGTCATGAACAACCTGACAGTCCACATGATTGTGTGAGTGCATCTCAAAACATGTTTGACATGGATATAATGTTATAAAAGAACATTAAAGACCTGAAACTAAAAACTGCAATAGAAGTCTTTAGTCATACTGTCCATAAACCCACATTACCTGCTTTCATCCACTAGGTGGTGCTGTATACTGAGGAATTGCTGTGTGAGGGCAGCAGTTTGATGGAAAGCAGTTGTGCTTTGTGAATCTATAAATACTGTGATAATGAAAGATTTTATTCATCATATTCAAACAGAAGAAAGAAGACGGTTTCTATATCGAAACAATTTCATTTTCATTTATTTCAGTCTTCTAAAATACCATTTTACCATTTTATTTAAACCCTTTAGACTTTTATAGATTGATGTGCGTTTGATTCCCGTCTCCTCTAGTCTACATGCCGACGTGTCCTTGGGCAAGACACTTAACCCCACAATGAAAGATGGAATGAAAGATGTCAAACACATTTGTTCAGATCTATTCAGCATAAAGCAGACAGTGATGTGTTATTATGAGGAGTTTAGAATTCACCATGAACATAATTGTACCATTCTTATACTGAAAGAACAAAGTGTACACAAACCTGTAAGAAACCACGTCAGGTGTTAACTCACAAATATAATACACTCATTTAATCTAAAGTTAGCAAGTTGTATGGAATTCAGTCCAATTATTTTCACTGAATTCAATTGATTTCGATTTTTTTTTTTCTCTTTATTTGCTCATTGTGTGAACTGTTGTGTTTGTGCCTTATTATGTACAGTGTATGTTGTGATTTGGCACTACACAAATAAAAAGCCTGATTTCTGACTTTAATCTCGTAATTATTATCTTTTAATGTTTTGTAAATAATAATAATAATAATAATAATGATAATTAATATATGTAATCTGGCCCAAATCCTCTTCCATAGAGATCAGATCTTAATATTTAAATTATTCCACAATACTTACTACACGCACACACACACACACACAGGCTGCCCCGCTCCTGACGTAGAGATCAGGTGACTGTGGAACTTCAGTGACGGACTCTTATAAGAGAAGTTTGACAAGTTTGGCGTCAGTCTCGCTGCTGCGCTCTAACGTGGATGTCTCACTGCGGCCTGTCTGTCTCTCACTCACTCTGCGGGTAAGTTTTGTTTTTCAACACGCTGAATTCTCCTTCTCTCTGTCTGTCTCTCTGTCTGTCTGTCTCTCTGTCTGTCTGTCTGTCTCTGTGTGGTCCCGTTAGAAAAGCTGCGTTGCGCCTCAGACTTCATGCAGCGCAACTTCAGAAGTTAGAGAAGTTTCTGATTCTCTCTTTCAAAGTGTTTTTGTTGTTCAGAGCAAAAACTTATTGTAATATTTTTTTGTCTTATTCGATTTTTCCCTCTTTTATCAAATATAAGATGAAATCGTGAGACACTGAGTTTATTCCCTGGATTTTCACATATTTAATCCCATTTTCTTTTTCTCTTTTTCTTGAGATTCGTGCTCATGGTCTGAATTTGACCCTAGACATGAGCCAAAGTGAAGTGCAGCTTTTGTCTTCTGCTTCTATTGTTCTGCTTTGTCTTTGCTTCATTTCACCAAACAAACTCATTCAACTAGAAAGTGGCGGGACTGTGTGTGTGTGTGTGTGTGTGTGTTTTCTGTCATATCACCCTTTTCTCTTTAAAGCAGTGGTCTCAAAGTTGTGGCCCGGGGGCCACATGTGGCCCTCCAAACAATCAAGTCATTTCTATATGTTTTTATTTTTAAATGAATAGATTCATTTTGCATCATGAATATATATTTTTTATTGTTGCATATTAAAACAACCACTTTTTGAAATGATCCAATCCAACTTTATTTGTAAAGCACTTTAAAACAAACACAGTGGACCAAAGTGCTGTGCAGAATAATGGATAAAAGACGGAAAAGCTCACATGAGGCAATAGAGTACATATTAAAAAAGGAATGATTATGGTATATTGATATGTCATTTTGACATATCAATATACCACAACTGCTGTTTTTTTTGGGGGCTTTTATTTTTACTTGACTGGCCCACAGGTCGTTTGAGTTTGAGACCCCTGCTTTAAAGTTTCTACATGCAGAGACTGCAGGTGTGTGTGTGTGTGTGTTTCAGGTCATAGACTGAACTGTGTGTAGTGTATAATAAGATAAGTGAGAGCACATGTGACACCATGTGGGTCAGACTCAAGGCTTCCACTTATCCATTGATGTTGTAGTGAACTCAGTTCAGTGTCTATCATCATAGTGTTGTCACTGTCTCACAGCACTAATACTCATTCAACTCTGGTACTTTCTTAAAAGTAAGAAAGTACAAATGTGAAAAGTCAAAGGTTAGGGTTGATACATACAGTACATGCAGTTCATGTCATCATGTGTAGGTTTTAACACAGGACATGCAGGACTAATCCAGATGAGTCAGAGATCTGCAGAGGAAACTGGTCCCTAGTCAAAGTGAGATAATAGCAGGAAATGGTGGACAGCCAGTCTGCAGGCTTTGGACTGAACTGCGTCACACTGGTCAACAGGAACTCAGCGTATGTTCGATGTTCCATGTTCCCACAGGAAGTGTTGTGTGCGTGTGCAGGGTGTCTCAATAAGCAGTGAGGAAAGCTCACCACAGGCTGCACTCACCAAGTCTACTCTGCCTCAATCAATCACACAGCAGCCTCATTCCGAACAGCTTGGCTTTCAGTAGATGTTCTGCTCTTCTCTGCTCTTCTTCTCTGCTCTTCTCTGCTCTTCTTCCCTGCTCTTCTCTGCTCTTCTTCTCTGCTCGTCTCTGCTCTTCTTCCCTGCTCTTCTCTGCTCTTCTCTGTTCTTCTTCCCTGCTCTTCTCTCTCTTCCCTGCTCTTCTTCTCCTGCTCTTCTCAGCTCTTCTTCTCTGCTCTTCTCTGCTCTTCTCAGCTCTTCTTCTATATTCTCTGCTCTTCTTCCCTGCTCTTCTCTGCTCTTCTTTCTCTGCTCTTCTCTGCTCTTCTTCCCTGCTCTTCTTCCTGCTCTTCTCTGCTCTTCCTGCTCTTCTTCTCTGCTCTTCTCTACTCTTCTCAGCTCTTCTTCTCTGCTCTTCTCAGCTCTTCTTCTCTGCTTGTCTCTGCTCTTCCTGCTCTTCTTCTCTGCTCTTCCCTGCTCTTCTTCCTGCTCTTCTCTGCTCTTCTCTCTACTCTTCTCTGATCTTCTTCCCTGCCGTCTCTGCTCTTCTCTTAAATCTTCTCTGCTCTTCTCTTCCTCTGCTCTTCTTCTCTGCTCTTCTCAGCTCTTCTTCTCTACTCTTCTCAGCTCTTCTTCTCTGCTCTTCTCTGCTCTTCTTCTCTGCTCTTCTCTGCTCATCTCTGCTCTTCTCTGCTCTGTCTGCTCTTCTCTGCTATGTGTATATATATATATATATATATATATATATATATATATATATATATATATATATGTTCACTCATTCATTCATTTTTCGTTTTGCTGACAGTTTAATTCTATATTCTCGTGCTGTTGTTGCACAAACTGCCTGAAATGTGTCCTGCACTCAGTAATTGGTTTAGCTTCAAATGTCTAGTTTTGTCTCATCCAATAATGAAGCTGTTGCATCACGGGTGTTCATCTTCTTAAAAGACCCACAAGAGTCCATGTAAAGGTGCATGTCTTCATACTATTGTGTGTATAACATCTCAACATGCCCTGTTTTTCACCAGCTAACACTCCCTGAGAATGGGCGACTGGAGTGCTCTGGGTCGTCTGCTGGACAAAGTCCAGGCCTACTCTACTGCTGGAGGGAAGGTGTGGTTGTCGGTCCTCTTCATCTTCAGGATCCTGGTCCTGGGTACGGCAGTGGAATCCGCCTGGGGAGATGAGCAGTCCGCCTTCAAGTGTAACACCCTGCAGCCTGGTTGTGAAAATGTCTGCTATGACAAATCTTTCCCCATCTCCCACGTCCGACTGTGGGTCTTGCAGATCATCTTTGTGTCGACGCCCACACTCCTGTATCTCGCCCATGTCTTTTATCTGAACAGGAAGGAGCAGAAATTCAACAGGAAGGAGGAGGAGCTTAAAGCTGTGCAAAATGATGGAGGTGATGTCGACCTCCCGCTCAAGAAAATTGAGCTGAAAAAGCTAAAGTACGGCATTGAGGAGCACGGTAAAGTCAAGATGAAGGGGGCTCTGCTCAGAACCTATATAGTCAGTATTTTCTTCAAGTCCATGTTTGAAGTGGGCTTCCTGCTCATCCAGTGGTACATGTATGGTTTCAGCCTGAGTGCAGTCTATACCTGTGAGCGCTCCCCATGTCCACAGAAGGTGGAGTGTTTCCTGTCCCGACCCACAGAGAAGACCGTCTTCATCATCTTCATGCTGGTGGTCTCTCTTGTGTCCCTGTTGCTCAACATCATCGAGCTGTTCTACGTGTTTTTCAAGAGGATCAAGGATCGTGTGAAGGGCCAACAGCAGTCCACTCTCTTTCCAGGTGCAGGCACCCTGAGCCCCACCCCTAAAGAACTGTCCACCAACAAGTACTCCTACTATAACGGCTGTTCCTCCCCAACAGCTCCACTGTCACCCATGTCCCCCCCAGGCTACAAGCTGGCCACAGGTGAGAGGGGAACTGGCTCATGCCGTAACTATAATAAGCAGGCCAATGAGCAGAACTGGGCCAACTACTCCACAGAGCAGAACCGCCTCGGCCAGACTGGTGGAGGAAGCACTATTTCAAATTCCCACGCACAGGCCTTTGACTTCCCTGATGACACCCATGAGCATAAGAAACTCTCCTCATCAGCAGGACACGAGCTACAGCCTCTGGCATTGATGGACGCCAGGCCCTGCAGCCGAGCCAGCAGCAGGATGAGCAGCCGAGCCAGGCCAGATGATCTGGACGTGTAGACCCTGGTCCTCCAAACCACCTCTGAGAAGCAGATTCACATAGATTCACATGAGAGGTGGGACTAACCTCAATCACTGACATTCAAATGATTATGTAACACTGTCAGAGGTACTTTCTTTTTTAGCAGAGCAAGCCCAGCTGTAAGAGAACACCACTGACACATGTCTAAAGAGGTGTTTTTCATTCACTCATCATGTCCACACCTGTCAAAGTCACTCACTCACTTCTCACTGGCCTTGGTTGTGTTTCATCTTGTTTTTCCTAATTTCTGCATTTTTATTTTTATAATACTTTACTCTGTTGATCAATAAGCGCCGTCCGTTTTAAACAACAGAAATGATAACAACAGAGTTCACATTATCAGGCTGAATTGACCTGTCAATTTATATACCAGGTTTTTTCTGAGTGGTCTTAGAAAGGCTGTTTTTGTCTCTTGAATAATTTATTCAAAATTCAACAATGTGACTGGTAATGTCAACGTATCACAGATTCTTTCATTTGGAATGCCCTTTCTGCAGCCAATGCAGTCTAACATTCATGGACTGTCTAAACTCATATCACAGTTTTAGGGTCTAACTAAAATACATACATGTTAACTAAGGTTATGGAGGATCTCCTTTAGAGTTTAAAACACACTTGTGTTCAGGTAAAATGTCCAGAATGATGTCGACATGATCAGGTAAAGTCTCAGCCATCAGTCGCTCATATAAAAGATTTCAGAATGAACCGTTCTAACTAACTAGTGCTAACTTTGTCCATCACGTTTTAGTCTTTCAGTCACAGACAGGAGGAGAAGGATTTCTGTCAGTTGTAGTGAATATTTATTGCTTGCCACGTGTAGGACACCTACCACTAAGAAAGAGAATTGACTACTGTCCAGTATCTATTACTGATGGAAAACATTAACATCAACTCCCCACAAACTGTATATTTATTGACAGTAATAATGTTTTTTTTTTCTTGAGTAACTTTCCTGATAAACTTTGAATTTATGTGCTCTCATGTTTTCATTTTGTGCTTTTTTTGGGTGTGTGTGTGTGAGGGAGGCGGGGCTTATGTGTGGCTTCCTTAAAGAAAGGCTTTATCATTGACATTCATTCCACATGTGTGTTTCTTTTCGTTTTTGTTGGAGCAGTAGCGACAGACAGTAGAGTGATTATCTATGTTTGACATATTTGAGTGAATGGTAGGTCATGTTATAATTTCAGTTTCAGATGTAACCATTGCTGCTTGAGACGTAGATATTTAGTACTGTACATCAAGCTAACTGTGTCACTATAAAATTGTGAGTTTTTAGAAGACTGCTTATAGATCTGGACTAATATTTAGTCAATTGTAATAAAATATTTGCCAAAGTAGCTCCACAACTCCACCACACAAGGATTTTCTCAATTTGAGATTTTTTTTTGGTCATTTTTAAATTGTCGATTGTGCATCTTCTTGTCGGTACGTATGTCATGGATCTTTCAGCTACAATGGCGTTTGCACTGAGATCTTGGGGAGAGAGATGTAATATGATGCACAGTGAGTGTAAAGAGTTTTCTGACACACATGTTACTAATTTATTTTATAACACAGGAATCACTACAGAGATGTCTTCCAATGACAGAAAAGGAGCAATAGTTATTCAGACAATGCTAATCCATGGGGATCCACTGTTGTACAGTGTAAGTGCATGATAGCAAAACAAAGCCCATTAATTGTATCTGTGAACAGCTATTTTAACCAATAAATATTTTCTTTCTTAATCACTGACTCCTTGTCATCACTGCTCGTGTTGTATATTAAACATATAGACATTAGTTATTGAGTTTTATATGTTTAATCATTTGACTTAGATAAATAGTTTCATTATGCATTTTCACACTTTGTGCCGGTTTCAGCCGTTTCCATTCTTCATGTGTTCATGAGTTGCAGGTCTTCAAGGCCTTTTAATAGAACAGTGTCATGAAGGCTATATTATCATCGTGTTCCATGTCTGCATGTTAGAAAAAGCTGTGTCTGCAGATTAATACAGTTTTTGGTAACTGTGGAGTTTTAATAATGTGACTTCAGTTTTGACCAAACTGCATTTGACTGAGTGTCATTCGTTCAGTATCTTACTTTATGGTGGGTAAGTTACTTTATGTATAAGGAAAAGGTCAGTGGTCTGTATTTATATAGCACCTTTCTCGTCTCGATGACTCAAAGCTGTTTCACACTACACTTTTGCCATTCACCCATTCACCCATTCACACTCTCATACAGCACATGCCGAGCACCCAAGGACATGTAGACATGAAACCCAGAACATTCCAGTGAATGTCGTCAGTGAGTGTGAGCCTCTCTGTCTCAGCCGGTAATATCTGCTGCATCAGCTTCTTCCATGTTCTTCTATATTCTTCCATGTTCTTCTATGTTTTTCCATTTTCTTCTATGTTCTTTCATGTTATTCTATATTCTGTTCTTCCATGTTGTTCTGTGTTCTTCCATGTTGTTCCATGTTCCTCTATGTTCTTCCATGTTATTCTATGTTCTGTTCTTCCACATTATTCTATGTTCTTCCATGTTCTTCTATATTCTTCCATGTTCTTCCATGTTATTCTATGTTCTTCCATGTTCTTCTATGTTTTTCCATTTTCTTCTATATTCTTCCATGTTATTCTACATTCTGTTCTCCCATGTTGTTCTATGTTGTTCCATGTTCTTGCATATTCTTCCATTTTCTTCTATGTTGTTCCATGTTTTCTATGTTTTTTCATGTTCTTCTATGTTCCTCTATGTTCTTCGCTGTTTTTGCATGTTCTTATATGTTCTTCCATGTTGTTCCATGTTCTTCCATGTTATTCTATGTTCTGTTCATCCATATTATTCTATGTTCTTCTATGTTCTTCTATGTTCTGTTCTTCCATGTTATTCTATGTTCTTCCATGTTCTTCTATATTCTTCTATGTTCTTCCATGTTCTTGTATGTTCCATGTTATTCTATGTTCTTCCATGTTCTTCTATGTTTTTTCATTTTCTTCTATGTTCTTCCATGTTCTTCCATGTTCTTACATATTCTTCCATGTTCTTCCATGTTCTTCTATGTTTTTCCATTTTCTTCTATGTTCTTCCATGTTTTCTATGTTTTTTCATGTTCTACTATGTTCCTCTATGTTCTTCGCTGTTCTTGCATGTTCTTCTATGTTCTTCCATGTTATTCTATGTTCTGTTCATCCATATTATTCTATGTTCTTCCATGTTATTCTATGTTCTTCTATGTTCTGTTCTTCCATGTTATTCTATGTTCTGTTCTTCCATATTATTCTATGTTCTTCCATGTTCTTCCATGTTATTCTATGTTCTGTTCTTCCATGTTCTTGCATGTTCTTCCATGTTATTCTATGTTCTTCCATGTTTTCTATGTTCTTTCATGTTCTACTATGTTCCTCAATGTTCTTGCATGTTCTTCCATGTTATTCTATGTTCTTCCATGTTCTTGCATGTTCTTCCATGTTATTCTATGTTCTTCTATGTTCTGTTCTTCCATGTTATTCTATGTTCTTCCATGTTATTCTATGTTCTTCCATGTTATTCTATGTTCTGTTCTTCCATGTTGTTCCTATGTTCTTCCATGTTCTTGCATGTTTTTCCATTTTCTTCTATGTTCTTCCATGTTTTCTATGTTTTTTCATGTTCTACTATGTTCCTCTATGTTCTTCGCTGTTCTTGCATGTTCTTCTATGTTCTTCCATGTTATTCTATGTTCTGTTCATCCATATTATTCTATGTTCTTCCATGTTCTTGCATGTTCTTCCATGTTATTCTATGTTCTTCTATGTTCTGTTCTTCCATGTTATTCTATGTTCTGTTCTTCCATATTATTCTATGTTCTTCCATGTTCTTGCATGTTCTTCCATGTTATTCTATGTTCTTCTATGTTCTGTTCTTCCATGTTCTTGCATGTTCTTCCATGTTATTCTATGTTCTTCTATGTTCTGTTCTTCCATGTTATTCTATGTTCTTCCATGTTATTCTATGTTCTGTTCTTCCATGTTGTTCTATGTTCTTCCATGTTCTTGCATGTTCTTCTATGTTATTCTATGTTCTTCCATGTTCGATGTCTCTTTCTGATGTAATTATTTTCATGGTATACTGTATATGGAAAATTGGGTACTGAGGAATAAACTATAAACACCTGGATACACTGTTATTTTTGTTGATTCCTGTGTGCTGAATCTTTACTTAGTTCTTGGATTCATATATGGACCACCCTGGACTGTATACCTGTTCTGCCAAATATAACCATACTGGCATTCATACATCATCTTTTAACTTAATGATGAGAGTTTTTCTGACTCAACTATTAGAACATTTATAGAGGATTACATCATTGTATGAAACAGAGGGAAACTGTCCAGCTCATACTGGCAGGCCCTGTGAACACCACATAAACCCAGTCATAATGCAGATTAGGGAGAGTGATAGGACTCCATAGGTATTCAAGCCTAAAGTATACTGTAGACTTCTGAGAGACACACTTACATTTCATAATATGAAAGGACACAGCTCTTTTTCACTTTTCCAAGTTTCCTATTTAATCTTTCCACAACACTAAATTAAACCACATGTTTGTAGAGCTGAGCAGCAGCTTGAAGACCACATGTGGCTCAAAGTAAGAGACGGAGAGAAGAGGAGGAGTGTGAGGGGGCGTCAAACTCTAATTACACACTTATTCATTCACAGCTGTCAAATATTTATTTCTTGTAGAGGAAAATGCTCCTGTTGTGTTCAGTAGAAGGAGAGTGGTGGTTTCAAATATATCAGGCATTGACACAGATGAAATAGGGTTCATATGTAACCAGTCAATCAAATACAACTATATGTGAGACAAAACTAAACTACACACGACAGTGTGCACTTTTATGTTTATATGTGAGCTGCTAGATAGCATGGCATAGCTTAGCATTAAAACAGACGTGAACATGCTCTTCTGGCTTTAGTAAGTAGTAGTCTGCTACTGTTTTTTATTGTAGTAAGAAACACAGTTTGTAATGTTGGACCCAAATGCAGGACAACAAGTAAAAGAAATCAGAATTTTAATGTAGAAAAAACAAAGGCAGTGTCAAACAAAACAGCCCAAAAAGACAAACAATGCACACAAATGTAAAGTAAAAAAAAACAACAATGTACAAATATCAAAATCCCAGGAGAGCAGAACACTAGGACACGGCAGGGCAGGTTTTCCAAAAGACGGAAAAAAAGGGAATGAATGAAATGACAAGAGATGAGATGAGGGTCACAACATGAAGTGTAAAAAAAAAACAGGAAATCCACAAAAACCAAGGACAAAAATCAGCACTAGTAATATCAAACACTGTTGTCCTGGTTTCATATCCAGTGATGAATACTTAGTGTATTAAAGCTGAGTTTCAGATGATTGATCTGTGTTTTGTTGTGTTTACTTTCCAACTCTCTATTAGACCCTGTTTTTAGGTTTATTGCCTGTATGCAGTTGTCATAGTAGAACCAGCCAATAATATGTGAACTGCTCTGTAATTGGTCAAAGTCTTCTGTAATTAATGATTTAATGAATTAATAATCAATACTGACAAACCCATCCTGCCTACTGTAGCTATCATGAAAGGACCATGTCCTGTCATCAGAAATGAAAGAAGCATGATAAACTGAAATCCTAGTCTTCTATCGCTGTATCCTCCACATGAGCGGCCCAGTGCCAATCCCAGCCGACAAAGCAGACAAAGGGCAAAAGGCGGGGTCGACCCTGGAGTCACATGGTCTCTCATGGTCATTTTAAAGTGTCCAATTTGCACCAATCCCCAAATCTGAGAAAACCCATACACATGCAAACATGCCCTGAGTGTGAACCACTACACTAACCGTGCAGCCATGGAATTTATTTACAGCTTGTTAATTCTACTAGACTTTATGTTTTTGGTGTGGAAAAAGTGTCTTTAAAGATCCTGTAAAGCAAATTGAGCATTTCCCACACATTGTATAGAAAATAGTGGCTGATAACATGTGGAGAGTAAAGAATGAAGGAGTTAAAACTGAGAAAGATTTCCCTTCAGTAGTTTTTTAAAAAATGCTAAGGTGTGTCTAAAAATATGGCTTAATGATGCACAGGAGCCAGTGAGCTCAAGTCAATATCACGACCTGCACTGCTGTTAAAGGGGACATATTATACCCTATTTCCCCCATTAAAATAGTTCCCTGGTGTCCTAATGAACATGTCAGTGACATGCTTTGGTCAAAATACCATAAGGATGAAGCATCATAGCAGTTCAATAACCCTGCTAAACCCGCCCCTTTCAGAACGCTCGGTTTTGTGCGTGGTCCCTTTATATGCAAATGAGACACAGGCAAACACACACCCACTTCTTCCAGGGGGTTTCTGATTTGTCCTCTTTACAGCGCTCACTCGCTCAGCTCCTGTTTCCCTCTGCTCCATTCCTCTCCCCCTCCCTCCACTAGCTCTCTGACAATATCAACATGTCAGCGTGTGCAGAAAACAGCGAGAGTGCCGTCACAGGAAGAGACGTCCTACATAAGGATCGAGCCGAACACTGTCCAACTGTAAATCAGTTAAAAACACAGAACTGCTGATCGCCGCCGCTGATCGCCAGCGGCGCGCTGAATAAACTGTATGTTGCTGTATCAGACTGGAGATTGTGCTCCGGAGACCTCACCACCACTGACCAGCTCCGGTGCTCCGGCGAGCTGGCGATCAGCGGTGGCGATCACCGGTGCTGCACTCTCTGTGTCACCGCTGATAACCAGTGGCAGTTTGTGCCGGACAAAGTCAGCAAACATGTGTTCGCACCACTTCGCATGAGTGACTTCTAACCACACAATTTAAACATTTAAACATTTAAACATTTGTACCCAAATGTTTAAATGCACTTTTGTAAGTCGCTTTGGATAAAAGCGTCTGCTAAATGACATGTAATGTAATGTAATGTAACAACTCAGAGCAAACAAAGAGTAGAAGGACAGGTGGCGCAGCACTTATTGGCCGCTCCCACATTCAATTTTCGACGCACATTCCCTGAACCTTTTTCAGACACCACGATTGATGCGGTCACAAAAATCTGTGAGTTTTGGGGTATGGGAAAGGCCTCAAAAAGGCGATTCATTTGGGGGAATAATAATAATAATAGTTATAATAATAATAATAATCCTTCCAGTTTCAATAGGGTTCTTACAACCTTGTTGCACGAACCCTAATTATGGCTGACTATGACCCTAAAAAAACATGCTCTTTTATTTGTGATGTCATTTTCAAACCAGGAAACCAGCAGGAGCAAAGAGTGGAGGGTTAGCTGGAGCAGCCCTTTACCAAATCCATGACACCCAGTTCATGGACTTTTAAAGATGTTGTCCTTCTTCTGCTTCCATTGGGTTCCATTGTTTAGTCATAAATGTGTCATGTGATTCATCCAAGATTGCTGCATCAGGTGATGCTGAGACATTCATGCTCAACAGACTTCACACAGGAAACTGATAGACAGGTGTGGAGAGTCATTATCACTGGGATGGCCACAGTGATGATCATCTCCCTCCAAGACAGAAGACAGAGAAAGAGACACACAGACAGCTAGCACCATAGTAATCATGTCTTTTCTGGTTGGTGATGTGACTTGAAAAGTTAGTGTTATAGTCCCACAGTACCAACAGTGTGAACAGGTCAAACACAGGTTGAATGTACTGTGAAGTCAACATCATCTCCTTATCACTTCCACTGACTGAAAGGTTGCATTTCCACATGTTTGACAAACACATAGCACTATAGTCACTGCATGAACCACTTTAATACACAAAGGCCATACAATAGCCACTCTGTGTGCACACGAGCATCATCAGCGCTGTGTTTTATCACTGACTGTAGATAAACTATCAAGAACTCTTTGAAGGCTTAGTTCAGCAGGTAGTGACCCCTGCTCTCTCGCTCCAGCCTGAGACACACAGCAATAGGAATGAATGGTTCATTGGATTCACCAAACTGACTCAAGCAGTAGACTTAAGTAGTAGTGTTATTGACTTCATTTCATGTAATTCATTTATACTTATTATTATATTGAATAGTTCATACATGTGCATCAATTCTGCTTTAAAATGGCTTTGTAGACTTCTTTTATTTCTCACCTAACAAGAGAGGAGAGCATTCCACTTTTATGTGTATATTAACTCACAACATACATTACCTCAAAAGTAAGGCAAATAAATGACAACATAGAGAAAAAATGAATTAACATGTAAAATAAAATGTTTTCCGTGTTAAAAATAGAAAATATGATTTCTTTATCCTAGATTTAAACGTCACTTGTTGACCTGATGACAGATACTGATGTAAACGACACGTGTTAGACATTATAATAATAAAAGTAAATGTAATGTTCTTTATCTGAACACATTTCGGTGAGAAACAGATGATGTGTTTGAATAAGAGACTCTGTGTCTGTACTTGGCCTTGAGTGCTACAGCTCGTCTTATCTCAGCATCACTCTAAATCTTTATAATAGGGAAATGAAGCAAGTTTCAAGTTTCTACCGCACAACAATCAAACTTGATATTGTTTAAAAAATAAAAGCTATTTATATTTCACTTTTTCATCAGTAGGAAGCAACCATCTCTAAGTGATGTAGTCACCGTATAATGAATAATAAATGAGTAAAGAAAGTAGTAAGTAAGTAAGTCAAGGTAATAAAAAGGTAGTTAATAATCAGTTAAAACAATTATCAAAAATACAGTCTCTTATATCTGTCAAGTTCTCCCCTTCTTCGTGCAATCTCCACTTGAAGGAGTTGGACATCTACCCAGAGTTGCTGGACTTCACTCAATAACCACACTTTTCTTTTCCTCTTATCTTCTTTTATTTTGTGATTTTAAGGTTTCAGGTAAGTAGGTAGTTTGCAAGTAAGCAGGTAGTTTGCAAGCAAACAGGTAGTTTGCAAGCAAACAGGTAGTTTGCAAGCAAACAGGTAGTTTGCAAGCAAACAGGTAGGTGAAAAACCTTTTGAAACAATAAACAAGAAAAAGGTTGTTTTTACAATGTTCTGGAAAATATACATTTTTAACAATTATTTCTTTTTTCCTCTTAAACTAAACAAAGTGCAACATAAATTCTCCCACTGTTATTATTAATGCATTTAGGGATTTCATTAAGTTAATTTCAGATTTTAAATATTTTACATTTACTTAATTTAAATAATGTCACCACAATAATATAATATCATAATCATTTTAACTAATTTATCTGCAACATATAAGCTCACTCAACAATCATGTTCTTAACTTAAACAATCATGACATCATTAAATTATGAATGAGAATCAAACATGACACACACTGGCATTTATAAGGTTAACGACCGCACTGCCGGTTCTGCCCCGTGGCTAACACTAGCGGCTATCGCCTGCACAAACATTTCATTTCAATTGTCCGCTGGGTCTCCTGATGGGCTTGGTGTCTTACTGGCTGCCTCTCTGGCTTTTGTAGATTTGTTTGCACGGGGTTGGATATTTTTGCGCTAAGCACTGCTTCAGTTTGCGTCTTCGCTTCACTTCCTTATTGATGTTGTGTGCCACCTCTTTTATAGTCCGTGCGGCAACTCAGACTGCCGAAAGGTTCCTTTCCGGTTTGCAACATGAGTTTATTAATTATTTCTTTAGTTTGACTTCACACCTCCCACTCGATCTTCGCCTGGAAACGGTGTGAAAATCGACAGCTTCAAAGGCAAACTTGGTTCTCCTTTCCCTGCTGCGTTTGACTTTCTGCCTGTTCCTCTGCAGGTAATAGGACAACGAGCTGCCTGACGTCCCTGTGAAGGACGGTGGCTTGGATCTTTTCCCTCCTGATTTTGGGAATTGACTTGCCTTTCAGAGCTCTCGTGACAGGGACACAGTAGCTTGGGAAAACTCTTACATTGACGTCCCTTACAACGCCTTTATCATCTGGAGTCGTGCTGATGACTCTGCCAAGCTTGAACTGCCCTCGTAGTGCATTCTGGTCACACAGCCACAAAACATCTCCATTGGCAACATTTCCTTTGTTCAATATGCCATTTGCTTCGGACAAATAAGTTTGGACCAGCGAGTTGGCTCCAGCTCCTCCAGAACTTGGTCACCTCCGACTGCATAGCTCTCAGTCTTTTGTACGGGTAGTTGTAAAAGTCAAAGGTTTTAAAGTCCCCACTTTAAGAGGCTCGGCCCAGTAGGAGAGTGTTGGGTGTGACATACTGAATGTAGTCCTCTTTGCTCTGTACTTTTGCGTCAATTGGACGCTCATTTGCTAGGTTGGCTGCGATGTAAAGAAACCAGAGGCCTCCACAGACCAGTAGCCCAGTGTCTTTGTCTTTGTGGACCACAAGCCTGTCTAATGTAGTGCCAGGGAAGCTTGTGTTTTCTTGCGCTGCAAGAAAAATGTCTCTCAGGGCATCCTCTCGTTCACTTACAGAGATGACTCCTGTGGAGGAGATTGCCTCCCACTTTGGACTCTCCACAGCTTGACTTCCTTTGCCAAACTGTTTTGCTACTCTGCAGATCCATGCAACTGTCTTTACCAGACGGCTCAGAGTGCTGTATCTCCTGACATCCACCAGCATTTGGATTGCAGACCCTGCAGGTAGCCTCCTTTGCTCTGTTTGTGTCTCCTGTTTCAGTTTGTGTTCCACTTGCTGCTTCTTAGCCTGAGCTCTGGTCAGTGCAGCAGCATATGCCTTTTTTTGAAGTTTTGTGACGTTCTCCCTGGCAGTGGCTGCGAGTTCTTTGGCTGATGTGATTGGCCACTCCTCCACTGGCAAGCTTAGAAACTTTGGACCTTTTTGCCACTCATCGAGATCTTGATGGCTGGCTCCTCTTGTTATAATGTCGGCAATGTTTTGTGGGCCAGGAATCCACCACCAATCCTGGACCCTTGTGTTGCTTTGAATCTCCCCGATCCTATTTGCGAAGAATGTTTGATAGCCATAGCTTTCCCGCTGTATTGCACCAAGGATGGTCTGGCTATCAACAAAATGGTACCACCTCTGAATCTGGATTCGGCTGTGCAGTTCAAAGTACTTTTTCAGCCGTGAGGCAAACACTGCTCCACACATTTCTGCTTTGACAGCATCCCCTCCTTGATCCAAAGGAGTAAGTTTTGCTTTGGACTCCACCAGCCGGATGACCGGGCCCTGGTCTGACCTCCATCGGAGGTACATCACTGCTCCATAAGTATGCTCGCTACCATCAGAGAATGTGATCACCAGGGGACCATCAGTAAAGCTTGGGGGAGTCAGTGCTCTGGTGAACTTGACTTTGGCAAGTTGGCCGTACTCCTCAAAGAGCTTTATTGCATCCTCCCTGAGTGCATCTGAGAGCGCTGTATCCCATGAGTCCTTTACAGATGCACTTCCACCCTTTGCTTCCTGGAATGCCCTACGTACCAGGATAGCTCCCTTCTGCTTGATGAGAGTTACCAGGCCGACTGGATCATACAGCCCTGACACATGGCTCAGCAGTGCTCGCCGAGTCAGGGGGTTGGTGTTTGGGCTCTTATCTGCTCCTGCAGAAGGTTTTGGCTGAGTCTCATCTTTTTCTTTCTCTTTGAGAAGTTTATTCCCACCATGACATGGAGTTTGTCCTCTTCTACCATGTATCCAAGGCCGAGTGCTTTATTATCCTCGTCTCGCATCTGGTTTGGTAAGACCATGGTCTTTTCCACAGCCTTTTTCAGCTTGTCACTGCACTCTTTCCTCCCACTTTGCTCAGAATAAACCCAAGGTTTGAGCTTGAACCCGCCAGCTTTCAGAATCTGCTGCACATTCGCTGTGATGGTTTTCAGCTGGTCTAAGTCATTGTGGGATGTGAGAATGTCATCAACGTAGCTGTTATTCAAGAGAATAACCTGCCATTCCTCTTTGAGGTGAGTGAAAGGTGGGAGGTTGGCAGTTTCACACATTGCAAGCTGTGCGATGCATCCTGCTGGCTTGTCACCGATGTTTCCCCTGGTGATTGCATATTCCCCCAGCTCTTCGTCGTCTGAATCACGCCAAAGGAATCTATGCAGGTGCATCTCCTTTTCTTCCAGCCAGACTGAGTTGTACATTACATTACATGTCATTTAGCAGACGCTTTTATCCAAAGCGACTTACAATTGAATTGAGTACAATCAGCCAGGGGTGGAATCGAACTTGCGACCATTGCGACTATGATGTCTTTCGCACACAGGGTACCGGTCTTAACCACTGAGCCACTCCACCCCCGTCTTCTTTATGTCCCCCAGAGCAGCATGCACTCCACCCCTGAATCTCAGGAGCACTGCACGAATCTGGTTGAGGACATCCGGGCCTTTCATCAGTAGGTCGTTCAGGCTCACACCTTTGAACTTTTGACTACTGTTCCAAACAAGTCTCACAGGGGTTGTGACAGAGTGGGGGTTTGGAGCAATGAGGTGACTCACATACCATACTGGCCCATGCCAGTTGATCACTGTGTCTCTGGATAACTTGGTTGCAGTGTTCCGATCTATCATGTCATGGACTTGAGCAGTATAGGCGGATTTCCATTCAGGTTCTTTGCCCAGTTGCTTTTCCGTCGTGAGGAATGTGGCCTCCACAGTCCTTTTATTGTTCGGCAGGGAGTCTGGGTCCTCTACCCATGGATATCTGGTATGCCAGTGTGGTTCTTTGCTGTGTGCGTCTCCTGTGACGTAGGTGAGACCGTCTTTCACCACTTGGAGTTCTCGCTCCTCTGCAAGAGTCATTTCTTTGCCACCCAGCTGACAGTTCCCACAGCGGCAGCCTCCACACTTTGGCTCACATCCTGCGCCGATGCTGTCCCATCTCCACCACTTTAAAAAATCTTGGTTGATGGCTGAAGTGCTTGATTCACAGAGCTGGATGGTGCCTTGATTATTTGCTAGCGGACGCTCTGGGACCATGCTGGTGAGTTGTTCCTCATATCTTGCAGCCGCTGCTCTCATCGACCTTGCGAAGTGTGTCTTCAACATGTGAGCTGACACGGTGAGTTCTTCAAAGAGTTCAGGATGCGTTCCTCCCACTGTTTTCCCCAGTGGACCGTCCCACAGCACAAGGTCTCCAACAGCTCTGATCCTCTGTGGCGCTAGTTGACCTTCTTTGTGGCTAATGAGCAGACTTAGTCCTTTAGGTCTCCGGAGTTCATCCAGCGGTGCATCTGGGAAGAATCTCTGGGGCTTCTTTGGTTCCACATGTTTGTGTATCTCTGCAATGCTGTCAAGTCCATAACACACCAATTGGTGGGCTCTGAGAGTGCCTTTTGGTGTTTTCACTCTGATCTTGAGGAGGTATCGTTTCGTCTCTACACGAACCTCCATGCCCCCAACTCCTAGGACGACAAGTGTGACTTCTTCATTTTTGAGGTTTAGCCTGCTTGCAGTCTTGTGGGTTATGTAATGGGTGTCAGAAGCCAAATCGATTAATGTTCCAATTTTCTGCCCAGCGTTTGCTGTGACCTCGACAAGCATCATCAGTACTGGCAGCCCTTGAAGTCCGCTTTCCGCTAAAAGGCTTGGTTGGTCTTTGACAGTATTGAAAGCCCTGGATGCAGTATCGGAAAACACATTTCGGCATTGGTTTGCCAATTCAGGTGAGAGTTTCCCGAAGAAATCCTCCTGCTCCTCTGTGTACTTCCTCCTGCCTTTATCCCCTTCCGGACCAAACCTGCTCCTCTTCTGACCATCGCTGCTTTTCTTTGCCTCAGCGTTGGGGCACAGATAGAAGTGGTGCTCAGGAGTATCTGCATCCTTGCAGTCCTGGTTTCTGCACAGGAATCCAGGTTTGCACTGTGAGCCCTCGCCATGAACCTCCAAACATCTCTTACATGCTCCCAAACTTTTTACTGCAGCTCTCTTCTCTGCTAGTTTCAGCGCTCGGAACTGTCTGCAAAAATAGATCTCCCTCTTGTGTTTTACATCACTGCAGACCACACACCCTTCCTGGTTGTTGCTTGATTTGGTTGACTTGGTTCTGGCATATCTCAGCTCCACCTTGGTTTCTCTCTTGCTTGGCTCCTTCTCCTTCAGTTGCTCAAGCTGTTCATATATGCTCTCCTGGTCTTTGAGGAATGCCAAGAGACTGTCAAACCGATTTCTTGAAGTCACATCATTTCTCTTGTCAGCTGCATACACAAGCCATTCCTTCTTGAGTGTCTCTGGGAGTTTACTTTCAATGGACTTAGTCACAAGGGGATTTTTTATAGCACCTGTGTCTCCAAGGTCACTCAAATCTTGAAGTGCTTTTTCCACAGCTTGAATTAAGTCGACGATTTTCCGGGGCTGGTGACTTTTGACAGCTGGCATCTTCTGTATCTCCTCCACTATTTCTATGGCAATGGATGTTTGGTTGCCGTAGCGGTTCTCTAGCACACGGAAAATGTCATCAGATGTGTTGTGAGCCGTCTAGTAGCTGGACCTTTTTCACTTCTTTTGAGCCTGTTGGCTCCCCCTGACTCTGCAGCGCTTCCCAGTCCTTTTTCCACCTGTGAAAATCACGTTTGATGCCACGTTTGATGCCTATATATCTCAGTCAAATCAAAAGACCGTCATTTAGCAACTTGCCCTATGAATTGATATAAAACTGTAACAAGAGTCAGCACATGGGTTAGAGTAAGTAAGAACGATTAAATAAGGGACCCAAAAAATCTGAGACACTTGAATAGAGCTGGACTTTACACCATGGACATCATTTATTTTGAACAAACATTTGTAAAATCTGAATTGTCACTGTGAGTTCATCACAAACACTTTCAATCACCTGTGGTGTCCAAACTGTCAGTTATTGTCCACAGAACCTTCATCACCCTCTCACTGCACATAACTAACCCTGACCTAAGCCTAATGAGCTTAATTTCACCCCAAAATGTCGTCATTCACATCATGTGAACTTGATTTTTGTCCCCATAAGGAAAGCAAGTCACCATAATGTGAGTGTGTACACGGTAGGCCAGATTACCAGTCCAGCCCGGTCTCTGAGGTGTGTGAGAGTGTGTGTGTGTGTTTGTCGGAAAAGGGCTTAAAGTTCATTAAGATGCTAAACCTAAAGATTGTGACATTTAATCCCAACACAAGACTGTTTGTAGGAAAAAGAGAGAAACAGTTAGTGGATGTTCACCATGAGGTGCCAACACTGTCCCACTGAATGTGAATATTTTCTGGTTTCTTTGCTCCATTTGACAAAGAAATCATTCAAACTGAATCATTTTGGATTGTGGACAAACTAAGACATTCTAGAATATCATCATTTCCAGGTCTGGGAAACACAGATCAACATTTTTCAACATTTTCTGACATTTTATGGTGTTGCATTATCGCTTCCTCCATAAAGCAAGGTACTTGCCTAAGATACATCATTGAAGGCTTATTGTAAAACAATCATTTTAATGTTGCTGACACAGACATCTGTGTAGTATATTGAGTTTCTGCTAATAAACCTTCCTAAATGTTACGCACTGGCTTAGTTCAGAGGGGGAGTTTAGGTTGACTGAAGTGTGCTTGTATTGATTCATTGTCAGTGCTCACTGAATATTGTCCAATCACAACATTCATTATGTTTAGATACTTGATGTTGTAGAGAGAAGAGAAACCCAACAGTTCACACAATGAGCAAACACTAAAAACCAAATCTCTGACACAACCACAGATGTGCAGCATCTGCCTCAACCGGTTGGGGTGAAAGGAAAAAATGGGGGACACAGGAGAGACAGGGAGGGGGAAGAGAATATTTTTGTAGTATAATAGTATTATTCAAACTAGCAGTACCAAGTTAATCATAATGTAAGAATATTAATGACAATACTACTATGAAGTGAAAATATGGATGGTGCTTTGTTTTGCTTTGATGGATATGATGGATGGATGGACACAGGAGCTGCTGGTCCTCTGCTGCCTCGTGTGGTCACTTTGTGTCACTGAGGTCAATCTGAACTAAGGAGTTCAAACAGTGAAGTCAAAAAATCATACATTTGAACTTAGTGATGGAGGAAGCAGTGGATCAACAACTCAACAACAACATCACTTTTCTCTATGGACTTTGGTGTGGGAGAGTGAGAGTGAGACTGTGAGTGTGTGTGTGTGTGTGTGCGTGTGCACATGTGTGTGTGTGTGTGTGTGCGTGCGTGCGTGCGTGTGAGTGTGTTTAAGTATTTTTCTAATGCAAAATGACTTCACATCTCTTGTGTCCATGGCTGCAGACGTGCATTTGCATGTGGTAGTGTTTTGTACAGTACGACTGTTTTCGTACTGAAGACATGGATGTCAATGGGGTTGCCATGGAAAATACATTTTAATGACTAAATAAAAGGCTCACATAATAACATATATGCCTGCTTTGAGTCTGTAAACCCTTTGTTCTTCCACACCAACGAGCACATTGTCATCTTTACTCTTGATTGTGGTCGTAAATCTGAAGAAAGGATTTCAAACAGCAAAGTCACAACAACTCTTATTTTGAAGTCAAATCAAAGCAATATTTAATCAATATACTGTATATCATCACCTCATACAACCTCATAACAGTGGATATTTTTACTCCTTCAGCATTATTGACCACAGCAAACCTCTCAGATCATCAAGTTTAATGTTCCTTAAGCCTGGAACTGACTTCTTGAAAACATCCTCTTTAGAATATTTAAATCAGGTCGTAAAACCATTGTGTCTTATCTGATTTTAACATATTTGTGAAGACACAAGGGATTAGACAAGGTGGAAGCAGATGATCTGTGACAACCCTTTAGAAGAAGATTCATTTTCTTACATTGCCTTTTTCAGTTTTGATATTTTCCTGCTGTTTTATAACCTTTCATGTCAAACACTGTCTGTGTCTGAAATACACTACAGAAATAAAATGAGCTTGCCTACACATGTTTTGAAATGCAACATTATTAGTAGATAACGTGAAGTAAATTCAACCGTGTGTTTATTTCCTGTAATGTCTGGTGAAATGTTTATGTGGCTGGTGATTGGTGAGAACTGCTGTTTTAATAAAGCAAACTTCACTGCTGCTCATGAAATACAGAGCTTCCCTCAGCATGACACTCTGACATCAATCAAGGAAACAACAGTAAAGTGCATTGTACCTCCTCAGTTACCATCTCCAGGCCTTCAGTGCTACAGGGCTGATGGAACCTGCTCATGTGTTCATGCACATCATGTTTAAGCTTAAGAGTCTGCACCATCAGCAGAAAGTGTGAGTGTGTGAGTGTAACAGACCCGACCTCAGCTGCAGTCAATCCAACATGTTTGATTCTGGACGGAATCAGGAAGTGTGACCCGACTGCAAGCACATGAATGGATGAAGAAGACAGGAAGTAGTGATGAAAACATCATCTCATGGATGAGACTTTAATGCATTCAGCTGGCTTCAGTTGGTTTGACAAATCACGTGATCTGTGATCCGTCATCAGGTGCAGCTACAGGTGTGATCACACACTTAACTGCACCTGAAACCAGCTGAATCCCGAGGGTTAGTGTGTCCCCAGCCTGCAGCACGTACACAGTTACTCTAGGACTGTGCTCAGTATTTGCATCAAGTATCAGATATTACAAAGTGTTGTGATGACCTCATCCACACAAATCCAAACAGTGAACTCATTGACAGTAGAGCAGGTGTCTTTAACTTGCATCCAGACGTAAAGAGAGTAAACCACAAGTACTGAAACATCATTTCTCCAAAACAGCATTTTCTTCTCTGTCTCCAGGAGGAATGAGCACATGTGAAGCCTGCTCTTCATCCAGCTTTTCTCTACAGTTGTGCCTGCACTAGTTTTAGGTCCAGCGCTAATGGACGTCCCACCATGATTATTTACCATATGCAGAGGCCCGTGACATACCAGAGGAAGAGAGTAACCATGATGATACGCTCTTTCACTACTCACTCACTATTCCTTTGTCCATAGACTGTTGAAAAATGTCCATCGGTGTTTAACAAAAAAAATCATGATTTTTATTGTCATCGATTATCAAAACAGTTGATGATTAATTTAGTCATTGATTAACAATCGATTAATCATTGCAGCCCTACTGGTTACCTACCAATGATTAATCATCCATTTCTGCAAGGCAATGTTTCACTAATATTACATGATAATAATAACTGTAAACTGTTACACCTGCAAACTCTAACTTTCAATATATACTATAACACTCATAGCATTATTTAAAAAACAACGGCTATGAAGGTAATTCTCTCTCTCACACACACACGCATCAGAATAAAGTTTTCTGATTCTGATGATATACTTTTCTGACAGCTGGGCGTCGGCCCACCATATGTTTTTTTTTACACCAGATGACCAGTCCATGCCTGCCTTGGTGTCACACTAATAACATCTTTATTCTACAGTTTTCTGTGCTCGATGCTGGTTTAAGCAGTTTGTACGACTATGACTGTTCAAGATATAACATCTGTTAGCATATAATGACATAGACATGTATCATGTATATAAATGTATGACATGGCCTTTGTAAGTCACTGTGAGCTGCACCTCGAGTTCCTGAAAGCTTCAAATGCCCAGGAAAGAAACACAGAGGACATGACCTCAGAGCCCTGGAAACAATTAATGCAGCAAAGAACATGGAAGCCAGCTGTTAGCTCCTCATGTGTGCACACTAACCCATGCTGTCAGTAACAGCCAGTCATACTAAAAGCTGTGTTATACTTTATCATCTATCAACTCATTAGCTGTACTGCTTATCCTTTAATTGTTCTTGGAGTCTGTCTCAGCAGACACCAGGTGAGAGGAACTCACTCAGACGTGTACGTGTACGTGTAGAGGTGTACGTGTACGTGTAGGTGTATGTGTACGTGTACGTGTACTGTGAGACAGCAGTGGTAAACATGATATATGATATATGATGGATTTTAAGATAAGATACAACGAAATCGAAGGTGCTGTCGACTCAAATGAAGTATACAAAATTTAAGAACAATAAATGGTAAAAAATATACATACAGTATAA
This sequence comes from Solea senegalensis, assembly GCF_019176455.1. NCBI lineage: Eukaryota > Metazoa > Chordata > Actinopteri > Pleuronectiformes > Soleidae > Solea > Solea senegalensis. Next base: position 18,232,193 of record NC_058037.1, on the reverse strand, counting down.
ATTTTAAAAGAGAAAAACAGATTGCACTGGTAAAGTAACTCTACACAAGAACATTGCACAGTGGGTATTTTTGAGACTATTGTGACACAGGAGGACGTGAATGATCACCACTGTGTTTCATTGTTATTCTGTGAGAGTTTGACTTCACTGAACTGTTATTAATGATTCTTATTTATGAATACAATACAATACAATAACAGGTAAGAAAGAAACATGTGGTGCATTATTTTTGTCATCAAACTTTTATGAAATGTCTATTTGAAGGATTTGGCTTATTCTAAATGAATTCATCAAACCGAACCCCTCATATACTTCCTGAATTGGAATCATCCTTTAAATGAGAGTTCTTTATTAATCACAGACTGTCGAGACATGAAGAGGTTCTTAAAGTAACAGATTAAGTAAAAATAATTAAGATAAGCATTTTAGAAACTAGCTAAAGAACCAAGCTTGAGTTATGGATTGAACTGAACTTACAAATCATCATGCAGATTCTTATCAAGAGGGTTTAACATTCTTTCAAACTTAATTAGTGACCACATAGAGTCAGTAAATACCTGACTTGTTTCAGTGTCTCTGTCAGGGTCAGTGAAGCATGTCCAACATGAGACAGAGACACAATCACAAGATCCCAAAATCAGCAAATTCACTGTAAATGACCTGTTACACTGTAACTGCAGTAATTGTAACGTGAACTCTGTCGTCTGTAAACGACAAACATAAACTGTCTCACACTCAAAGTGAAGAAATCAAACTCTAGAGTCAAAATCTCTTGATGAGATGATGCTGGTACTTCCTGGTCTCTCTCTCTCTTCTGTCTCTCCCTCATCTCCCTCTTGTCCTTTCTCTCCCCCCATTTTCTGTCCCCCACCTCTCCGCTGTCCCCCATTTTCCTTTCACCCCAACCGGTCGAGGCAGATGACCGCACATCTCTGAGCCTGGTTCTTCTTTCCACTGATGCCTAGTGTTTGCTCATTGTGTGAACTGTTGTGTTTCTCTGCTCTCCTTGATGTTGTCTACGTACAGACCTGAGATCATGTGTGTTATGATTTGGCGCTGTACAAATAACATTGAATTGAAGTGTGAAGTGAAGTGAATGTGAAGTGAAAACCATAGCAGGACATGACAAATGTGGCCTAGCCTCTTTAGCATGACTCAGCACGATTTGGCTCCACGCTGCTCGCTTTGTTTTCTGTTACCTCACCAGATCAGGTACCATAGACTGCATACAGTACATACTTAAATCATTGTATTATTATACACAGAAATGCAGCAGAAAGAGTTGACCTGTGTTTTCAGTCTGTTTACAGTCATCTCACCTCATCAGCTCAGTGTCCGTCTGTTGCTGGGCGACAGTGAAGATGCTGAAACGCTCTGTGGACCAGTGTCTTTGTGGAGGTCGTCTGGTGCTGCTGTGAAAGTTTGAGAGGTGAAGTCATTACACAGAGTCAGAAAGTCTTGTTTTATTTAGTTTTCTAGTTATCAGGTTCCTGGGTCTTAAATGCCCAGTGAAATTGTTCAGGGTTTCCAGGCAGTGCAGTCAGCATGAAGCAGAAACAAAGAAATTATCCCTTTTATAGCTAAGTGTTTTTGGCTGTTGACTGTCGAGAGAGGTTTCTCTCCCACTGCAGCACAAGCCTTCACCCTGGCATCAGGTTTTGAATCCCTGATAATGAAGCACTGTTAAAGGTTATCAAATGACTTACTTGAATTTTAACCGAGATGTCCGTTGTTACTAAGCAACCAAATCCCGGGAGCTGCTGAGATTACGAGCCTCATTAATCAACACATTAAACTAAGAAAATAGGATCGAAAAGATATGATCAGAACAAAGACCATGGACCATTAACACAGATTTGTTTGAACGTCCTTTCCTTCACCAAACCATTCAGGAGCTTCATGTGGACGACATTCGTTTGGTGCTTTGCAATAAAGCTTTTTTAAAAAGTGCTATTTGAAATCACAGCATTTCACTCCATGTTTTACTGAAAGAACTTGAAATGATCATCAGTGTTTCATCATGTGAACCAGGGTGAACCAGCACTAAGACAAACTAAGACAAACTAAGACAAACAGGTCCACACCTCACAGGATCCTCTCATGACTTTTATACAGCAAGTTTAGAAACTGATGATCGGACATTGAGTCTGGTAACGATCTGAGATGATCTCTTCATTGATGCAGGTGAGTCTACATTACTTATTATTATTATTATTATTATTATTATATTATAATAGTGGACTGTGGTGGTAACTGCTCATTATCTGAAAACACCTTTGTATATGACAGATGAACACAGAAGTCTGTCACAGACGTCCACCTCAGATCACGTGGACGTCAGTGGACTTCTGTGGACTTCAGTGGACTTCAGTGGACTTCAGTGGACTTCTGTGGACTTCTGTGGACTTATGTGGACTTATGTGGACTGCAGTGGACTTCTGTGGACTTCAGTGGACTTCTGTGGACTTCTGTGACCTTATGTGGACTTCTGTGGACAGTGGACTTCTGTGGACTCAGTGGAGGTCAATGGATTTCTGTGGTGTGGAGACTTCAGTGACAGTGGACTTCTGTGGAAGTGGACTTCTGTGGACTTCAGTGGGACAGGACTGTGTGGACTTCAGTGGACTCTGTGGACTTCAGTGGACTTCAGTGGACTTTTTAGTGGACTTCTGGACTTCAGTGGAGACTTCAGGACTTCTGTGGACTTCAGTGGACTTTGTGGACTTCTGTGGACTTCAGTGGACTTCTGTGGACTTCAGTGGACTTCAGTGGACTTGTGGACATCAATGGATTTCTGTGGACTTCTGTGGACTTCTGTGGATTTCAGTGGGACTTCTGTGGACTTCAGTGGACTTCTGTGGACTTCAGATACTTCCTACACTGAATATGCACATTTTCAGAGTAATATTAAAAACAAAGTTATTCTGTGTGTGTGTGTGTGTGTGTGTTGATCATGAAAATGCCCAGACGTTGTCGAGCTTTAGCTTTCACATCTCTGAAAAAAGAAGATACAAATAAAATACACACAATACTTGATAATGGGTAACAGTACTGCATTAATAATGTAGAAAGAAACAACATAAATGACATTGTTATGATCCCAGGGTCGTGACTGCTTCAACAACAATAAGATAAACAAAACATAGGCGACTCAAGTCAAGTCAGTCATACTCCATGACAGTAACATAAATGAAAAACAAAAGTAAATGCAATTCATTACTTTCCAATTCTGCCATTAAACATTTATTGTGTCATAATATAATATAACCACGTTCTTTATTTGACATTTTATGGACACGTTTGTAGTTCTGAGGTTTAGAAAGTGTTTTACTTTCTAACCTAAAGTTACAGTTTGTAAATGAGTCACTTGTAATGTTTGTGTACTACCAGACAGTTGCTGATATTATTCTAAATAAAACCTTAACCTGGTCAATAAAGGACAATATAAAGACCTTAGAGAATCAGCTCCATCACCTCTCATTCAGTCTGTTCCAAATGACAAAAGCTGCAGACGGAGAAGCATTTGATCAGAAGCCATTCTTTGTGCTGAGTCTTCTGTCCTGTTTCATTGTGGGAGGCCGACAGAGAAGAGAAGATTCTTCTCACCAAACCTCCGGCTGTGATTACAGTTTTTGATGATTATAGTTTTCAGTTGGTTAGTGCAGGGCTTCATGTCAGCCACATCACCACATCATGACGGCAGAGGCGTTGTCCTCCACCGGAGTCCACAGAGAGACAACCAGCCTCCATCACCTCTGCTTCTTTAAAACAAATAATAATTGTTTACCGATGAGACGGCAGTTATTATACACACACAGTAAAACAAAATGATCTGTTGTTGGTATTAGTTATTCAACCTCTGTATTATAAAACTTGAATTTGGAGCTTGCTTTAATGCTTCCTGGTCTACAGTGCTGTAATAGAGGGGCACTTTAGTAACACATTAGGACAAAGCCTGAAAAAATTAAGCATTTATGCTTATTTAGGCTTTTTTATACCAGAGAGAAAAAAAGACATGGTACCACATCAGACAAGAAAACAATGCCCACAGCTTGTAATTATGTTTGAAATGTGGTAACTAGAATATCAAGATTTCCAATTATTTTCAAAGAAGACAAGGAAAAAAACAGCCTTCAGGAGATATAAGTCTTTGCTTCACATGGTTCCACTTTACAGGCTTGAAGAGAAACAAACAAATTGCACCTCATTTGGTTGGGCTGGGTATTTTTAACTGCTTTTGGCTGGCAAAGCCACAGCACAATCAATGCACGCTCAACAACACCACTGACTCTGCACAAAGAGCTGTGCCATGTGTACAACGTCTGACACACACACACACGCACACACACACGCACACGCACACACACACAGACATGCACCCACACACGCATACACACACTTAATAACACGCACACACACACCAAAGCTATGCTTACCACTCACGGCCTTCAACACACATGCACGCTTACATACACACACGCACATGCACACACATACACACACATACACACACACATGCACACACACACACACACACACACACACACACACACACACACACACACATCCACACACACACATGCACGCATATACACACACACACACACACACACACACACACACACACACATCACATACACACATGCACGCATTACGCATACACATCACACATGCACACACACACGCATACACACACACACATGTGCACACACACGCACGCACACGCATACACACACACACACACACACACACACACATGCATGCACACGCATACACACACACACACCTGCGCACACACACACACACACACATGCACACACACACGCACACGCATACACATACACACACACACACACACACACACATGTATGCACACGCACACACACACACACACACACACACACACACACATCTACACACATACATATGTACGCATATACACACACACATACACATACACACATACACATAATACACACATATTACACATATCTACACACGCACACACACACATCACACATACACACACACACACATATTATGCCACACACGCGACGCATGCGCTGCGCACACACACACACACACACACGCACACACACATCCACACACGACACACACACATGCACACACACACACACACGCACACGCACACACACACGCACACGCACGCACACACACATGCACACACACACACGCACACAATATCCAGTGGTTTGACATCAGAAAGCTGCAGCTCTCTCTGTTTGTGGCCTGAGTCAGCAGTAATGGAAGCTGTGTCTGCATCTTCAGTAATACTGAGCATCTCATGAGCTGTAAGTGTAGATAATCTGTCAAGTCCACACTTGTGTCTCTCTCTCTTCTTTGCTTTGTTTCTGCAGCAGAAAATACTGAGACCTTGTCAGAGACTGTGTCAGTGCAAAGGGCTCCTGCAACATTCACTCTGAAGTCTTCTTTTGATGCCTCCACTGAGGCTGTGGGGGCTTTCAGGGAGGTTCTCTCTCTCACACTCTGTGCCTGTGTGTGTGTGTGTGTGTTTGTGTGTAAAATAAGGCACCTCTGAAAGTAAAATAGAGTGCCATTTGTTCTTGTCTCCTTAACCACAGCCAAGATTCTCTCTCATCTTATTTGAAAGCATACTTAACAGTGCTGCAGTGTTACATGTCATCAAAAGCCAGTAAAACAAAGTACAAGATATTAAAAAGTAAAAACAGTAAAACAGTGACTTGGTTCTGCTGTTTCTCGATGGTCAGATATTTAGAAATCCAGAGGTTTTCTGACTCTCTGTCCATACTGGTCCAAAACTGTCACTAGGAAGTGGAATCAGAAAGCATTCATTCATTAATGGTCAATACTAAAGTATCAGTAGTGTTATGTTTATTTATTTTAGCCTCCTTTAGAGTGGTTGGAAATCATCAAATGATGATGAGTAAAATGTGACATTGCTCTACTGTTAACTCCAGACTTCATGGTGGATAAGACTTCAAAAGCTAAATATAGTGAAAATGCAGCAACTTGTGTTATAACAAGTGCTTGTCAAATGATTCAAATATTTAATCGCGATTAATCGCATTAATGTCATTTGTATCTATTGTAAATGTCTCTTGATTTCTTTGTGTCCCATTATTTCTTCTCATTTTAATGCTCTTATCAACATAAAAAGTGGATCTGCTTGCTTTGTGTTGAGACAATATCTCCTGCATATTGTGACTTATTCCTCTTATTGTGAGAGCAGCACAATAATAAGAGAGTCTGTGTATCAGCCTGCAGTGCCGTGGGTTTAGCGAGCTAAAGGAGCTGGCGGTCTTCGGTGGTCTCCTTACTACGGTTGGGGGGTCTGCCAGCTTGGTTGGTAACACTGCAGACATCACTCTGCTGGTGGACAGAGTCAGCAGGGGGGTGGGGGGGCAATACTGGGGGAAAGCGGTCTGTTAATGGTGGAGAATAATGCCCTGGGGTGGTTTTGCTGGGACATGACAACAGTCGAGTAGTAATCAGTCCTAGCCAGGGAGCGAGCATCCTTGTAGGACCTGACACAGTCTTTAAAGGCCAGCTGGTGTACAGTGACAGTTGTTCTATAAAGCCAGACCGGATTAGAAGGTTGTGTGTTCAAATCCAGGGTCAATATTGTGTGCATCACAAATCTAACAAGCCTCCGTTGCTCCTATTGCAAGCCAGACACACACACACACACACATACACACACACACACACACACACACACAGACAGACGCAGACAGACAGACACACACACAGACAGACAGAAAGATAGACAGACACACAGACGCAAACAGACACACACACACACACAGACAGAAATATAGACAGACACACAGACAGATAGACACACACACAGAGACAGATAGATAGACAGACACACAGACAGATAGATAGACATACACACAGACAGACATGCACACACAGACACACAGACAGACAGACAGACAGATAGACAGAGCCACCAAAAACAATACTTCAGTCCCACTCTGTGGGGTGAAGTTTTTTCCTTTACCTGTCACCTGATGTTAGGTGTTGACGTCTCTCTGTCAGCTGACAGTTCTGAGGAAGGCTGAAGATACACGCCGAGACACAAGGTAAAGGAAAACTTACTATTACTATTATTGTATATCACCAACCCCTCTGCTCATCTCTTCCTCTCTCAAGCACACCAAGAAACTATAGTGGCCTTCATGAACCATAAAGGATGTTGTTCTTCTTGGTTTATGGAGTAAACTCCTGCTTCAAAAACACAAACAAAAAACAAGCAATTCATATTTTCATGCAATTATTCAGTTATACAAACATATTTATTTATGGGTGGTGTATTCCATTTCTACTTATCTAAAATAGAACTGTTAATAGATTGTATTCACCAAAATCTGAGAAGATGCTGAGATGTTCAGTGGGAGTGACCGTGATGGACAGGATGTCTCTGGTGTCAAAGGCAATAATCCACTTTAATCCTCTGTCATTTTATCAACACCATTAGGACTGCCATTCCAGAGGTGCAGTTATTATAATACATTATACACCTTATGGGTTTTACACAATAGATGGTTCAGTCATGCATACAGTGCCGTCACTCCCTCTGTCCTCTTCATACTCACACACACACACACACTCTGTGACCTTCAGGGACATCTGACCTTACACAATATGCTGTCATTTGATCTGGAGTCTTTGCAGTTGTGGGTCACATGACACACAACCTTTTTCTAGGAGGAGCACCAACTAATATATGAGATGAAAGCAAATTTGTCAGTTATTTTTAAAATATTCCATTGTGTTTGGTGCATAATGGAATGTGGCTGGAGCAGCTGCTGGTAAGTTAAAAAGAAACTGAGATAACCAACGTATTTTAGCGCTGACAACACGTTTCTCCAGAAAACACGATTGTGAGCGTCATACTGTGTCAGTATGTACAATAACACAGTGTGTGGATGAAAGGTACACCTGTCTTGAAGGTCCATGTGGTAAAGCTGTGATCTCTGCACACAGTGTGACCTCCTCCTTCCTTTGGAATGTTTCAAACAGAGTAAAGACACACAGTTTAGCAACACTCAGCTGAACACACAAACAAGGCAGACATCGTTTATATGTAAGATTACATCTATTTTGCAAGTTGTTATTTGTCTTATTATTGTCTTCATTATTTTTTGATGTAACTGAGACAATAGCAGTGGGAAAGTAGAAAGAAAATAAAAACGTTTATAAATGTAATCAACAGCAGTGAAGTGACTGTTTTCTAACACGCAACAAAACACAGCACTGATGTTAAAGGCAAGTGACTCGTCTGGTGTATGAACAGTAGTGTCAAACACCATGATTATACTGCACTCACACACACACACACACACAGGCACGCACACACACACACAGACACACGACCAGCACACGCACACACACACACACACACACACACACACAGACACACGACACACACACACACACAGACACACACGCACACACACACACACACACACACACACACACACACACACACACACAGACACACACACACACACAGACACACACACACACACACACACACACAGACACGCACACACAGCACCAGGTACACGCAGACACACGCACACACACACGCGCCACACACGCAGACACGCACACACACACACACACAGACACACGCACACACGCACACACACACACACACAGACACACAGACACGCACACACGCACACACACACGCAGACACACACACACACAGACACACAGACACGCACACACACACACACACACACACAGACACACGCACACACAACACACGCACACACACACACACACGCAGACACGCACGCCAGACAGACACACGCACACACACACACAGACACACGCACACACACACACACACACACACACACACACACACACACACACACACACACACACACAGACACGCATCACACTCACACACAGACACACGACACGCAGACACACGCACACACACACACGCATACATACACGCAGACACGCACCACACACACACACACAACACGCATACACACACACACACACACACACACAGACACACAGACACGCAGACACACACACACACACACGCAACACGCGCACAGACACACGCACACACACAGACACACACACGCGCACACGCACACACACACAGACACACACAGACACGCACACACACGCAGACACACACACGCAGACACGACACACACAGACACACAGCAGACACGCACATACACGCACACACACACACACACGCAGACAAACACACACGCTTATGTTGACATGTATGAGTGTGGGAGTTCAATGCTGGAAAGACAGTAATGACTGAGTCCTTGTCTATCCCATAGTGCTGTGACTGCATGAACTTGGTTATAGTCCCTGCAATCCAATATTTAGCAGGCATCTCTTTACCACAGGAAGGATTTTATTTTGCTTTATAAACCACTCACTCTCTGAACCAAAGTCCATGAACACAATCAGCAGGTTCTGAGAGATTTCTTCCTCTCACAGATTTCAGAAGGGAGTTGTTTTCTCTCCACTGATGCCTGTAGTGTTTGCTCATTATGTGAACTGTTGTGTTTCCCTTCTCTCTATGATATAATGTATGTTGTGATTTGGCACTATAGAAATTGAATTGAATTGAGTTGAGTTGTAGAGCAGCAGCTCATTTGTCCCCACAAGCTAAACATGTTCATTTTCTCCTTGGACTTTGATGTGGGAGAGTGAGTGGTTTACAGACATCAGTCTGGTGCGACAGGCGTAGATTTGCTGTAAAGTGGTTAAAATGCGTTTTTTCTGGTGTCTCCACAGGCAGCCATGTTTTCAGTGAAGGAGATGTCCACAGTGCAGTCACTTCTGACAGAGTCAGAGAGAATGATTTGATTGTCTTAATATCATGTAAACACACTATGACTATCTGGATATTAGTCGGACTAACATACCTGCGTAATGCGATTCGTAGTCCGATTACTCCTACATGACTTGGCATTCTGCACTTGCACCAAAATTTGACCCGGAGTTAGAAGCAGAGCCGGATTAAATAAATAGACTATACTAGGCAGACTGTATTTTTTGGGCCCCTCTCCATCGATGTTATTTATGAATTGGAATCTTGGAAAGTTACTAATAAAAGTACTGATTATACTCCAAAAAAGAAGTATAGTCTTTTAACAAATCAATTTCGGTCCATAAGTATTGGAGATTACTGTTTACCTTTAATCTCCATATTTCAACTTTTCAACAGTTTTTTCCATGAATTGATGCAGACTTCATCATACAACAGTGTCACACATAAGTTTGACATGAAATTTCATCCACTGGTGACGCGGTCTGGGCCCCCTGCCAATCGGGCCCTAGGCACGTGCCTAGTTTGCCTTTGCCTTTGCTCTGGTTAGAGGGAGACGATCTCTAAACTGCAGTACTGTTGCAACAACAAAAGCCATGCTTCATCTAATCTGTATCATGATTAACATACAGAACCACAGCACCAGTGTGTTTTTCTGATTAAATATGCACTACCTTGTAGAGAGATACAGCGCCCAACGGAGGCGGAGTCAGACATACACGGCCAATAAAAGGATTTTTTCCTTCGCATGTATACTCAGACTTTGCAAGTTGTCCGTATGTAAACGTACTGACTCACTTCAAAACTTTCAGGAGAACTTTTGGAATTGTTCTTAGTTTGAATCAGTTAGATTTGAGCTGAGAAGCCAATGTTTTCATTCATTCATTCACTCATCTGGTACTATATATCTTAGCAGTATATGCTTTGATTGCAATTACTGAATGTGAAGAATAAGACATCAGCTGTATTATGAATAATAAAAAGACACTGTATGAGTGCATTATCACAGGTCTCTGTCTTGTACTGAGAACACACTCCAGCTGAGAGGGGCTGAGGTCTCTGAGTGCACATGTTTGTTTCCTATGTGATGAAATCCACATTCAAATGGCTGAAGACAGATTTCCTCCTGCAGACAAATCAGACCGACAGCCCTGCCGGGAGGTGAAGACTGAGGACTCTGAGGTGGAAAGCTCCTCTACAGAGAGAGAGACACACACACACACACACACAGTCATCAATCTTCACCTCCTGGCAGTGCTGTCAATCTGATTTGTATAATATATGATACTGTATATATTATTATATATAACACTGATTTTCTCCTATGCAAACTATATATAATAGTGTGAAATTGCCATGTTAATACATTGATGTTCAAATGCTCTAACTCAAGTAAAATGACCTGATAATCATTTCAGGTATTTAGGCACATACTGTCATCAGAGAGTAAAAAGATATCATAGACATGACACACTAACATGTAGACATGAAGCTGATGGATCACTGTAATCAACTCAGTCATCACTTTCATACAATGATCTGCTAGTTAACAGGGGCGCTGCAGCTGGGTGGGCTAAGCAGGCAAGTGCCTGGGTTCCCTCAGACCTTATTCCACTGCATAAACACTTTACAGAGAATCTGGAGTTTGACTGACACGATTGTGCTGGGATTGATACTCAAGTTTTAGATTTCATTGACATTCAGTACATTGTTCCTGTTTAAATAAGAGTGGTCATTTCAAACACAATTCCTCCTGTTGTACCTCTGCTGTGAGATGTGCTGCAGTGAGTGAGAGCATGATGGCAAAGAGAGAGAGGAGCGTCATGTGGAGATATTTCATAGCTATAAATCAAACGTTTTACTTTTTAAAAAGCCAGGGGAAGAAGTGCAGTAAAGTGAAACACATTATACACATTATGAACAAAAATAATTATTTAATTTATAATTTTCCAGTGATCATTTTACTAATAGTATTTGTTTTTTGGATGAAATCATAGCAATGAACAACTCTTTGAAAACAAATGTGTAAACTTATATAAATAAGTAATAATTAATCAGTGTTCAGACTCTTTAAAAAAAAAATAAAAAATTGTCCCATAGTTTCATAATGAACCTGAAATATTTTTACACTTCACATAATACAGTCTCTGAAAATAAGGTACACTATTGTACCTTTAACGGTACAATTTCTTGTGACAGGGGTTGTACCCTCAGAAGGAACATTTCCATTATACAGCTCGAGCACTATTTGGATCGATTTGGCTCTACTGCACTCGGTTTGGTGTCAGGCACATTGTTTTACTATAGAATGTAATGTAATGTAATGTAGAACCTCCTCAACATGGGTGGGGTAGTAATAGCATGGCTAGCATTACATTACATGACATCAGTGGCGAACCATGAGCACTACAGCTAGGCCTTCACCTCAGCCATCATTGCAGAGAATCATTGCGGACAAAAAGCAACAGTACGATGAATTGAAAGTGTTAAAGAACTGCAATTCTTTAATTAACGATGACAAAGTTGTAAACAAATAGACCATAGCATCAATAACATTCTCAACATTAACTTCATAAAACTGTAGACCATTATGGCAACATAGTTCAAATTAAATAAACATAACAATCTGGAAATATAAAATGAGGTTGCCCTGTGACACCGAGGCTCATTTCATCACCATGGACAGCGCTATGAAATCAATCAAACCATACAGACATTGACTAATAAATTCATGAGCATCCTCAAACTACAATACAATTTCAAATGCACAAGCTGGTAACACAAAGACTATTTTTTAAAATACATTGAAGTGCGGTGAAGTGAGGGGCCGGCCCCTCCGGGATCCCACCTCGGCCGGTGCGTGTTGGCCCTCACTTTCGCCGTGCGGCACAGTCCACCGGCGGCCAGGGAGAGGAAACGCGAGGGGATCCTTCTGCACATTCTCAGTTTTTTGTATGTATATGTGTTATTTTTCCTTTTCCCTAATAGTGTCAGAGCCACTGTAATGCAGTGCATATTGTAATGAAACGTCAAAGCACTTTTCAAACCACACTTAAGCTATAGTTATTGTCCCCGGTACTTTTATAAACAAAGTGACGCCCTTGTTGTGGCTACAATATAGGCCAACCTTAAAACATAGGCCTACCTTAAAACATAGGCCTACCTTACAACATAGGCCTATCTTACAACATAGGCTTACCTTACAACATAGGCCTACCTTACAACATAGGCCTACCTTACAACATAGGCCTACCTTAAAACATAGGCCTACCTTAAAACATAGGCCTACCTTACAACATAGGCCTATCTTACAACAGAAGCTTACCTTACAACATAGGCCGACCTTACAACATAGGCCTATCTTACATGAAATCGAAATCCATTCATCAGTTTTTCCTTGTGAAGTGGGCGATGGCAGCGTAGTAAGGTTTGTCCTTTGACTTGAGCTCCAAAAGATGTCCTGTCTCTATGGACATCAGTACCAAAGCCGAGTCTGATGGGTTCCTTGCCTCAAAGTTTGCCAAAGTTTGTACATGACTGTCAGTTAAATCTTGAGCCTGGGGAAGTCAAAGTGCAGCCTCGTAGTTTTCACTGTGCAGATGCCGGTACACTGTGCGCACGTCTCCAACTAATAAGAATTTTCGGTCTTGAAATGTCTTTCCACTTTAATAACCTTTTCTTTTAATTCCAGTTCTGGAGTTGGACTTCCATTTTTTTCACTTAAAATCAAGACTTACAATAAGTGCATTTCAACATTTGTGTACAAACAAGAGCTAGAAGTAAGTAAGTGCTTCAAGTAAGCCAAACTATAAAGTGCTAGCTAAACCTCTCAGGTGCAGTTAGCAAAAAACCAGGTACTATCCCTAATAGAAAAGCAAGAAATCTGGGTTGAGTCGAGTGGAGCCAAGTAGTGCTCGAAGTGTATAATAGAAAAGCGTCATTATTGTACCCTTCGATGCTATGGAACATATATACACCTTTTGGCCGATGAAAATATACTTACATGTACAATAATTATCCCTGAGGGTTAATATAGTGGCCTAAATTGTACCTTGAGGTACATAAATGGTCTTGTATATTGGCAATGTAACTGATATTCCAAATGTTATAGCCAATAAAGAATCTGCTTCATGTTTATAAATGTAAATTTATTTTAAGGCAACAGCAACCAAACATTTGCCAATAAACCGTCATACAGTTTACACAGTGGACCTTTAAAATAAATGGTTACAAAATGTATATACAAAATTATAACATAAATAAATAAGACAAACTAAAACAGTTCCAACCAATATATTGATAAAAGGGATATTTATGAAAGAGGCCTGTGGAAATGCTTGGATACAGATTCAGGGTAAAGGAGCTGTGTGTAGATATATCACACCCTTACAACACACACACACACACACACACACACACAGAGTGATTTCCATGTTTTGACATTACATTGACTTACATTTAGTTCCTGGAAACTCCATCGAACCTTAACCATAACTACTACAGACCTAACAACTTCATTGTATAAATGTAGTCATTTATGTTTTTTATCCTTATGTGAGAGTGTAAACAGATTGAGGTCCCCACAATATGAATAATACCTGGAACACCTATCCAACAACCTGAGCACAACGGCTGCTCACTCACTCACACTAAGTACTACACTTGAGAGCTCTGATGAAAACAAGACAGTTTCAATACATAGGAGAACATGAGGAGCGATGTATACAGTGCAGGCAACTCAGAGGCCTTCCCTTTCTAGCACACACACACACACACACACACACACACGCACAAAATAAACATTGTGTACATAGACTATATTCCCACAGCACATAGGTCATCCATGTCAGCATTCACAGAGGCAGGAAATGAACAAATGACCTCTCGTCCATGTCTGTTATGTGTTTATACTGATATCACAGCTCCACCCACACACTACAATACATCTGTCCTATAATACTGTGCATTTTATGATTCAGTGTAACACAGTGTGGATGGATGTGGTTCCCTGGGTGGTTGGTGCTTGTTTTTGTGTGGAACATATAGTACAGTATTTAAATGGAACAAAACCATGCCCATCAGTGCTCTGTCTGTGGCTGCCACACTTGAAAACCTCGCCCACAACCGACCGCCCATGATGCTTTACCACCACCTTTTATCTCTTTCCAGTATGTCGCCTACAGATATGAATACTGGTCTGATTACTTTCAGACAACACAAAGTCTTGGTCTAGTTTCTTAGTCCACAACAGAGTTGAGTGGAAAGTTTTCTCACAGGCTCAAATCCAGAAACACACCAGAGACCATTTTAGCCAAACTAATCAGGTTTAGTGTGAAAACACTAAACTATATGAGGGTGGGCTGAAAAGTTCATAGGCTGACGAAGAAGGAGTAATGCCAGAGCAATGGAACGTGGCGTGCATTCAATTCAGCCTTTCATGATTCTAACTGCATGGTTTTCTTCCAGATAAACCCACATTTATTAGCCAATTTAGGACATTAAAAATGAGTACTAGAGACTTTTGGTGAACATGGACAAGACATGGTTGCTACATTAGGGGATGATGTTCTAGCTTTATCAACTCTGTAGGAAAGGGCAGGTGAATTCAAGAGGGCTGGGGAGAGCCTTGATGATGAGCCAAGGTCTGGATGTCCTGCCACAACCACTACCAAAGTTCACCACATGGTGATAGATCACAGATGTTTTGTTCCACCAAAAGCAGACTCAGACAAGGTAATGCGAAAGCCAATCCCTTTACTCTGTGAACAACACAGTAAGCAGTCCATGAGTCAAAAACAGGCAAAAGATCATACACTATAAAAATCACCATCAAAGAACTGAACTGAATAACCAATGTCACCTTCACAGATTACAGATGTAACACTTTAATTCGGATAACCAGAGCTGTAAGCATCTACTGTGAACGAATTAGAGAGCAACAAAACGTCATGTATACATGTATCCCCCATTGTCCATATTTATATATACATATGTATATATATATATATTTATAGAGAGAGAGAGAGAGAGAGAGCATTTTGTTAAAGTAATAAACATGACCAATCATTTTATTCAGACAAAACTGAATGATTGGCTACCACAGCAGACACTCACTCACCTGCACAGCTCATTATGATAACGATTCATTCAGACATGTCACTAACTCAGTCACAATCACCTATTCATCACATGGTTTTCGTATTCCTGTTGCAGCCTCTGCATTAAAGCCACTTGAAGCTCAGCTTCAACTGTTGTCTATGGGATGGCACCGAATAGTTTTCACTATGGTGAGCTCGAAGGTGATTAGAAGAATGCAGCACAAACGTCATTTCCACGGAAGCTCAGCTTCTCTGGGGGTCAATGGAGCAGTGGGTGGACGCGTATGCTAGGCAGGAACCAGGTCTTGATAGACAGTGTTGCAGAAACATACACGACAGCAGAGTCTTGTCTGCCTTAGTCCTGTGTGGATTCTGTGAGGAAGTCTGTCGACAATAGCTGGTCATTGTGTGTTATTTGCTCAGGGATAGAGACCATTTTTAAGAAGTGAAGCCTCAGAACCAAACAGAATACTGAGCTCCTCACAGAATAACTTAATTATACTTACTGATAATTACTAAAAATAATTACTGATTATTTATTTGTGAGCTGAGTATGAAACATAAACTTAATTTTACAACATTCTGTAGCCATCACCACGTGGTTGTGTTCATCATGTGTGAGCAGCAGTGGGAAACTTTAACAGTAATCACAACTCACACTGTTGTCACATAAGTGCTAACAAAGCGAAAGCTAACAATAGCGAACACAATAGATAACATATTGTTTTAGATAATATTCAATTACTGTGTGAACATCAGCTGCCAAAAATGATTTTAAAGGGACAAAAGAAGTGACTTGTGTTTGTTTTTTCTCTCTCTTCTGTTGCTTCTTTATTATCTCGACAAATTCATCATTGGGAGGTAAAAATAGCTATCGTACAATCATTCTATCATATTATTATGAAATGCTGTTAGTTGTTATGTTTAGTTTTTCTTGGTCACACAGAGCCTTTGCAGTAATGTTCATTCATGCTCATTCATGCTCATTCTGTCACTGGTGTGAAAGCTACATTGGGTGGATACAGGTAAGAGCTTTTTGTTTCAGCCTGCACTCTCCATAACACTGACGTTATTGTCAGGAAGTTTAAATTAAATGAATTAATACACAGCTACACACACTGTGAGTAAATGATTTGAGTCCACTGAGGATCCATCATGTCCAGAGAGAGGCCAGATCTGCTATCTGAAGTTCTCTCAAACACTATTAATGCAGTGTAACACCATAAAGTGACAATCCTTATACATATGATTGCTAGATTGTTTCCAGAATATAACACAAATGCAGCTGGACACACAATCATGGTTAAGTGTGTGTTGCCATATTCTGACAAAGGAAAGCAGTGATCACATTTTCTGGAAGAGAGAGCCCTGACCTGAGGTGTGGTTGTGGTTGTGGTAGCTGCTGTGAAGGAGGGTGGAGGGTTTGAAGCCTTTTGTCTGTTTCGTCAGCTCATAAACACAAGCTTTATGGCTTCTATGGCTCTATATCTGCTCTGTAGTTTTTTGCACATGCCCACACTCTAATTGATTCACGTGGAGGCAAAGTAACGATCTTTGTGGAATAAAACACCTCATACAAAAGTCATCCTTCCCAGTGACGTACTGTGACTGCTTACATTGTCTCATGTTCCTGTGATTCAGTGTGTTAAGGATGTTAATGTGCATCAACCTGGTCAGTGGGTGTGTAGCCAGTGTACAGAGTGTGAGGGTGGAGCTTTAAAACAATGATTGCCTCAAACTAAGACAGTTTGAGGGAATAAAAACACTTCCTTGCCACTTGAAGCTGTCTCCAAGAACTACCTCAAAGCAAGATTATCTGTATAGAAATGACATTATTGTTAGTTAGAATAAAACAAAGATGTGATCAGCTGCTTTTTTTATATGTAATTAGCATAAGATTTACTTTCACAGATTAGCTTTTTAAATGTTTCAACATGTGTGACGTATCTGCCCTCCTTCATTTTGTTACATTACTGTCCTTAACAATTCAAATCATTGAGTTTGTGTTAAATAAGAGAATATGACCTGCAGACTACCCCACAGAGTGGGAGTGAAGTACTGTTTTGCTGTGTTGAGGAACAAAGGCCAACAGAATTGTGACCCTGATTCAAACACAGAACCTTCAGCAGTCAGACACTCTACTGTTGCACCACAGAGTCTGTTACACATGGAGCCATCATAGTCTGCCATCTGTGATTGCCTTGTTTATGGAATTGTTTTGCCATATCATTGTGATCCCTTGATTCCTGTCAAACTTTTACAAAACTGCTAAAACTGTATTTATTTTGTTGAATATCTGTTCACCTCATTTCATGGGGAGTTCTCTCTTATACTTTGCTATACATGTAGCATTTTGTCATTTTACACTGTTATTTTGCCTATTTTTTTCCATTCAATCCGTGAACTTGGTTTTATGCAAAATTTGCCTTATTTCCCTTTCAGGTCTGTGAAAACCCCCCACACAGCTTTTACATGTAATCACTGGCAAGCAGAATGGTGACTCTCCAAGGGACAATGTTATTTTTGTAGATAAAGAAGTGCAGGGGAGAAACCAGTCTGCCTAGTTTACAATGATTTCACCTAAAACTATGATGAAAAAGATTAACTCAACACTGTAGAAAGCTGAACTCATTCTGAGGAAACGATCACTGTCAATGACACATAATGATTGAAGTCATGGTTAATGGTCATGGTTACTCACTTACATAATATTCTTCTGGCTTCAGTGGACCTCGACTGTCAACCTGTCCATCTCCATATCATTACATGACATTACATTACATTACATGTAATTTAGCAGACGCTTTTATCCAAAACCACTTACAATAAGTGCATTTAAACATTTGGGTGCAAACAAGAGCTAGAAGTGAGTAAGTGCTTCAAGTAAGCCAAACTATAAAGTGCTAGTCATAAGTGCGATGCATAAGTAAGTGCTTTTTTTTTTTGTCGCCGTCGTCTTAGTCGAGGTAGAGTCGGAAGAAATGTGTTTTTAGTCGGCGGCGGAAGATGTGGAGGCTTTCTGCTCCGGATGTCGATGGGGAGCTCGTTCCACCATTTAGGAGCGAGGACAGTGAACAGTCTCGAGTTCTGTGAACACCTCTGCGATCTTCTCAGTGAGGGGGCAGCGAGCTGGTTTACTGATGCAGGTTTTGATCATGTCCTGGATGTAGGCTGGACCGGATCCGTTTGTAGTATGGAACACATGCACTAGAGTCTTGAAGCGGATGCAAGCAGCTACAGGAAGCAGAGGAGCGGTTGGTAAGTTGAAGACCAGTCGAGCTGCTGCAAAGGTCGTATGGCACACGCAGGGAGACCAGCCAGGAGGGAGTTGCAGTAATCCAAGCGTGAGATGACAAGAGCCTGGACCAGAACCTGTGCCGCCTTCTGGGTTAGAAGAGGCCGTATCCTACTGATGTTGTGTAACATGTATCTGCAAGATGGAGCTGTTGCAGCAATGTTGGCAGTGAGGGAGAGATGGTCATCAAGTGTCACACCCACATCCTTGCAGTGTGACACCGGGCGACTTATCTCCACTGTAGAGAAGGAATAAAAGTTGAATTCACTTTGAGTGGTGGCCATGTTACAAAGGAGTGATATGTAAAGTATTTATGAACTTTTATGATGAACTTACAGCTTCTCAATAAATCAATGCTGAGTCTCTTGACTGTAAGACTGTAACAACAATTGTAATCAATTGATTTCTTTTGCCATAAAATGTTGATCTTTAAATGTCAATGTATGACTTATCATGTTCCCCCACAGGTTGTTAGACCTGATGTGAAAGAGTCTGCTTTCTGCAGAAGATGATAGTAATTATCTCAAAGGTTTAAGTGCCACTTACAGTTGAAGAACAGAGATTTTGCCACAACATAAGGGGGTGTGGATATCAAATGAGAAATATCATTATTTATGATGTGATCTCAGCAGCCAGCAAAGCTCTAAATAAGGGTTTGATGTTTGCACTGACATAATGACTGCTCTCAAGCTGCATGATAATAGAGCACAGAGCTGATTGCACTGTGTCACTGCAGACTGAAAAATAACGGTCGACGAGAAAGGAGTCTGTGTAGTCTGAACACTCCACTGTACACATGTTTAATGTGCGAGTGTGTACCTGGTGTGTGTGTGTGTGTGTGTGTGTGTGTGTGTGTGGTAACATTCTTTGGGGTTGCCTGGTCACTTTCAGTGGTCCTCCATGCCTCGCTTATGAGAACAGTAAATGGCGTCATGGGTTGCTTCTTCATGTAATTGCCTTCCCTAACAGACACACACACACACACACACACACACACACATTAAATCATGCTCTCTTTTCTCCATCAGTGTATCCCATCGTTGCTGAGTACAAATAACAGTGTAGACAGGCTTCATTAACAGGGAACAGAGAGCAGAATAAACCACACTGAGGACAGATGTTTCCATCACTGCTTGTTATTTGGATTCTAAATTATTTCAGGCAGTCTTTTATCTGAGAGGCAAATCCACTAAGAAATTCAGTACATTAGAATCCAAACTTCTTCAATAAAACTCTTTGTTACTAACTTTGTCACAAATAAAAGATCATCTAAGGAGTAAAATACAGTCTTGAAATCAACATAAATGTCTCTTTGACTTTTCCTTCAGCTCTCAGCAGCTGTAGGTCACAGGATTAACATTCAAACAGTCAGTACAGTACAGTTATTTTAGTGGGATTGTTTCAGATTTATAGTATACAGCAATATAGTATATACTGTATACTCTTGAATCTTCAAACAGGCATTAACTAGCATTAGGAAGTAATCATAATAAACACAAAAGGTGTCAGTGTTGGGAGGAAGGATATCTACACACAGTCTGGCAACCCATAAAGTTACTTTATGTTACATTACATTACATTACATGTCATTTAGCAGACGCTTTTATCCAAAGCGACTTACAAAAGTGCATTTAAACATTTGGGTACAAATAAGAGCTAGAAGTAAGTAAGAGCTTCAAGTAGAACAAACTATGAAGTGCTAGTCATAAGTGCAATAAAAGTTTTTTTTTTTTTGTCGTCTTAGTCGAGGTAGAGTCGGAAGAAATGTGTTTTTAGTCGGCGTCGGAAGATGTGGAGGCTTTCAGCTGTCCAGATGTCGATGGGGAGATCGTTCCACCATTTGGGAGCGAGGACAGTGAACAGTCTCGAGTTCTGCAAGTGCCTCTGCGATCCTCTCAGTGAGGGGGCAGCGAGCCGGTTTGTCGATGCAGAGCGGAGTGGGCGGGCTGGGGTGTAGGTTTTGATCATGTCCTGGATGTAGGCTGGACCGGATCCATTTGTAGCATGGAACGCAAGCACTAGAGTCTTGAAGTGGATGTGAGCAGCTACAGGAAGCCAGTGAAGGGAGCGGAGGAGCGGTGTAGTGTGGGAGAATTTTGGTAAGTTGAAGACCAGTCGAGCTGCCGCATTCTGGAGTTGCAGAGGTCGTATGGTGCATGCAGGAAGACCAGCCAGGAGGGAGTTGCAGTAATCCAAGCGTGAGATGACAAGAGCCTGGACCAGAACCTGTGCCGCCTTCTGGGTTAGAAGAGGCCGAATCCTTCGGATGTTGTGCAACATGTATCTGCAAGATCGAGCTGTTGCAGCAATGTTGGCAGTGAGGGAGAGATGGTCGTCAAGTGTCACACCCAGGTTCCTTGCGGTGTGAGAAGGAGTTACCACAGAGTTGTCGAGGGTGATGGTTAGATCTGTGGTGGGAGAGCCCTTTCCTGGGAGAAAAAGAAATTCAGTCTTGTCAAGATTGAGTTTCAGGTGATGGTCAGACATTCACTGAGAGATGTCAGTCAGACAAGCGGTGATCCGTTCTGCTACCTGTGTGTCGGAGCTGAGAAAAGAGAGAATGAGTTGGGTGTCATCGGCGTAGCTGTGATAGGAAAAACCATGAGAGCGAATAACCGAACCAAGAGAGTTGGTGTATAGAGAGAAGAGGAGAGGGCCCAAGACAGAACCCTGAGGGACCCCAGTAGCTAGAGGACAGGGTTCCGACACGGATCCTCTCCAGGTTACTCTGTATGTTCGGTTTTGAAGATAGGACGAGAGTAGGGTAAGTGCAGAGCCTGAGACACCTAGTTCTTGAAGGGAGGAAGTAAGGATCTGGTGGTTAACTGTGTCAAACGCTGCAGAAAGGCCCAAGAGGATGAGCACAGAGGAGAGAGAGGCAGCCCTGGCAGTGTGGAGTTGCTCAGTGACAGCAAGAAGTGCAGTTTCGGTCGAGTGACCTGCTTTAAAACCAGACTGAAGAGGATCAAGAAGGTTGTTCCGGTGAAGGTAGGAGGAGAGTTGATTAAAGATAGCGCGCTCCAGAGTTTTGGAGAGAAAGGGAAGAAGAGAGACAGGTCTGTAGTTATTTACTTCAGACGGGTCAAGGGTGGGTTTTTTAAGGAGGGGGGTTATGTGTGATTCAAAGTAGTGGAAAGTGTTGCTCGCCTCAGACTCAGGTGTTGTGGGGTTGCCAGGTAGTTTGCTGATCTAATTCTGCATAAACACAGTTAAGGTTACAGTAATTATACTATTAATAGAGTGAATGTAGTCTCAAATATGCAATATATTTCAAGTGTATATCAGAGTAAAATACACAAGCTGGCCACCAAAACATAGCACTCTATGGAGTCACAGGGTACCTTGTGATACATGATACCAATAATACCACAATACAACAATCTCCTTCAGAGCACCTTCAGTTGTTCATTAAAATATGGATATTTGCCCCATGGTGAACAATATTTGCTGCATAATGTTCTCACCATAATTCAACTATTAATGAATTCACTCCTTCATTTGATGTCAGATTAATGTATAGAAACTATAAAATAAGTGTAGGGACAGTGGTTAACTGTACAGATACAACA
The DNA here is from genome assembly GCF_019176455.1 of Solea senegalensis. Taxonomy (NCBI): domain Eukaryota; kingdom Metazoa; phylum Chordata; class Actinopteri; order Pleuronectiformes; family Soleidae; genus Solea; species Solea senegalensis. The sequence goes on along the minus strand of NC_058037.1, from coordinate 18,209,399 downwards.
CACACTCTGGTACCAGAACATCACCTGTGAGTGTAAAGTAATGCACTCCAGGAGGAAAGACTTGAAACAACACACACACACACACTCACAACTTTGTCTCTAGTGGAATAGATGTGTGTGACAGTAGCACAGAGCTCCTCCTCTGACCCCGTCTGTAACATTCCTGAAGGACATCCTGAAGACAAACAATGGCCGAGAACAAAGCTAGTCAGTGGTTCCCAAGCTCCCCACCATCCCTACACTCAGCACTGACAAAAATACCAGGATGGACACAGCACTGTGTGAACACAACTCTGTGTGATGATTTCCTGCTTCAAACCCTGAGGCTCTTCAGTCGCTCTTTCAACTGATATTCTTTATTGTTCAGGACTTTGCACACCAGACTCAATTTTAATACGTTTTTAATATTTTTCTAACATGGTTGGAATCACCGCAGAATTCACATCGACTGTGTAACTGTTCATGACCAAATACACATGGAGTTTTATGGCTAATAAGTCATGACCTCCCAGACACGGAGGAAAAAGGTTTATTTCTCACTTAAGGGTTCGGACACTTCTGAACTGGTGGATTCATTCACACCAGCTTTGTTAAGTGTTTTTGCCCCTGGTGTGGTTTGTATGAGACTGGTCTGCTTGAAGGGTCAGACTGGTCACAAGTCTTCCTCATTTAAAGGTTACCTCACTTACCAACAGGGCACAGAGCTTGGGGTGTGAGGATTACATGCATGTTCAGAAACCTGCCTGTGGTTTAGAAACAGTGTAGCAATCTCAGGTGATGATTCTAGCTGTGCTAATGGTTAGCAAAGTGCTCTATTCTTCAGTATTCAGTATCAGAACCAGGCATGATCACTTCTTGTTCTTGGTCAGGTACAGGTACACTGAGGTACACAGATCATCTGGATCTGATACACAACATTTTCATGTGAGCAAGTATTGGAACATGTGACTGACAGGTGTGTCCAGGTTGTTTATTCAAACAATAAATAGCACTGAATGTCTACGCTCAGTTTCACATTGGGTAGGACAGGTTTTGCATGTGCAGACTGCATTTAGAAGTGGAACCAACATGAAAACCAGAGAGGGTGAAAAACAAGAGAGAAGATGGGAAATCAATGAGAGCCATTGCACAAACAGTACAAGCAATTTGGAACGTCCTGAAGAAGAAAGAAACCACTGGTGTACTAAGCAACACATGGTCCAACAGGTAGACCAAGTGCAGAGGCTGCACCAGAAGATGCTAACCACTCATTAGCCAGAAGAACAGGAAGACCAAAAAGTACAGCGTTCTATGGACTGATGAGACAAAGATGAACTTTTACCAAAGTGATGGAGAAAGACATGATCTGCTCATGATCCCATGTGAAACACGGTGGAGCTCATGTCATGGTTCATTGATCTTCTTTGATGATGTAACACATGATGGCAGCAGCAACATGAAGTCAGAAGTCTACAGAAACATAGTTTAGTTAGACAACTTAAAGATGTTCATGCAGCAAGATAATGAGTCCAAACACACAAAGGAGTTCAGAGGGTTTGAGACTGGCCAAGTCTATCTCCACACTTCAACCCTATAGAGCTGCATTTGACCTGCTAAAGAGGAGACTGAAGGGACTCAACCCCCAAAACTAACAACTGAAAGCCTGGAAGAGCATCACAGCAGAAGAATGCACAGGTTTGGTGACGTCAGTGAGTCACAGGCTTGATGCAACTACATATTAAGTCTTATTTACTTTAATGCTTTTTAAGTCTCTGTTCCAGTTCAAACTAAGGGTGCTATCTTCTATGTTGTGAATCAGATCCAGAAATAAAAGCTGAAATGTTTATTTTTTGTCTCATATTCATCTTTTGGATGTCGAACCCAAATGTTTTCAGTCTATGACAAAAATAAAGGAAGTGGCCTCACTGTTCTAATACTACAGGAGGACACTGTATGTTTGTTGTGTTGTTCTGGGGACGTTCTAATTTGATTGAATTATGGATGGTCTGTAGATATATATATAGCATTTTTCTCGTCTTGAGCACTTAAAGAGCTTTACACAATTTTACCATTAGCCCATTCACTCTTTCTCACACATTTATCTATCATACATTACAGCCGTACAGGAGTATTATGAAGTAAAGTTACCCACTGAGACACAGATGCTTTGTGTGCCATGACCTAACAGCAGTTTTAACGAGAAGTCATCAACCTCATTTGTGCAAGTGGTTCAGATGCTATTATGGTGATTTGCATGTCTTTATTCATGTAAATAAGTCATTAGGGTTCAGATATAATGCCTACGAAGCATAGTTGAGAATGCAGTTAAGTTGTGTGGGAATGTAATTTTAAGGAGACAAGATTACACCACCAACATACTCTTGTTCCACCAAGAACCCACAAAAACCCTCTGAACTGCTGTTGTTGCTGTGTGAACATTATAAAGTCTGGAACTTTCTTCACTGAGGTGATTCACTTGAATTCAATATACAAAGTGAATGCCACACGTTGGTGTAGTGGTTAGCGCTCTTGCCTTCCACAGTCCAAAAAACATGAAATATGGGAATTAGGTAAACTGGTGACTCTAAATTGATCATAGGTGTGAGAGTGAATGGCTGATTGTCTCTGTATGTGGTCCTGTGTGTGTGTGTGTGTGTGACTGCAAACTGTCCACACACTCAAAGATCTTGTATGCACCAGGACACAGAACTAAAAGTAGACAGGTTCACATATGTGATTCTGTGACCACACGGTCCTCCCGTCAAACATTTTCAAGCATTTTCTAAACTCACATCACAGTTTTCATTCCACAGCCATCTGCTTCCGTTCGTCATACAACACAGATTTTATCTCCACCTGAAACATTCCGACTCTCAGCACTGTTATCATTGCAGAAGATTAGCCTTTGATTTGAACAGCATTCAAAGGTATGCAATCATACTAACAGCATTGGTCTTTTAGCCCTGCTAGCAGGTCAACTTGATGAATGGTTATCAGTCATTGTTCACCATTTTAGCCCAGACTAAACATCTCAACTCGTAGACTATGATGTCATTTTGCAGTAACTGACTTTGGTGAGAGTTGCCAGTTTGATGACATGCATCAGCATTACATTGATCATCACTGGAAATAATGTACAATTATCATTATTTTGGGAGGCAGAGTTCTTTTTGGATTTTTTTAAGGACCAGGGTCAGGGTTCAATATGTGCCACTCTTTGATTGGGTGGAAGAAGTCACATATATTACGTTGCATTTCTAACAATATGTCTTGCAGTTCTTATCCAAACAATGTCAAGCTTGGCACTGCACACAATTATTGCGTGTGCCAGTTTTCATGCAGCTCTACGACCAGCCGTTATGATGCTCGAGCACTACTTATTTCTAACTTTATTAAAAGATCTTTATTAAGAGGTTCTACTCTACTTTTTACTACATCTCAAAGTTGATAATAAAATTTAATTTTGTATTAAAAGTGCAAAATCTGACTTTAACTGATTTACAGTACATTATCAGATATCAGTGTACAGATGCTTATGTCTGATGAATAGGTCTCTGAAACATAGCTGTGAGGAGATGTGTTTTCAAACATGTACACAGATACAGTGATCTGACTGTTTTATTTTGAAAACCGGATGTCCTTAAAAATCAGCTTGACTGCAGGCTTTTACCGTAAATCCCTTTGTAATTCAGGTGTTAAAATTCAGCGTCAGATAGTTTGACTACAGAGAATCGAGTGACCTCAGCAGGATAATAACCTCTTAATAAAGGTCTTTTTAATAAGGTAAGAATAACGGCTGGTCATAGAGCGCTCCCACTGACCCGAGCACTTCTGTTAATAAATAAAATGAAGTATTGGTTACTCTTATTTCATTTTGGTGAAATAGTTTTTATTTATGTTACGTTGTAATATAACAATAGAACAAACATGGAACATAATAACTACTAACATTTATTGGAGCCCGGTCAGAAATAATCAGCACACAACCAACACAAGCCAGTCTGCCACTGTGAGTATTGTTTCAAGTCCACATGTAATGGGATGCGACAACATTCAGTCAGAGAGACACAAAGAGGCTGTAAAAAGCCAAACACTGATTAATACAATTTACTTTGCAAGTCTTTGGTTAGCATTTTGGGTAGCAATGCTAACCACAACAAAATGTACATATCAAAAATATACGTGATGTTGCATCATGTTCTTGAAGGGGCTGGATTTGAATGACTACCCCTTGTAACTCAGTTCCAAGGAAGATGAGGAAAATGAGAAATTAGATTTGGTAAAACTGACAGAGTGATGTTCTGATACGTTGCACTTATGACACATTTATTCCCCGTGCAGTGACATCCCTCATTGCTATTATTTCAGCTTAATGTTTCATGTAAACTGGATTAGCTCGTCTGCATAAAGTGTGGACATGTGTTTGACCCAGGTGATTGTATTGTTACTGTCAAGAAAGCAAATAAGACCAGTTCCAATGACTCACTCACTGTTGTTAATGGGAGGACAGCCAGCAAGTACCTAATCTGTGATGTTAAGATCCTTTAGAAAACAGTTGATCATGTGTTGCTCCACTCTCTCACTCACAGAGAGAATCTGGTTTCAATGGACTCTTCCTTTTATTTATTTAACTTGACACATCTGCTCAAACAGGCCTGATCCACAAAGATCAGAGGTTGTTTATGGATGGAGAGAGCCGTCGGCCCCGCCTGTGAGCTGTGTTATCTCCCAGCAGCTTTCAGAGGGGCCTCTGATTTGACAGTAATAACAGTAAGGTGAATCCTTTCACTTGGACTTTGAAAACAGTGCAGCCTCTGCTGAGCTGCGGCTCCATGCTGCTGCTGCACCCTGCTGTAGCAGCAGGTGCTGAGATGTTCAGCAGAAAAACAGCCTGTTACTCTGAACTCAAGTACATCTCCCGTGCAGAGTGCTCTCAAGGAAGGGATATAAAGAATATAAAGGGAGGTATAAATCAAGGCTGCTCTCAGTGACATTTAGTCAACCAGTTTCTCAGAGTCAAGGATCCTTCTGTCCCATAGGAGGTAAGATTCCCTCCTAGTATTCATCACACAAATGGAACATTACACAATTCATATTTTTGACGTACACTCAATGGGATGTCATTCTTTTGAACATAAAGTCCTTAACACATCTAGTTAATACATTTTCTGAACTTGATTGGAAAACAATTTCTTCTGTAAATGTATTTGCATTAAAAATTCATGTGAACATTTTATCGTGCAATTATCAAATACACAGATATTCATTTTAAAACTATATTCCCTCATATGATCAGTGAGAGAAAAGGCCCAACACAAACCTCCTCCCAATAATAAAGTAAGTGTCTCCTACATTAATAATTTGTGTGTGAGATGAACTTCCTGTCTCAGTCCTCTTCCTCATTAACAGCTGTTTAGCTCTGTGCAGGGCCAACCCGAGCCTTTAGGGGGCCCTAAGCAAAATTTGATTGGGGGCCCCCCCCAACCACACGGAGTCACCAAACACACACACACACACCTTTGACATTTGGACTCAAACAGCAACAACTCACAACTTCAGGACTTGAGCTTCTTCATTTGACAAGACTTTCTGATTATTTTAGAATTTAAAAAAAAATTAGTTTAATTGTTATTTATTTGGCAAATAACAAAATGAATTCACCTTTTTATATCCACAGTTTAGTTTAGTTAAGCTCACAAGGCTTCAACATTCAACAACTGAAACAAATTATTCTGTATAAATGTCATTTTACATCTTAATCATGCAATAACAATTATTGTAATTTAGCATTAAATATGTCTTTGCAAAAGAACAATAAAATGTAAAACACAAGTATGAATGTTTCATATGTTTTAAATTATATGTGAAAACCACAGCCAGAAATACAGTGTATATTTGTGGGTGTGGTTTTGATTGTTTAAAATGACATGGTAAATCTGGGGCTTAAAGAGAATTGTCTTCTTCAGAATGAATGAACATTCCTGATAATTACTTACATGTGAGATTGTGGTAAAATAATATTTGACCGCAATTGAATTTATTAGGGCTAAATTATCAGTTTTGCTGATTAACTAAAGTTGTTTTTAACTGTTAAAAGTTTGATTAGATTAAAAAGAATACACAACATTCTTGTTGAAACTGCATTGCGGTTGTTTTCCCTGAGCTCATTGTGACATATTTAAAGATACCTGCAGCACGTCGCACTGCTGGTGTGGTCACAGGTCAGTTATGATTTATGAATGTGTTCTGTTTACTGGGGCCAGAAGTCTTTTGGTAGAATCTGTTAAGAAAAATGACAGAAATAAAGATTAGCATTACTGTAACTGTTCTTTCTTCATTTATGTATTTATTTAAGATTTTCATAACTTAGTGTTTATGGATTTAGTTATACTGACAGACTTCACTTGTATTGACATCGTTCAATACGTCAGGTTAAGGTTTTACAAATCCAGTTTACTGGAAGTCAAACAGGATGTGACATCAGAGAGTCCCTCGTGAGTCATTCTGCGTCACTTCCAATGAAAAAACAGTCAAATAATCTTTAAATAAACTTTGTGTCCCCTGCTCCACAGCCAAACAGCGACACGTGTGTGTTATTCATGCTCTGTGTGGCAGCAGACAATACTGGGAAGCAGATAAATGAGCTGAGGGGAGGCAGGAAGGATAGGAGAGTTGATTTTCTTCCTCTCTGTTCACTGGCTGTTCACTCACAAGGACCTGGAGGACACAGAGAGAGAGAGAGCGAGCACCAACACAGTTTCCCCTCAGTGTTTTCACAGGGAGAGTGTGATCCGGAGTCATCACACACACACTGACCATATCAGTTATGAAGGACTCAGGTAGGAGAGTCGTTCCCACCAGTATTAGCTCTGCTAACATCACTCACCTTTGATTGGTTGAGTGCAGACTGTGTGGGAGCTGCTGTTTTCCTTTAATAACCCGTGTCGTCCTCTGCTGTCTTCAGCTGGCAGCCTTCCAGACCTCAGTGTGCTCTCACACAATGACCAGTGGGCCGGCCGCTGGAAAAGCCAACACACTGATCTGTATTTTTCCACACAAGCCTCCGTCCATGTCTCTCCTCACACTGTTTACACTGCTGTGATTCAGATAGAAATCAAAAACCAATGACAAAAAACAAACCACATTTCTTACATGTGTTTTGTTCAGATAGTCATGTGATGTGACCTAACTGGCAGTATTACATGATAGTGGATCTGTGTATTGACAGACTATGTGGACTTCTTCCCACAGTCACTCATTGTTCAGTGTCCTTCACTGCTGAAAGGCACCTAGGAATACAATGTAGCTGTCAGAAACACAATAGAGTTGTGGCAACATTTGGTTCTCATATTCTGATTAGTTGGAATTAACCAGACTGTAGTTTTGCAGTTTTGTGCACACACACACACACACACACACACACACTTTATGTACAGTATTCAGATATCAGAGTGTACTTATTTCAGAAGTTCATGTATGTAAAATATGTACAACAGTGACCAGCAGCAGACAGAGAATAAAAGTAATAGAGAGAGAGAAATATCAGATGATGTGACAACAAAGCAACAATAACGAACTGTAACAAATGATAGACAGTATAATTAAAAAGGCCATAGCACTGCATTTTTGTGTGTATCTGCGTCATGACCTCGTCTATGAAGCCCTAAAATTCCATAACAATCAGTTCAGCCACTGCTGAGAGTGCAGGGTTTGATTGTTTTCCTGAGCTCTACGAAGTGGAATGGCACTTCCGGTGACTAGTTACGTAACTGGTGAATTTCACCACTCCTCTAAACAGCAGCGCCTCCTAGTCCGGGCACCTACTTTCAACCGTAGAAGAAGAAGAACTACCCTCGTTGTAGCTGCTGAGCTCCGTACAACCAATACACTCAGCAGCTACAACGAGAGTTCTTCTTCTTCTTCTTCAATATATAAAGCAGGACACAGCACCAGACACTTGTTTGTGACTATATGTTATCCTCACTTGAATCGTATCAATACCACAATCCTGTAATCTACAAACAGATAAAAAAAAATGCCCTGAGCTCTTAGCAGGGGCACAGGAAGGGGGGTGGGGGGCTGAGGGTGTTACAGCAGGTCAAAGTGTGAGGGTCAGCAACGGTCAATAACAACGTTGGGACAATGTACAACAATGGCACCGAAAATAATTCTGGATTTCAGTTCAGTGGCAAGCGAGTCATATTTCAACTCAAAGGTTATGGGTTTGATTCCCAGCTCCACTAGTCTACATGACGATGACTGATAACCCTGTTGCTCCTGACAGCGTGTGAATGGGTATGAATGATGAGCGATAGAAAGTGAATGGGTGTGAATGGGTGAATGTCAAAATTGTAGTATAAAGCAGCTTTGAGTCTAGTAAAGACTAGAAAAGCGCTAAATAAATACAAACCATTTATTTCTTAAACTCCAAAAGAAACAGTTACAGTACAAGTGAATCAACTAATGCTACAAGTGAGTCAAGGAGCCTGTGCATCAGCCCTCGTTAGCCCAAGAGCAAACATTAGCTGCTGACACTATGCTGACACAATCAGTTTGTTTAACATTCAAACGTGTTGCTGGTAACTCTAACATCGTTCATGGCCTGGCTTCATAGAGTTTTGCATGCTGTGTACTAAACAGCACCACACAATGATGTTCCCACGCTCTCAGATTCATCCAAATAGACTCCAAAAAATCTATAAAATCAAGATGCTTCTTAACATATCATGGCAGTGGTAGTGTAAGATCATTGTAAACGTGCGCCCTCTCCTCTCTGACACTGATCAGAAAGCCTTGCCTTGGCTTCCTGCATCCCACCTTTGTTGTTGCAGGGGGTGTGTTTTGACTAAGTCCAGGAGAATGTGCTGATGGCCTGTGTCTCCAGGGTCCACCATAATAACCGCCACATTCCTTCTGGCCACTGACCAGCAAGGATGGAATGCAATTAGCACCTATTAGAGAGAGGCTGGAGGAGGCCTGTCAGGCCCACTGGCATTCTGCAGCTACCAGCTCAGAGCTGACAAACCTCTACAACACACACCCAGCCTGCTACTTACTGTATGACTAACAATCATCATCACATTCAACTTATAATACACTCCTGATCAAAAAAAGAGAAGTTGAAAAATAGCAAGAATTGACATTTTGCACTGTTGGATCTTAAGAAGGTTCTAAGTCGTGCTTCAAAATGCAAAAAGATGAAATTGGAGTGAGACAAAAATTTGAGTAAGCAATTTATCGCAAACAGCCATTAAAGTGAAATAGGCTGTTCATCAGCTGATCAGAAGTTTAAGACCACAGCCTTAAAAAGCCTAAATCTTCACAAAAATGTGGATTCAGTGCCATTTTCTGTCAGGTATCCACACTGTCATGACCTCCTGATGGCAAAGGCAAAAAAGCTTACTCTCCGTGAACGTGGTCGGATTGGCCTCTTGCAGCGTGCCATTGCTCCACATTTTTGCGAAGATTTTGGCTTCTTCTTCCCGGTAGCCCTTCGTACCGGGAGCAAAAAACTCACCGCGACGCAAATTAATCAAAGGCACATTTACCTTTGATCAATATTGACATTCTGCATATACACAGAAAGCTCAGAAACGCAGCTAAAAACTCATAAAAACCATTCCTATGTTCACCAAACACAGACTAAACACCAAGTAATCTAACCAACACGAGCCAAAAACACCATGTCTACTCAACAGTAGAGACTCCACAGATTCCAACATTTCTATTACTCTATAAATTACATTGTATTGCAATAGAAATGTAATCATTGACTGTATAAACTTGTAACTTGATACAGTTGTTGTGTCTCTGCTCCTGGTCTCTCTCTCTTCTGTCTCTAACTCATCTCCCTCTTGTCCTTTCTCTCTGTCCCCCATTTTTTCCTTTCACCCCAACCAGTCGAGGCAGATGACCGCACATCTCTGAGCCTGGTTCTGTCAGAGATTTCTTCCTGTTAAGAGGGAGTTTTTTCTCTCCACTGATGCCTAGTGTTTGCTCATTGTGTGAACTGTTGGGGTTCTCTGCTCTCCTTGATGTTGTCTATGTACAGTGCCTTGAGATCATGTTATGATCTGGCAATATACAAATAAAATTGAATTTAACCTTTTTTTAATTGTTGTTTATTAAAAACGATTTACTCTTGTTTCAGTTAAAACTCCATGCTGCCTATATTTCACTTCTCAGATTACACCATGTGAAATGACTTTCCTCTGAATCTTATTTCCTCTCTCCTTATCTCTCACTGGACTGCGTATCTCACTCACTTTTGGCGCTTTCCCACTACACATTGCCTCGGCATGGTTTTCACAGTTTGGTATGGTCTCTGTCTCACACAGTTTCTGAACTGAAAGACGGGGGCAGGGGTTGCCACTCGCGATCTCCACTTTCAGGAGTGCTGTCGCTAAATCCATCAGACTCCTCTGTAAATGCTGAGATTAACGCATGTTTTCAGGATTTCACGACACCCTCTGAACAATCAGTGGCCGACAGTGTGACGACGTCATGGACAGTAAATTTATATTTTTGCCCAAATTATATTAATTCCATCATATAAAGATCATATTATTGTTCACTGCTTCTGAACATCTAATTTTACAAAGAACGTCTTTGTTTTTTAATTCATGCTATATAGTCTATTTTGATGGACTTGGAACACAGAGAGGGTGCTGTTCTCTTCTGGTGGGTCAGAGGGAGAGAGAAGGTCCTGGGTCGGGAAGGAGCCGCCGCCCGTCCCTCTCTCTCCTCACTTCACGTTGTTTACGTCAATAGAGGAAAAATTGAATTCAGGCCGAAAGTTTTATTTACAAGATTAAACTGAGTGACATGGTCTCTGTCTATCGACCACGCTACACCTGTACACACACAAACAGCACTGTCCCCAGTGATGTGACACTGAACTGACTATACAAGCACTGATGCGCATATCATGCCCACACAACGATGGGACTTACATGTGTTTATTCACCATACACACAGAGCTGTACTACTTTTCATTGAATAATGTGATAGGTGCAGTTCATTTTAAAGATGCAGTTTTATTTATTTGTTTATATGGCCTTATAGGCCTTCCGTTCTCACACATACTTTTTTTGTACCTTGCATTCACACAAAAACGCTTCACACACACTCACACACACACAAAGTGTATGTGAGAGCCAAAAAAAGTGAATGTGAGAGCTAAAAAAAGTGTATGTGAGAGCCAAAAATAGTAAATGTGAGAGGTAAAAAAAGTGAATGTAAAAGCTAAAACATTGTATGTGAGGGCTAAAAATAGTGAATATGAGAGCTCAAAGTCCTGAATATGAGAGCTAAAAATAGTGAATATGAGAGCTAAAAAAGTGTATGTGAGAGCTAAAAATAGTGAATATGAGAGCTAAAAATAGTGAATGTAAGAGGTAAAAAAAGTGAATGTAAAAGCTAAAAAAGTGAATGTAAAAGCAAAAGTGTATGTGAGAGTAGTGAATGTGAGAGGTAGGTAAAAAGTGTATGTGAGAGCTAAAAATAGTGAATGTGAGAGGTAAAACAAGTGAATGTAAGAGGTAAAAAAAGTGAATGTAAGAGGTAAAAGAGTGTATGTGAGAGGTGTTTTGTGAATGTGAGAGGTAAAATTGGGGATGTGAGAGCCAAAACTAGTGAATGTGAGAGCTAAAAAAGTGAATGTAAGAGGTAAAAGAGTGTATGTGTGAGGAAAAAAAGGAATAATGGCCTATACGGCCCCTCATACTCCGGCTTCCTACCACACTCCAATACATGTGATATGGGGATTAGATAAATTGGACACTCTAAATTGAAAGAAGGTGAGAGAGTGGATGGTTGTGTGTCCCTGTGATGGACTGGCAAACTGTCCAGGGTCTACCTCACCTTTTGCCCTGTGTCAGCTGAGATTGGAGCTCATAAACATGCGACATGTCACTGAAACATCAGAAACAGGCATCATGGAAAAACAAAAATGTCAAAGAACTGCTGCTGGCCGAGTCTTTGCAGTCACTGTGACTCTTTGACCAGGAGGAGCCTCAGGGAATGGTGCATGAAACCAGGCTCTGGAGCTCAACCGCTCAGCTGTCTGTGATGCCTGTCACATTCTTAGATGTTATTTCTTTTTCTTCTCTCTTATACATTGTTGTCACCTGTCCTGCTCTCTGATTGGCTGGTGTCACAGACGCTGTAAAGCTTAAAGCTTTGAGACGTTGTCGAGACTAGAAAAGTGCTATAAAAATACAGACCATTACATTTAGTGTATATATGTTGAACTGATCAGCATTTAACATTCTATTGTGGTGGTTCAGTATTGCATAGTATAATGTTGGATGACTGACAGCAGACAGGTTTTTAAAAAGCAGCAGGAGATGAGGGCTAATTACTTTTTATTCTTCTCCACAAGCCAAATACCTGTATCTTATAAAGTCTACAACTCCAAGCCAAAGCTGATCAGTTTGACATCATCAGGTTTATTTTTTTATAGCGCTGTTTTTAACACTTTAGCAGATGAGTAAACTTGTTTTCATGTGTGAAACGAGAAGAGTTCCACACTAATATTTGATAATCAGTCAAATAATGGGTCAGACCCCCCCCAACATACTATTATGTACTTTTTATGTACTTAAATGCATTTTATTATGCTCCAGAGAAGGAACTGATGCATAAGTGGTTTTGATCTCCAGCATGCTGCTGCCAGTCTTCTCAGGTTTATTATGAATGTTCAGTTTGTTTCTGACCAAACCTCCAGTATCCATTTGTTTTGCCTCAGGAAGCTTTTCTCTGATATATACAGTATGTACACACACACACACACACACACACGCACACACACACATTTCTGTCTTATGATTAAAAAACACTATTTACACAGCAGTTCTTGAGCTGCTTCTCTGTGGACGTCAAAGAAAAGTTTAACAACATAATAGTCAGTTTACAGCAATGAGTCACATGCATTATGAATCTGTGTTCTGTGTGTAATTACGGTGCAGACAGGCTGACTGCAGGTACCATGTTTGTTAGCCTTTATTTTTGTCCTGCTTTGCCTGATCATGATTATAGTGAGTCTGCATTTAAACAAGGCTCCAGTTTATATGATTGGCAGTGTTGTTGAGAACACAGCCTGTGCTTCTTTTGCATGGAGGACATGGTGTTTATGTCTGTAGGATCAACTATTACAGGTTTTCCATACAGCTCCACTTTTGCCCCATCCATCTTCTACCACTTTATCCTGCACATGAGGGTCGCGGGGGCGAGAGGCGGGGTCACACTGTGGACAGTTTGCCAGTCCAAGACAAACGACCATTCACTCTACATTTAGAGGGTCCAGTTTAACTTACAACCTCCTGTTTATATGGACAATGACTCGTGGATGGAGTGCACCATTGTTTGAACGCCACCGAACTGAAGTGACTTAGTAATAGAAGATTTAATCCTACTGGCGTACTTAAGACACTGGTGGTGTTATTATACAATACACTGATATTGGCTTGAATCATTTCCCAGGTCAACACGGTCCATGTCACAACAACAGCCTGTAATACAGGACTAATCTGTTTCTTTGCTTTTTCCAGATGTGACCAACATGGATGTTACTGTATTCTTCTGATAATCTAAGTTACTTATCAACTTATTCAACATAAATAACACATCGTAAGTGCTACTTTGGTGTAGTAAATCTCAGCCCTGGTCCAGGGGGCAGTTTTAGAAGTGACTGAGAAACCCTGTGGTAAATAATGTCCCTCGTGCTCTTCAGTCAGGGATTCAAACAATCTAAGACAACTTGAGAATTCTGATGGGTGACAGTTAAAACAATCATATCAACAGTAAAAACATACAAAATGACCAAACTGTTTCAGACATTCAGTTCAGGTACAACAGGGAAAACTTAGAAATGAATATGCTTAGACATCAGAAGATAAACCATCCATTTCTTTTAAAAATGTATTCAGAAAATATTGAGCTCTCCATTCAAACCTGGATATTTATCTTTTAGTGGATATATCCAGTATGATTCTCTTTGTCTATCTGGTCGTCTTGTTGAGGCTTCTACAGACTCAGTGCACTGCAGTCACCATGACTAGTATCTTTGTAATGGAGTGTCATAGCATATTGGCAGTTACCGATTCTTATTGCATGTCAATCTTGTTTAGTTTCATTTTTATAAAATATTTCATGTTATACCTGTAGCCTGGAGTGTTGGTCACATTGCTACAGTGATTAGCATCTGGCAATGAACCAGGTTTCTGTTGTATGTTGTGATGGTTGGTTCATCTGGTGAAGCCTCTCAGACAACTATCACTTTTTAATATGTCCCTGTCTTTATTGTCATTGTACTGGTATTTGTTTAATCTTATTTTCTTCAGAACTGTATCATGTTACAAAGTTCACCTGTTGTTTACCTCTAGCAAAGCTTCTTGCTTTATTATAGGCTTTGTATATAGTTTTTTTCTCCATATCCTCTTTTCTGAAATATTTGGCTCAGTTCTTGAGTATTTCTTTCAAAAGTCTTTTAAAGTCACAAACGTGTCTTTGAAACTGACCAAATGTCAATCAGCCCAGGAGGGTAGAAACTGTCTGTGTTCTGTTGATACAAAGCTTCTTCCACAATGATCTGAAGTGCACAGCTCAGTTTCATGTTCTGATCTAATCTGTTTACATGCAGATAACAGTCAAACGTTCATGCAGTAAAATGAGAAATTGAGACTTATTATTCACTCAGTTTGGTGTTTGGTTCTGGGTTTTTTGTTTGTGTTATGTTCATAGACTCTGTTTCCTGATTTTATTTTGGTGTTCTGTAACTCTTCATTTACTTCCTGTCCTGTTTCATTCTGATGTCTTTCACCTGTGACACAATAGTCAAGACTATTAATGAAAACACGGGTTTGGGGAAGTCTAAATGTAAACCAAGCACAAACACAAATACACTCCAAAATGATAACAATACAAATTAAAATATAATTAGATAGAAGTTACTATGTATTTTCAACTAATTCTTCATGCTATTTAAGACTTTACATTTGTGAATCCAAGAAAAATAATTGTAGTAATACAGTATTACTCGATGTCCAATTGATAATTACACAGTTGACTGCATTGGTTTAAATAGTGTTTTATTTTTGTACTAATTCTGTTCACATCTCAAATCTGTGTGGAGCTAAGTCATATTCCAGATCAGAAGGAGCGTGTTCAGATCCATGACAAGGTCACAATTCTTGCTGTTGCTCATATAGGCAAGTGCGGAAACACACACACACACACGCACAGAGCCACCAAATACAATACTTCACTCCCACTACTCTTCGTTCTACAACTATTTTGGAAAATGAAGTAGATTTAAATAGAACAGATGCTGATTAAGGGTCAAACTAACTGCAGGAAGGTCCAGTGGCGTTGGCGACTATAGAGACACAGGTATTATGTTTGTCTTCCACGAGTATTTACTGTGGTCTCTGTGCTACTCTCCTTGGTTGGATCATCAGTTTGGTTTGGTGCTTTGTTCTTGTGCTTTCTGTTGTCCCAGACTTTTCTTCTGGATTTTTCTTGTCTCTTTTTTTTAAGGATTTTAAGTTTAAGTTAAGTTAACTTACTGGTCTGCACAAGCTATGGATGTTTGCATTTATGTTGCACAGTGTGGACAGACTTTATTGATTTACTTTTGAACAAACAGTTTCATATAAGGTAACGTAGTCCCAGACAAATGATGGAAACTTCATCATAAATCATTGTGTTTGTAATTCAGATGCCGATTAGGTAAATTAACACTTTGGATTACATAATGTAGTCGACATCTGCAAGTATTTCTGTTTGACCTCTTCAATTCAACCATTAGCAAAACAAGAGAGTGAGCTGACTGACCAAAATAGGTCATTATTTCTTCATTTTAAAGCATCTTCTAAAATAAAATACATTTACAAATGTGTAATGCCATTAGATTCACACACCACGTGTGTTTAGATTAGTGGGAGTTCACCACTTCATTCAGCTTAGCTTCCTCAGTGCTAGCTTCCATCTGAGCTCTTACAGAGCATCTGGACACTGGATGTTTTTATTCAAGGCTCAGTGGAGACCGTTTGTCCTCCTCATGCTTTGAAATGTCAATGATGCGTATTGTTTAAAAGAGTGGCCACAGGAACACTTAAAGGTTGCAGTTGCACAGTGAACGTGGAACTGCAAGTACAATTAAAGGACCATCACAGGAGTGATGAGTTTAGGTGAATCCATTAAAGGTTTTTATAAAAATAAATCAAATTAAAACAGGGAAGTAAATTGGCCAATTTTAAATAAATAATTAATATCATGGAAAACATACTGATGACTTCAATTTATACCGCGTAACAATACTCTAGCCTTGCTAGCCACAGTCAAACTATTGGTTAACACACAGGGTCATAAAAAGACAATAATAAGTGGTTTAAACACATAAATAACAAAATATGGGACATGGCTCACAATGCTTAGCCTGTGGGGCAAGGGAAAGTACATTCTGAGCCAAAATGGCGCCCTGCACAGACTAGGCTGTAAAAGTACGGTGTCCTGGGAAAAGGTTATTTCTGTTTGTTCCGTTACCGTGTGGATCCAGCTGAGTATGTTGTGCATCAGTGCAGTCAAACACAGTTGACTGTCATGGACAGTGTATGGTTAATACAGAGACACTGGACACTAGACATGACTGATAAGCAGGTAGATCAGATAGATGATGGAGTCAAGGATAGATACGTCTCTGTGTTCACAAACAGCCTTTAAGGTCTTGAATGTTTAGAGAACCTCGTCTGAAGCCTTGAATTAAATCCTGATATCACTAAACAAACTGGCCTGGAATGAGAAAGTTGAGTAATGGTTTTGATTGATGAGAGTTCTGTCACTGTGCTTCACCAGTTTGTTCTCCATCCATCTTCATCCAATCACAACCTGAAGCTCTTTGATACAAAGAAATACACAACTGTACAATACACAAGTGCTTCTCACATAAAACAGTCCAGGCTACAGTTGGAAATTTTGGTCTCCATGAGGACTACTGGTCCTGACAAGGTCAGAAAAGGTCCTAAAGAGTTAACAAATACAAGCATGCACACACGCACACACACACACTGGTTTCCAGTCATGTCTGAGAGCAGGAACAGTAATAAAAGTGACACCTGCTCCGAGTTGTTAAAACAATTAGTTAATCTCCCAGCGAGGTCACTCAGTCACCTGTGAACACGGATTAATGTGAGGCCTTCATGCTATGGAAGGCAGGTGCTTCTGACCCTCTGTGTGTGTGAGTGTGTGTGCGCGTGTGCGCGTGTGTGAGTGAGTGTGTGTGCGTGAGTGTGTGTGTGTGTGTGTGCGTGCATGTGGGTGTGTGTGTGTATGTGTGCGGTGTGTGAGTGTGTCTGTGATGTGTGTGTGTGCATGCAACGAGCAGCGCAGCGTGTGCATGCAGTGTGTCCTTGTGTGTGTGTGTGTGTGTGCGTAGTGTGCATGCATGCACCGAGTCCGTGTGTGTGTTTATGTGTGTGTGTGTGAGTGTGTGTGTATGTAGCGTGTGTGTGCATGCACACTGCGTGCGCATGTGTGTGTATGTGTGTGCGTGGCGCGCAGTGTGGCCTGCGTGTGTGTAAGTGGTGTGCAAGTGCAGTGTGTGCATGATGCGCGTGTGCGTGTGTGCGTGTGTGTGTGTATGTGTGTGAGTGTGTGTGCGCGCATGTGCGTGTGTGTGTGTGTGTGTCTGTGTGTGTGAGTGTTTCTCATCCTAATTTCGTGGTTTGGGAAACACAGATCAACATTTATCAACATTTTTGGTGTTTTATGAAGCAACAAATAAAATAATCGACAAATAAATTGATTGTGAAAATAATTGTTAGTTGTAGCCCTCATATCATGATCCAGAAGTTGCACTTTATTTGAACGTACTTGTAGCTCTATATTTCGTTGTGTCTTATTTAAGTGTGTAAGCCCTTTGTTATTTTTGTTATTTTATTGTGTGCCTTTAAGCTGGGAGTTTTGTTATGTCCTCATAATGACAACAATAATAATAATAAAAAAAATCTTGTTGATGATGTGTGTAACATAACAGGAAAAAAAAAAATTTCATTACAGTATTTGTATTTATTTAGAAAAATAAGCATCTGTTTAAAAAATTGACAACTGAGATCTGAGAACAATACCTGTCAGGATGCAGTCTTAACCTATTACATAAATGTAACCAATAAATAAAACTGCATCATATCAAGTAAATGCATAGTGTCATGATTATCTGCAATATTTCTGCCTTTTCTGAGCAGCATTCACGAGTTTATTGTTGTCTAGGAACTTCTGGTAAATAATGGAAGACATTTTCCTTGAGTACTTACATGAAGGTCACAAGACCAGACAGGGTATCAATAATCCAGACTGACCTCCCTAAACCTGGATGTAAGGCCACATCAATCTGCATCAGATTTGTGCTGTAAGAAAAGACAATCCTGTGACAGCAGTCTTTAAGTAATCTATACATCAGAGATTTTCACATTGCATACATTTGTAATTGCATGGGTCGTCAGTACAAGGATCTCCAGCAGCAGATGACAACAACCTGCAAATGCTGTCATCTTTATTAAAGCTGATGAGAAGCCACAGCAGAGGTATTAGGACCTGATGCTACCCCACGAGGTCAGGTGCAGAGGCTTTGCAGTTACTGCATCAAAGGCTTTACTGCAGATACCACAGAGAAGGCATTAAGGTGGCTGTGGATCAAGCAGGAAAATGTGGAGACCACAAAAGCTACTTAGCTTTTCCAGAGTTACTGAGAGAATACTTGTTTGAAAATGTAGCTCAATACTTCAACAGTAATACAGTGGGTACCAAAAGTATTCAAACCCCTTTAAATGTTTCACTCTTTGTTTCATTGCAGCCATTTGCTAAAATCAAAAAAGTTCATTTTATTTCTCATTAATGTACACTCAGCACCACATCTTGACAGAAAGAAAACAGAAATGTAGACATGTTTGCAAATGTATTAAAAAAGAAAAAGTGTAATATCACATGGTCATAAGTATTCAGAGCCTTTGCTCAGTATTGAGTAGAAGCTCCTTTTGAGCTAGTACAGCCATGAGTCTTCTTGAGAATGATGCAACAAGTGTTTCACACCTGGATTTGAGGATCCTGTGCCATTCTTCCTTGCAGATCCTCTCCATTTCTGTCAGGTTGGATGGTGAACGGTTTAGGTCAGGGCTCTGGCTGGGCCAGTCAAGAATGGTCACAGAGTTGTTTCGAAGCCACTCTTTCGTTATTTTAGCTGTGTGCTTAGGGTCATTGTCTTGTTGGAAGGTGAACCTTCAGCCCAGTCTGAGGTCCTGAGCACTCTGGAAGAGGTTTTCTTCCAGGATATCTCTGTACTTGGCCTCATTCATCTTTCCTTCAATTGCAACCAGTCGTCCTGTCCCTGCAGCTGAAAAATACCCCCATAGCATGATGCTGCCAGCACCATGTTTCACTGTTGGGATTGTATTGGGCAGGTGATGAGCAGTGCTTGGTTTTCTCCACACATACCACTTAGAATTAACACCAAACTCATCAGACCAGAGAATCTTATTTCTCATAGTCTGGGAGTCCTTCATGTGCTTTTTGGCAAACTCTATGCAGACTTTCATATGTCTTGCACTGAGGAGAGGCTTCTGTGGGGCCACTCTGCCATAAAGCCCCGACTGGTGGAGGGCTGCAGTGATAGTGGAATTTGTGGAACTTTCTCCCATCTCCCTACTGCATCTCTGGAGCTCAGTCACAGTGATCTTTGGGTTCTTCTTTACCTCTCTCGCCAAGGCTCTTCTCCCACGATTGCTCAGTTTGGCTGGACGGCCAGGTCTAGGTAGAGTTCTGGTCGTTCATTTTGTTTTTTTATTATCTGCATTGTATCCACATGGAAACAGCATGTTGAGAGAGCATCATTTCAAAATGCTACCCTTGCATGCTCTTGCATTTTCCGGCCCTTACGTTTGTATCATTGTTGTCTGTCTTGTGTTTGGAGATTCTAACGTTTATTTTCTTTCCTTCGTCCCCCTGGTTTGGTTCATTCCGTCTTGTTTTTGGTGTAGCAGCGCTGCAGAGCCACGTACATTTGTTTGGATCAATGCTTTTCCTGAAATGATGCCGTGTTTCAACTCCTTCTTTTGGCTGCTCCAGATGAGGAGTTACCACAGAAGACATTTGCTGTGCTCCACATGCTTCTCTGTCACACCTAACCCTTGTGACAGAGAACTAACTAGGCTTACCGAGTGATATATTGCGGTAACTAATAACTAATTACATAAAACAAAAAGAAATAAGAATAATTTGGGTCTTTGCAATGGACACAAAGATCATACCACAGAAATAATCTTAGTCTTTCAGTTTCTGCTGTAGAAAATAAACAAGCTCTGTATGTCAGAGTCTGCCATTACTGTGTGCAAGTTTCATTTTTTAAGGGTGTGTGTCTTTGTTTTCCATTTCTGAGCTAAATGCACTAATTTACCTGGAGAAAAGGCTCCAAAGAGCTTTAAGTGCTCCAAGGTTTGGTTTAAGACGGATGTGAACACACCCTTCAATGTGCTACTATGTCTCCAGCTGTCTCCTGCCCTCAATTGAGAAATGAAAGCATTTAATGGAGGAGGTGGATATATTATTACTCACACTCTACCCAGTGTTTATTGTAATCACAGACAGCACAATTCTTTAGATATTGGAAAAATGCAATCGCCGATATCTGTAATCAGGTTCTAGACTCTTTCACCAAAGACAGCTGTCCTCATTTTTCTGTTTCTCAGGCATGACTGATGAGACTCCATTTGGTCTTTAGTCGTGTTTGCTTTGAACCTTTCCATTATGCTCTTTCATCTCAACATGAACAGTTAGACCAAAATATTCCGATCATGATCACACAGCAGAGGGAACGATGCTTTAACCTCAGACTGGCTGAGACAAAGCCATTATTCGTCAGTGTAACACACAGAACTGGACCCAGGACTGGACCCAGGACTGGACCCAGGACTGGACCCAGATGCAAAGTCTTTATTCAAACAAACACAAGGCAGGCAGACCGGAATCAGATCCTCAATTGTGCGTGCCACACACAGGCGCGTATAATAATAATAATAATAAAAGACAATATAATTGAACAGCGCTGTGTGGTCATTGTGAGAATGATATTCTATTTAGATTTTAAATGTGGGAGGGAGACAGTGTTGCAGAGGTCAGGTCAAAATAGCTTTGGATTTCAGTAAATATGAACGCCTAATGCTGCAAATTCAACAAATGACCATTTTCAGTTCTTTACAACCTACACAATGTTTTGAAACTGTTGTGTGTAATAATTTGGAACAGTGCATTTCAACTTTATCATTTGGTTTGTTCAATAACATTTGAATTATACTCGAACGGTTGATGGCTTGAAAATGATGCTGACTGTCATTTGCATTGACTATTCAGGGAAATCTGAGAAAAATGTCATTTGCATAATAATTTGGAACATGGTGTAGAAAGACATGGGCAACTTATCTGAAACAATAATTTACAATCATACCCTGATTCGCTGACATCGTGACAGCCTCTGCGCCAACAAGCGAGCGCTAAGTCTAAACCACGGCTCATCCACATATACATATAGACTATACTAGGGTTAGGCTTAGATATCACGTGCACCGCCACGAAGCCGAGGCCACAGCTGTGTTTTCTACTTGCTCCTTCAACAATAAACCTTTGAACTATATAGTCGATTCCTCTCATATCTCAAAATATGAACAAGACAAATGCCTATGGAGGGAAGTCTGTCTGGAAGTCTGTGTTTTCTGTGTGTTTGTACATGCAGATAAGACACATTTGCAGAACAAAGACAAACAAAGCAAAACTAAGGCAGTAGTGTAGGAGCAGTGAGACCACAGTGTTTTTTTATACTGTCACCGTGTTTGAGGAGGAGTTAACTATGGCTCAAAAAAAGCCATATTTTTAGACACGCCTAAACTTTCTGAAAATACTACTGAAGAGAAACCTTTTGAAATTTTAACTCCATAAAACGGACAAATGCTGAATTTGCTTTATGGGATATTTAAGACATACAACACAGTTCTCACTTATTTATGTCACCATTTTATTCAACAAGCTTATTCAAGGGTCGACACAATTGAACACACGTAGAGAAAAAAACTAAATAAAGGGGGTATATACAGTATATATACACATATATATATACATGTGTATATACATATTTATTTAAAGAAAATAAATGAAGCTTATAATATTATGAGAACAAAGTTGTGATTTTCTGAGCAAACTCAGATTATCAGCTGCAACCTGTGTCAAGATGAGCATGTTTCATACATAAGGAAACACTTCATCTGTCACAATCCTATGATCCTGGTGTAAGTGTGTGTTCATGGCTCTTTGACTTAGACCGTGAGGTCGATCACACATTTACTGATGCAAAAATTGAGAAGATGGCCACACGGTTGGTGTAGTGGTTTACACTCTTACCTTTGCAGCAACCCGGTTAGAACAAGAGTCTTTGTGCATGGAGTTCACATGTTCTCCCTGTGTGTGTGTGTGTGTGTGTGTGTGTTTTCTCCGGCTTCCTCCCACAGTACAAAAACATGCAATACGGGGATTAGGTAAATTGGATACTCTAAATTGACCGTGAGAGTGAATGGTTGTTTGTCTCTATGTGATGGACTGATGAACGGTCCAGGGTGTGACTCCACCTACTGCCCTATGTCAGCTGAGATTGGCGCAGCACCCCGCGACCCTCTGCTGGAGGATAAAGTGGTAGATGATGGATGGATTATTTTTTACATTTTGGATTTAAAGTAACACAATGTAGAATTTGCTCTTGGGTTCCCCCCTTGAACATAAATAATGGCACTTTAATGGCACTTTTCTGTGTCCTGGAACAAAGTTTTAACATCGTTTGAGGCGAGAAATGAGTCATTTAGAATTCAAACATGTGGTTTGTTTATGAAGAAATGACGTATTTATAGTTTGGCAGCAACGCTGTCAGAGGTGATAAGCTCCGCCTCTGCAGGCGCTCACTGTGCCCGGCACAGAGCAGCGTTACCTCGGCCTGTCCTGATGAAATGACCCGCTAGCTCAGACGTCGCTGTCATTAGATGCTCGGTGTGATCCATAGATTTGTTGTTGACGTGTTATTTTGATTTTAATGGAAATATTTTGACCTGACAGTTTGAAAGTTTGCATATTATTAATGTTTTGTTTATTTTAACTTTGAATTTTAGATTTATATTAAAGTCACACAGTCATTATATCAATATTTAAATATAATATGTACATATTAGATATGTAGAGTAGTATATATTTGTACACGTTATATATTTATAGTGTATGTATATATATACACTACTCTACAATATATCTATTTTCCACATTGTATTATTCGTATTGTATATTTTAATAGAAATGAATTAATAAATGAAGTTAAATATTTAAAATGTGAAAATAATAACAATATATATGCATTTATTGAAAAGTATTTCATATGTTCATTTATCAACACTGTAGGTGGCGCTAATGAGGCTGCAGCACTTGGCACCAGCCACCATTCAAACAGCAGAACAATACATACATACTTGCATACTTGAGTATTGAGAAACAACCACCTTCTTCTTCACAGCATGGTGTTCGGGTGAAAGAGTCCCACAGCAAGCAGGAACTTATTTATGGTTCCGGGTCAGACCAAGTGGGGAGATAGGAAAGGGGAACTTAAGAAGATGGATATGATCTTTGGAATCTTAAAGGTGATTGTAGAGTTTCATTTTAATAAAATGATTAAAAAACATAATTAAAAATGTATAAAAAAACATGTTAAAAATAAAGTGTTTGTTGATAGTAATGATGTTGACGTGTTGCTATGTGTCTGTGTTGCTCATGTGTGTTGTGCTGCTAATGATTTTGTTGGAATAAAATGTCAGTTTGGAGTCTTTCATCATTGTCACTGTAATGTTCAGCCATTACAGTTAGCATGGCCATGCTAACTAATAATGATATTAATAGTAATCTGTCTACACACTGATGCAGTTTGCCACACTCGTCCACCACTTGCACAATATGTGGAAGATGACAGTGTAGACCAGAGGTGTCAAACTGGCGGCCCACGGGCCACATGCAGCACCCCAATAAAATATAGACAGAATATAACATAATATATGTTTATTAGCAATGATTTTACAACAGTAATAATAAGACATTCAGTCATAATCATAACAGTATTGAATCTGTTACATACAACATTTGATTAAATATACAAACTTGTTCTCTTTTAATTACATTTGTCCACATTATTAAATATGTTATTTTAAATTAATTTCTCTGTTTTTGACATTCATAGATACGTCATTCCATATCAAAACAAGGACTTTTACTTTTTAAATACGGGGAAATATCATCATGAATATTTGAATTGTGATATCAAGATGCATTGTTGTGTTTTAATTGTAAGCTTGTGCTACTGAACAGCTGTTTTTGTTCCACTCTTTATTCTCGAGACCGGCCTCCTCTTGACCAGATTAGATGCTCATTCAGGTCGTTGGAGGTTGACACCCCAGGTCGTAGACAGTGCAGCTGACTGCAGTGTTAGTGTCGTATGTTTGTTTTGTGTTCCATGAACTGCAGTGAAGTGTGTTTTTTTCTTTAGTACCGTAGTATTTTCTGAAAGTGTTGACTTTCAGGGTTACCATAGTAGTGTCATTAAGTGTTTGTTATTATCATCATCATTATTCTTATTATTGTTATTATCACTATTATGTATATGATAAGAACTGAAGGATCCAAATGTGAAAGTACTATTTAGCTTTTAACATTATTGCTATACCAAGAAGGTTCTTGTTGCTGATTATCATTCATATCAACATAACGACCAATCCAAAAATGAAATGTGACTTTACACACATATGTATATATATATATAAGGTATATTATTCCTGTGGTAGAACTTAACTGTAGTAACTTCTCAGCCTCTGTTTGAGTCACATTAAACATTTCCTCAGGACTTGTCTCTGAGTCTGTTGATGTGTAGTCTGATTCTTGGTGGCTTTTAGAGGTTTTGATGAAACAGTAGGGGAGAGAGGCTGGTGGTCTGGGCTGAGACGTTAGGAAAGGTAATTAGTGCAGAAATCCCACAGAAATATCTCCCATTAAACTCCAGTCAGACCGCCATCCCAGCTTCCATCTGGAGGCTTTTCCCTCTCTTGTTTATTGACAATAGGGGGAATGTTAGTGGGAGGAGCATCTTCAGATGATCAACTTTTGGAGATGACTGGTCAAAGGTGAAGATTTACACATTTTCTGAAAAGCACAAAACAATAATGATGATGATATAGAGAAATTATAGAGGTACTACTCTGTGCAATAGCATCCTATCTGACTGCAGACAAAAGCATAGATAGATCTCACTTATATTTATAATCATGGCATCACATTTCTGTGAAATCAGGAATGACAATGCAACACGTTTACATGTAGCTCACCTGTGTTCACCTAACCCTGTGTTTTAGATATTCACCACATTCACAGCCAAGAATCATTAGATATAGAAGCTTTAACTAACCATGACTTTCTTATAGAACATCAGCTCACATCAATGTTGTAAATGTGTCAAAGTGAAAATGACATTTGATGAGCTTGATTGTGAATTGACTGAGGAAAAGCTCAGTAGTCATTTAGGAGTTAACACGAGTCCTTCAGCGGTGCAGGTCCATGCAAAAAACAAGGGGTTAATCTGCTGTAGTTGTGCAACCATCAGCAACAAAAGCACCATGGGACTTTTATTTTGGATGTGCCTGGGAAAACGTGAAAAGCACACTGAGAAGCACGGCCTCCAAATTGCCTCTTTCAAGCCCCACTTTGATAGAGACTGTGCCAAAATTGGAATGAAAAGCTCATTTTACTTCTTCTCTGAACAGCAAAGTACCCAGAAAGCCCTCAAAGGTTTCCTCTCAATCCCAGTGCTCTGTTTTATGAAAAGGCAATATGTGTTGAACATTCTTTGGACCTATTTGGCTTAAGGTGTAATTCTTTTATTATTTAGTCGGTTATAGCAGTACCGTTCCACAGACACATGCACAGTGGTTGTGCTTAATGGAGCATTCAGCCTAAGACACACATTATCATTCTGATGAAGGTTCGGGTCAAGTTTTGTTGGTGAAGGTTGAAACTGGGTTGTAAAAGGCAAGTCAACTCATTCCCAACAGGAATTTCCCAGCATTCTTGCAGACTTGAGCATAAGTGTCAGCATTAGGGCTGAACACACTGGCTCAAACACCTAATATAACAAACACCACATCCATCCCTCTTATATAAAATGCTGGAGCATTACTAAGTGAGATACAATCAAAATATGAATTGTTATACAAGGATGACAACGTTTATATATATATACTGTAAATATATAAGAGCAGATAGGGATTTTATTCTTTAATTATTATTTCAAAATCCTGTTGTAAACATTTATCCACAAACATTTGGCCGTCTCTGGGCTAAATACACACTAAACTTCAGCATCTAAAACAATTCAGCTAACTGATGCCTACTATTATGGGGAGGCCATAAAAAGTTGTCAAACCACTTCCAGACTCAAATTTCTGCTGTCCAGATAGTCACTGAAAAAGGCTGTTAAATGGACTGTGGAAGTCAAGACAAGATCTGACATTTCAGATCAAACATGGTTAACATGTGGATAAGCCTGAGCCATTTCAGAAACAAGTCCTGTGGCGACAGTCACCAAAGGCAGAAACGAGCAGCCTGTCTGCAGATATCTATCGTCCTGACATAATGCACTATATTCTCACTATATTCTGAGACTGTTGCCAGGGATCAAACACATGTTGTCACACCTATAAGTCTATTAACCTCCATTACAGTGGCGTACACATGTTTCTATGGAGAATGAGCACACACAGCATCCTGCTCTGACAAAGACACACTTTAAAAATTGAATTGAATGAATTTGTTGAAACTGAAGTTGTCTTCCTGTAGTGTACAGTAGTACAATAGCATCTACAGGTTTTTAATACATGCAGGCTCCTCAGCATCAACACCTGGCTCCAATCACCATGCACACATAGCTTGTTCTGTTCTTGGTCTTCATTTTACAAGGTTGCTGGTCTCCACCCCAATAGGCTGGACAGCGATGATTCAGCATGACTGACTGATTACCTCCTCTTCCTCTAATGCCCCACTGATCGCCACCTGTGGTACTAGAACTCCACCCATGGTCCCAACTCGTCTCGGCTCACCGCGGTTTAGGTTGTTTTTCCAGTAGCTCCTACTCAACGTGGGCGGAGTCATCTGATGCACAGGGAGGGACTTGTAAAGCAGTTGTTTTCTGTGTAACTGCTTCATTAGAGTCAGCTAATTAAAAAGATTTGTTTGGTACTTCCTCCATTCTTGTGTCTCTGACCAATCAGTGGCCGGCAGTCTGGTGACGTCACGTTTAGTATCGCCTCAGCCCACTTGGAACCTCGCCAGAGCAGGTACTAAAAAATGGACCCGGTACCATCACCGGCGTAAACGCAACAGATCATCCTACAGGAGACAGGCTGGTCACGGGGGTTCAAACCCACGCTGCATATGTCGCCTGGACCTGGTACGAGATACTAATCCGTTAATCGTCAACGTGGCACTTCTTAACGTTTGCTCGCTGTCTAACAAAACTTTTATTACAAATGATCTGACTCTAGACAATAAGATTGATTGTTTCTTTGTAACAGAGCCACGGCTGAAGCCTCCCCACCAAACTTTAGCTCTATTGTTCCATTAGGGAAGGCAGGAGGTGGTGGTACTGCTTCAACCTCTCGTACCACTGATTCAATTGCATTTGATCAGTTCACCACCTTTAAATACCATACCTTTGTTTTTATGTATTACACTTTACAGACCACCCAAAAGTCTACTGCTGTTATCCATGGGTTCTCTGCACCTGAATCCTCTTCTATGTGCACCACACCCAGCACAGGGGGCGTGTCATTGGCCCCTCTACTATATAGTCCAGTGTGTTGTTTTGTTGTTGGTTAAGTTTAGTTTAGTTTAGTTTAGTTTATCTTTGCATTGTTGTTTATGTTTGCACTGAAATGACGTCTGCTATTATAATAAGTCTCCAAACTATTATTAATGTTTGTGTCTGTCAATGGTGACCACTGTCTCCACTACATAGTGTTTTAGTCGAGACCACAGTAACCAAGAGAAAGTCATACCCGAGACCAGAGTCTACCAAATCCAAGACAAGACCCAGACTTATGGGCCCAAGACCAAGTCAAGACCAATTCAAGGCAAAGTGAAACTGAGACCAATTAAAAAAAAAAGAATGGCATCAGACCCAATTATTGACCATCGACAAGCTCTACTTTACACAACAACATTAAACATTTATTTATTTTCTGTGGTTTGCACTAAAATGGCAAACTTCACGGAAAACTGAGGAATTATAAATCACCATAACCAAAAAGATTTGACCTCAGCTGATATCAGTCTACTGATGTTGTTGGTCCTATTTACCATCTAATCATAATCATGGTTCATGCAATAAATTGCTTGTGGTCTGGACTGGTCTTGATGTAAAAACCCCAGTCCTCCACGATAGAGATCGAGACAAGAGTAAAAACTGTGTCCAAGTTTGAGACAAGAACCGACCACTAAAGTCTTTATATCAGCTGATGACCAGAGCATCTGCCATCTGTACATTAGTATTGTGTGTGTGTGTGTGTGTGTGTGTACGCCTATAAAGAATAAGAGGAATGTATCAGTGCCTTCAGGCCACGTGTGTCAGATCACATCCAAGTCTGTTCTGCCTGTTGCATTAAGGAGGCTGTGCTGGTATGAGCGCTGAAACAGGCTGATGGGTTGTTGGGAGGGCAACATCATTATTGGAGAGAGTCAAAAAACATTCAATCCTCATAAACACAGTGATTTTGTAGGTTTTACATCTGCTGACTACACAGCAGCAACTGTCCTCACATGCCCCCAACCCTTTGGAAAGCTTTATCTAACACACACACACGCACACACACACACACACACACACACACGCACACACACACACACACACACACACACACGCACACACACGCACACACACACACACACACACACACACACACACACACACTTAACCTTCTGCTGACTGTAGACACACCCAGTTTGTGAGACTTTGATCCCACAGGTTTCCTCTGTTTCCCTGTGTGTCTTCATGGTTTACAGTATGTAATATAGTAGCATACAGAGGTCTAAGTGCACAGAGCTCTTGTACACCTCTCGCTCTTTGCTCTCCTCTCATTCATCTAGTATGTAGCTGCTTGTAAAGTCCTTCAGCCTGACTTGACTCTCAGACTGGCATGCTAATTGAAAACAGCAACGTTTGCCTGCTTCCTGCCTTTTCAACTGCCTCATACACACACACACACATTACATGGATGTATGCAGTAATAGCTCAGTATTGCACATTAAATGTGTTCTTTATACCCGAGTCAGTAATTGAAAATCTCAAGACTGTGTGTTGTCTGCCCACCGTGCAGTCGTAAAGTGTGGCCCTGTGTGGTGGAGAAGGCTGGATTTGCCAGGATGCACTTTTTATGTGAAAACCCTGAGTTGTTGACTGTTAATGTGCTGATATGACCAGACATTCACAACAAAACAAGGTGACAAACAGCGTTTCTGTGGGCTCTTGTTTTTCTCTTTTACTGCGCCGATTTGTCACACGCTGCACCACTTAGTGCCAACGCTGTTTTTTTTTTCTCACGACAAATCTGACTTGAGTTGCAGCTACTTGTTTTAAACTGCGCTACTGTATTTAAAAAAGACCATAAACTCAACATGAAAATCACTGTAAACACTCATTGTCGTAGTTAATGATAGTTTACAGCAAGTGTAAAAGTGTTGGACTCAGGAATGTGGTGTTTTTGCATTTCTTGTTTTTTTCTGGTCACAAACCACACACACACACACACACACACACACACACCTTTGTGTGTGCACTTGTGTGGACATCATTTCCTTACCTATTTCCAAAAGTTTAGGGTTTGGAATTAGTTGTGACGGTTATTGTGTTTATTAGAACTTAACCTAATCAGCCAAAATAACATAATAGTAAAGATGTTTCTCACAAACATACAGTAAACATACTGTGGTCTATGGGGTTGTTTCAGTTCTCTGAAAACAGCGTATGTCAATACTATCAGACCTGACTGAGGGAGTATTTGTGTGTATACAGCAGCAGCACAGGAGTGGACACCTGGATTTTCTGAGCAGCAGAATTCAATTCTGATGCTTCTTTCTGTTTTCAATCAAACTCCAACCCAGTCGTCAAATGAATCACTTCCTGCGTGCAGTGTGGAACTGTTGCCAGGCAACATGAGATCTAAACATCACTATACTGAGAACAAGAGAGAGGATTGTGCGGAGCTGAGAGGCTGAATCAGCATTACGTGAACTCATGTGACAGACATTTGTTTATACTGAAAGGTTCAGCTCAGATCTGTGACGGACAGGTAGACCTGACGTGGTGTATAGTGGTGATGATGACACAGTGGTTTAAGTGCAGGAATGTTCCACTCTTTCTGTGACCTGTGTCACTGTGAGCAGGTGCTAGAGCGTCAGTGTCATCGGTGCTGTGAGTTTCACTGTGAGCTGTTAATTGTGGACGGCTCGTGTGGTCGACATCACTGCAGAGGGAGTGCCAGCAACATCAGTACAACATCAAACACCATCAGTGAGTCACCGTTGTAATATCACAGCACACTCATCTCCTTTTTGCTGCTGTGCTTGGTTGTCAGGTGACTTCACACATTCATCAGTGCAGCAATAAGACCACTGCTCCATTTGTCCATGTCATTTTATTGTGAAAATCCATCTTATTTTGAAGTTTTCTTTTCCCCTCTGTGATAACACAACCTGTTTCACCTGTGTCTTGTTCGTCGTCTCCCTGATTCCTCAGTGTATTTAACCACGCCCCCTTCCTTTGTCTTCGTCCGTCACCAAGTTAACACGTTAAGTTTGGAGCGCTCCTCTCCGTCTGTGTGTGCTTCACTCTGCTTGTTCCAGACAGTGTCCTGTCCCACTGTCTCACTGTCCCACTGTCTCACTGTCCCACTGTCCCACAAAGCTGAAGCCTGCATTTATATGCTCATTTGAGGATCTTCGTTCCTGTCTGCCTGCATGGTTTTTTCATGTGTAAATACAGACAGTTACTTACCACCGTCCTGCATCTGGGTCCAGACTCTTGTATTATTTTTTATTTATATTGTTACTGTATTATATCTTGTATAACTTTTTCATTTGTCTGTTTTATTTTATCTTAACTTGTGTGTGTTTGGTTTATCTTCTCGTTTAAAAGTGTTCACAGGACTAAGCAGAAACACGACTTCCTACAGAGGTATATTTAAAAGTTTCAGTAAAACAGCAGCAGCTCTAACATGTTCACACCTTCAGTGCCAGCAGATTCGCCTGCAGTGGGATAATGTAGAGATATTCATACAGTCTATGATCTGTGGAAGGTGGTGTTTTCAGTGATGAGTCTCAGAGGTGCAGACAGTGTTGAATTGAACAGAAACATCACTTTAACATGCACATATTGTCACATAGAGTCGGATCATTCTGTTTTTCAGCCTTGACACGAAAAAAACAATGGTATCCACTGCATTCATGTGGTCATAAGAAGAAAGGGATTTATTTTTAAAACGTGCAATTCTTTCTTTTTGTAAGAAAAACAATGGCACTCCCACTCTGAGTTCATAAAGTCTTTATTTGACTCTATATTTGTCTCTTGGTAGCTTTGTGTGTGCAGCCGCATGTTAAATGCCACAGCGGACCATCAGTGATTCTGGTGACCAGGAAATGTTCGAGCGCTGCTCCAACATTCCACTGACTCACTGCCACAGCAGCCTTCAGTGAGCACGCATGGAAAAAAGAAATATTTGAAAATTATTGAAAGAAAAACATAATAGTAAGTCATTCGGAAACGGTTGCGTTTTTTATATCTTATTTTAAATCTATCAGATAATTGGCCGTTAAGTCCCGGATGATAAGCAGGAGTCGTAGTGATGGTGCCGTGTGTTCACCGCAGAACAGAGGAAATGTTTTTACTATGATCTAAATGAAGTGTAAAAAGTATGCACCAAATTTAATATCAGGCCTTTTTAACACTAATAATTCCACCATTAAAAGCCCATTCACACAGGAAGCATAACAAGCTGAGCTGAGCGGTATTAAAACATTTATGCAACCTTAAGTCACGGTTGAACAGTAATTCTCATGGATAGAAGTCTCTGGCCACTGTGACCGGGAGCTGCTGGCTTCAGTCGCTTTGGAAAATTCCATTCTGCCACAGGGAAATAATAGCAGATCAATGGAGTCTAGACTCAGTTTATTCCTTTCAGCTGACGTCAAGAGCTTGACAACATGGCACATTAGCTCCAAATGGTCCACTGAGGCTGCTGCTGCTGCTGCTGCTGCTGTAGCCTCCTCAGGCTCTTCACATAGATGCATGAATGGTCAAAAGTCCAGGATAATGTTACAAAGAAAACAACATCTTCTGCAATTAAAAGGACTTTTTGCCTTTTTCAATTGATAAGATTTATGAGACAGAAGGACTCGTCTGAGCTTGTGTCTCTGCTGCTACATGACCCGTGATCCAGATCCCCAACACCAGGTACTAAAGGTGAGGACGTAAACTGTTGGCTCATAAATGGTTAATAACTGAAACTGAAATAACTGAAAACATTGTAAAAGTATAATTCAAGTACGTTGTCAGATTTGCCAAAATACGTAATTAAGATGTTGCATTACGTTGTATTCATAAATGATTTATTAATTTTTTTATTAACATTTAAATGTAATTTGGTCCAGTTTAGCATGTCAGGACTTGTGTTAGAGCAACAGCAGAGAATTATCACGTGATGATAAAAGCACAGCGCGTTTGTTTGTTTTTTACCTGGTAGCTGTTCTGACCACGACACTAAACTGTGACGTCCACAGACGGCCGGACACTGACTGGTCACTGAAGAGTCATGAGCGTCCGCCGCAAGAATCAAACCGACGACCAACGCTGACGACAACCATACTTGAGGAACCGGTCTGAAAAGACAGTAGATGTCACTAGAGCACGTCCTGTCTTTAGAGGTTTCACACACGGGATGAATTATAAAATAAACCTGTCTGTGTGTCGCGTATAAAACAAAGTCACAGCAGTATCACTCAGCCGTTCAGTGATGACTCCGCCCACATTGAGTAGGTACTTTTTTGTCATGGAGTTTTTTTTTAAGGTGGCTCCAATCTGAAGCACAGGCCACATGGTTGCTTAGCGGTTAGCACTCTTGCCTTCACAGCAAGAGCCCCCAGTCAGAACGAGGGTCTTTCTGCATGGAGTTTGCATGTTCTCCTGTGGGTGCGTGGGCAAGATTCTCACCAGAAGCTGGATGGTACTGTGATGGTGTGGAACAAAGCAAGACATCCAACCAGCAGCAGACCACAGGTTGAGACACTTTGTTGTGTTATGGTGTTAACTGGACATTCCAGCATGTTTTTATAAAGCAACAAGGACAAACCATGAGCTTTTCCTCTCACTAACCCATTGCTGTTTGTGCCTAAACGTAACCACATTCATAAACAGGAAGTGGTTTTCATCCCCCTCATTTCCTCATTCCACCCCAAAACAGGGGTAGGTTGACATATTGTCTACCTCTGATGTCAATACAGTTCCACAGCATCAGGTTTTATAAGCTAATATTTCTTATTCAGCATGACAATTACATATGACCAAGTGTAATGTACATGAGCATATCTTTATGAAATCCAGTGGGTAGAGCTCAATGCTGGAACAAGGAACATCTGACGTCTCCATAGTATCACAAAACATGTATTAGAAGTCAAAGTGATTTCACTTTTAAAAGCAAGTGTACATTATTGACTGATGCAGGACCGGACTGGGACTGATGCAGGACCGGACTGGGACTGATGCAGGACCGGACTGGGACTGATGCAGGACCGGACTGGGACCTCCGGCCGTCACCAGATCTCGTCCATATTCTCTGTGTCCTAACACACAGACAGTATTATCAGCAGAGACAGTGTTCGTTGTAATGGAAGTGCAGTCAAAGCTGTGTAATAAAACCCAAATATACAGACGCTCACAGAACACTTTGTGTGCACAGTAAATCATTTCACTGCACTTTATACTGAAGTTAGTGTAACAGTACAGTTACTGATGGAGGAGGAGCTCCACAGCGACTGAGAGCAGCTGCTCCCAAACTCTCAAACATGATGGAGGCTGAGCTGCATGTTTATATATAAACACAACTGTGTGTGTGTGTGTGTGTACATTGTGGGATGACAGGAAGTCACCATGGGAACTGTTAGAGGGGGGCACGGGGTTACACACGCACACACACACACGCACAGATAAAGAGCCTTCATGATGTGGACAGATGTGGAGCTCAGATGACAGACAGTGGAGTAAGTCGGTCGTCATCATGTCAGCTGTCTCTCACACTTCAGTCTTTTGTTCTTTTTTCTTTCTTGTGTGGAAGGATGTTCAGCGTGTGTTTGGACTGTTGTCGGTCCCTGAACATGCCCTCTGCTGAGTGAAAAGAAAACTACAGGGTGTTACTTACTAAGTTTGAATATATTGAACTTTGTAATTGTTGTGAAGTGAACTGAAGTAAAATAAAAAGCCGTCCAATTATTAAACAAATGTCAATTTAAATGAGTACTGTTGGGGGTAAGTGACCTGATAGGAGAAGGAAGGAAGGAGTTGCTCTCCTTCTAAAGTACACCAGTTGCGTGTGAGTTGATGATATTTTTCATGTCTTTTTGTTTTCATATAATTAATAAATTTTAGGAATCATTTATTTCTCCTGTGTTGCAGATACAAGCTTCATCTGCTAGCATAAACATGTTCTCAAGCGTTAATGGTCTCGATTACTAGTTTCAGGTCTTTGATAGAACATGTCAGGTTTTTGGTTTTTTTTTTAATTGTGTTCACCCCATTCACGCAACAAGCCTCCATCGGCCTCTGTTGGTCACATTGGGAAGTGCAGGCGTGGAAACAAAAACAGACACACAGAGCCTCTAAAAACAATACTTCACTCCCACTCCTAATTATATGAATATAAATTAGCCAGTGTCATTCATTTAGACAATTAATACAGTATACAATTTCTAAATAATCATCTTAAAACCACACACAACTTCACAGATGTGTATAAGCTTGCTTTAAGCATAACCATCAAACATCAACTCTTATACCTATTGTATTGTTAAAATTGGAATTGTAATTTTGATTCCTTGTAAATGTCTTCCTGCTCGGGAAACCAAGGGGGTGTCAACTCCCACGAGGCACACCAAAGTGAGAAAACAATGTGATGTTTTGGGAATGATGGGAGGCCAGTTCCAGCAAGGTGTGAAAGCCAGGGACCCCACAAGTTCAAAAAGCTCTTTGAAGACACATGAGAAGGTTCTACCTAAAGTATAATGTTTCTTGGTATTCAGGCTCTTGTGCAGACTGACCTTTCTTTGCAAGGAAAAAAAAAAAAAGTTTGCTAGATTTCTCAATTTCATTAACAAGCAACAGAGAATTTCTACAGCTATAGTTTCAGTTTCACCTCATCATAACACAAGATCATGAGAAGTAAAAACTGCAGGGACAATCCCTATTAAATGTGCCCAGTCTACTTGACATTACATTACATTACATGTCATTTAGCACACGCTTTTATCCAAAGCGACTTACAATTGAATTGAGTACAATCAGCGAGGGGTGGAATCGAACTTGCAACCATTGCGACCATGAATCATTAGTTCATTTAAAAGATTTGTTCACCAAATTGTTCAGTACTTCCTGCAGAACGGGAGTCCACACTCAGTCTGACGCAGTCACTGAAATCAACTGAACAGCGGCCAGGAACACTAGCAAAAATCTTTGGGGCGGATCCACTTGAAGGCTTTGTGATGTGGCTGTAATGCACACTCAGTTGAAGTAAGGTTAATTTTTACAGCATAAGGACACTCAAATTCACTGTAATATCAAGGTACAATAAAAAAACATTTCTGTTCTGTTATAAATATGAACATTGGTTGCTCACACGCCCAAATGGTCACATCCAAGTTTGCAGCTGCGACTGCAAGACCAAGTCCAACGTTAACAGTTTGGTGAAATTTGTGTAGGAGCTAAAAAAATAAAAAGCATTAGTTAAGTTTCACTCTGCTTAAAAAAAACAGAGCGAAACAACAGTGATAGAATTTCTTAACACCCCCAGTAACAGACTGGGGTTGAAGCACTATAAGCAACAAGAGGCAGGTGTGCCGCAGTTAACATAGCTAACTTAATGTAATAAACAAATCACCATAAACACGGGGTTCAGACTAAGAATTAACTGTAATCCCACGATTAGCCTCTGTTAGTTAGCTGCACTATTTTAGTGAGAGCAGACTGGGATTGAGAGGTGAATCGTTTCAAAAAGTAGGATTTCCTGCTAAATATGTGCTGTATGGCGACGCCGCTGGTATTTGAGGAGTTTTTTATGACGTCACACTGAAAAGCTAATGTTAGGTAGGATTCTGTAGACTCATATTAAGGTTATTTGAATAATACAAATGTAAATAGAATCACCAATTCAAAAGAGATTCCACCAGTTGAATATTGTTTTGGAGAAAAAAAGGCTTCTTGTTCCTGTGAAGAAAAGCTCCATTCCAGGCTGTTTATCTAAAACTTTAATTAAGGTCCATCACAGCAGAGGCCATTTTGTTTGGTTGCACTGTGTATCTAAGTGGAGCAAGGTGAAACAAAATGAATGAAGGAAAGTCAGTCAGTCAGTCAGTCATCATCTAACCGCTTTATCCTCCACCAGAGGGTCACGGGGGGTGCTGTGCCAATCTCAGCTACATCGGGCGATAGGCGGGGTACACCCTGGACAGTTCGCCAGTCCATCACAGGGCCACACACAACTAGAGACAAACAACCATTCACTCTCACACCTACGGTCAATTTAGAGTGTCCAATTTACCTAATCCCCATATTGCATGTTTTTGACTGTGGGAGGAAGCCGGAGAACCCGGAGAGAACCCAGCTTAAATGGCCAAGTCTGGCTAACATGAGTGAGAGTTCGTTTCCATTAGTTCGGCTGAGATTAGCCCCAACTCTGTAACCATGGAAACTATGACTCTGGCTAAGCCTCAACCATGGCTAAGCCAAAACTGTGGCTCAGGTTTCCGTTCCATCAATCTGAGCCTCAACCCTGTTCCACCAAGGTGGCTAATGTGAATGCCAGCCAAGTAACCATGGTAACTTATGCTGCCGGGCAAACCTGGTCT
The DNA here is from genome assembly GCF_019176455.1 of Solea senegalensis. Classification (NCBI taxonomy): domain Eukaryota; kingdom Metazoa; phylum Chordata; class Actinopteri; order Pleuronectiformes; family Soleidae; genus Solea; species Solea senegalensis. Next base: position 18,172,148 of record NC_058037.1, on the reverse strand, counting down.
GTAGCAGGCTAAAAGTGAAGCTTAGCACCATCTATGATCAAAGAATGTCCAATAGACAGAAACAGAGACACACAACTGTCATGGAATGATAAACTAATATGATAAACATAAAATACATAATAAAATGTATTAAAGAAATTATTTATACTAATAATTATATATTATCTATAAGTACATTAAAGAACTTTACCACCAAAATAAAAGATAATAAAAAATAAGACACAAATAAATACAAAATTAAATTAATTAGCAAAAAAATATAATAAAAGGAAATTTAAAGAGATCATCATTGTTTTGATGTAACAAGGGTTAGGGCCTCCGATTGATAGGAGACAGATGATTGATTTGCTGTCACCTGCATTCACTTACTGTAATAGGGGTCCTCGTCTCCATTGAATTGCTTGATTTGCTAAAATGATTCTAGATAAATAATCAATAGATTTGTCATATGATTATTTCCTATAGAATGATAACCAACATTGCATTTCTTCATGTAATAATCTACCATCAATTGTATGATAAATGTGATGAGTCATGTAAAATTAAATGTAGCCTATTATTATCAAAAATGTAGGCAAGGCAACTTTATATAGCACATTTTAGCACAATTGCATTAATAGATCCACATAATTGATTAGTTTAAAACAAAAACCATCAAGAAATCAATTGGTATATTATTGTCTACATATACAGTTGTGCTCATAAGTTTACATACCCTGGGAGAATTTATGATTTCTTGGCCATTCTTCAGAGAATATGAATGATAACACAAAAACCTTTCTTCCACTCATGGTTAATGGTTGTGTGAAGCTATTTATTGTCAAACAACTGTGTTTACTCTTTTTAAATCAAAATGACAAAAGAAAGTACCCAAATGACCCTGATCAAAAGTTTACATACCCCAGTGACTTTGACCTGATAACATGCACAAAAGTTGACACAAACAGGTTTGAATGGTTAATCAAGGTTCCCATCCTTTCCTGTGACCTGTTTGGTTGTAATTAGTGTGTGTGTATAAAAGGTCAGTGAGTTTCTGGGCTTCTGACAGACCATTGCATCTTTCATCCATGTTTCTGGATTCTTAGTCATGGGGAAAGCAAAGGAATTGTCAAAGGATCTGCGAGAAAAGGTAATTGAACGGCATAAAACAGAAAAGGGGTATAGAAAGATATCCAAGGAATTGAGAATGCCAATCAGCAGTGTTCAAACGCTGATTAAGAAGTGGAAAATGAGGGATTCTGTTGAAACCAAACCGGTAGACCAGCAAAGATTTCAGCCACAACTGCCAGGAAAATTGTTCGAGATGTAAAGAAAAATCCACAAATAACTTCAGCTGAAATACAGGACTCTCTGAAAAATTGTGGTGTGGCTGTTTCAAGATGCACAATAAGGAGGCACTTGAAGAAAAATGGGCTGCATGGTCGAGTCGCCAGAAGAAAGCCATTTCTGCCCAAATGTCACAAAGTAGCCCGCTTACATTACGCCAAACAGCAGAGAGACAAGCCTCAAAACTTCTGGAACAAAGTAATTTGGAGTGATGAGACCAAAATGTAACTTTTTGGCCACAACCATAAACATTACATTTGGAGAGGAGTCAACAAGGCCTATGATGAAAGGAACACCATTCCTACTGTCAAACACGGAGGTGGATCACGGATGTTATAGGGATGTGTGAGCTACAAAGGCACAGGAAACTTGTCCAAAATTGATGGCAAGATGAATGCAGCATGTTATCAGAAAATACTGGAGGAAAATTTGCACTCATCAGCCCGGAAGCTGCGCATAGGACGTTTTTGGACATTCCAACATGACAATGATCCAAAACACAAGGCCAAGTTGACCTGTCATTGGCTACAGCAGAACAATGTGAAGGTTCTGGAGTGGCCATCTCAATCTCCTGACCTCAATATCATTGAGATCTCAAACGTGCAGTTCATGCAAGACAGCCCAAGAACTTACAGGAACTGGAGGCTTTTTGCCAAGAAGAATGGGCAGCTTTGCCATCTGAGAAAATAAAGAACCTTATCCACAACTACCACAAAAGACTTCAAGCTGTCATTGATGTTAAAGGGGGCAATACACGGTATTAACAACTGGGGTATGTAAACTTTTGATCAGGGTAATTTGGGTACTTTCTTTTGTCATTTTGATTTAAAAAGAGTAAACACAGTTGTTTGACAATAAATAGCTTCACACAACCATTAACCATGAGTGGAAGAAAGGTTTTTGTGTTATCATTCATATTCTCTGAAGAATGGCCAAGAAATCATAAATTCTCCCAGGGTATGTAAACTTATGAGCACAACTGTATGTTGTCCCTTTGATGGAGGATTTATAAAACATGATGATACTGAAATACTTCCTTTTCTTTGTCACTTACGCATTCAGCCTGTCTGCAATATTCTGCCACGCCACATCCCTCGCTTTATTGATTGCCGCGGTATTGCCCTTCTTTCAGATTATGTGGCTGTAATCCTCATATACCTCCATGAGGACTCACACAGACTTTCATCTTGGGAGAGATGGCCACAGTTTCCCTCTTGAAGTGAAAGTGGTTGTCAAAGAAACACTGCTAGAGATGTCTTTTCATTGTTTAATGAAATATACAGTTTATACAAACTAATAAGACAGTTAGGCCTACATTAAGGCCATACATAAATTTTTTTTGTGTGTTATTATTTTAGACACATTATGTTTGTCAATACCTTTGACTTAGATGAAGATCAGATCACGTTTTAGGACAAATTTATTCATAAAACAATGAAATTCCAAAAGGTTCACATAATTTTTCTTGCCACTGTATATATGTATACATATATAAAACCTATAGTTTTATATATGTATACATATATAAAACCTATAGTTTTATAGTGTCTATTGCTCTTCTCCCTTTTCCCATCTCACTGACCTAACCCCCACACACTCCACATCTGCCCACCCTCATCACAAACAATAACAGTGGAATACAGTAAAAGCGTCCACATTGAACTCTATCAGTGAGACTTCTCCTGAAGACAAATGGAGACAAATGAGGAAGACTGTCATTACAGAATATGAAGGCAAGACAAGAGAGAGAGAAACAAATCATCATTGAAGACATTTAGCACTGTTAAAATATTATTTGTCTGTCTTGTTTTTGTAAAGTGTTAACCCACATGGTCATGGTTAACATACGCCTGTATTGTACTGCCTCACTTATTAAAAGGTTGAGGTTTACAGCAGAATGTGTGCGTGTCCTGACTCTTTCATATATAATGTACAGTTGTTTATGTCCTAGAAGCAGCAGATGTCATCCCTCACCTGGAAGTCAAAGACAGTCTAATGTAACGCTCAAGTGTCACATGACCGAATGAGAGAAATATGGCTGTGAAGTTTCGACCAGTGCATGTTAGCAAATAAAAAAAACTGCAAATCACTATCACCACTCACCTTCTTCACAGTTGTTTTATATGAAGCAATGACACGCCTCAAACAGGAGGACATAAAGTTGGCCAGAAGATAATGATCATCAGCTCTGAACACTGAAGCAAGCCTGAATAGTGCTTGGCCTGTTTGTGGCAGCCTGAAGCATTAGTCCTGACAAGCCAGCACACTGGCATCAATACTGGCTGATAATAAGAGAGAGGTTGGCATGAAAGAGAGGATCTGAACCTCGGCCAAGTTTGGCTGAACCAACAGCTGAGAGGGCCTTAGTTGCCCTGACCATTAAAAACAGCTCAACACTGTGCTCTCTGATCTGCTCCACAGATTGGAATTTTCTAAATAAAAATGATGTCACAGTTTTTATGTCATGTCTCAAAACTGTGACTGTTATTACCAAAAAGAAGTGGATACATCCAATAATCAAAGAATATAAAAAGAAAACAGCTTTGACCTCACTAATCAGTGTTTGGAGAGGCCAGATTGTTTGTTCAGGTTAGTTCTCTTTGTATCGACTCATCAGAGAAATGTGATGCTGATAAATGCATTGTCTTTGTTTTCATTTAATTCAGTATTGCTGCAGCAACTCCAGCTCCTAGGTTTTAGTTGCTTAGAAACACAAACTCTCCCACACCAGACTCACAGTGGAAAGGATTTATGTTGCTCTTGACTGAATCCTAAATATTCATACTAATTCAATCTAGTTCTGATGAATTAGTAGAAAGGCTGTGGTGTGTTTAAAGACACTACAGCATGACAAGGATCAGAGTGGTTATTTCGAGGCAGCAATTGTTCAGTCAGACAATTTGCATTTGAATGTTAGACATGGTTATGTTGGGCGTCCAGGCTCCGACTTAAACACTCCCCACAGATATGATGAACAAACATCTTAAACCCCCCAAAACAGCGTAGAACAGAGTCTGATATAATGAATATGAGGATCTGAAATGTGTGGGCCTTGCTTCAGCGCCTTGGCTGCAAGAGGAATATACGATCTATGTCATGATTCCCCCTCACAGTTCTTCTCTCCCTCCTTCTCACCTACCAGCCACTCCCTCCTCATCAGCTCAACTCCACTCACCTGTTCACAGCAGACACCTCAAGGGCAGATGGGCTAAACACCACTTCATCTGGTGATTGATCTAACTTTATAACTAAAAAAATATATAAATAATAACTAACTTTTTTATTAATCATGGGCTACAACAGAAAAATGATTAGTAATCTTTGTAAAGAATGAATGGAATTATTCTGGAATTATGTCTGCTGCGACATCTTTTTTTATCCAATATAATAATATTGCCCAAGCACTATATTCCAGAGGTAACATCTTCCAAAAGTTAAGAGGCCAAGTTGGTTCAACAATGATGATGACACAATGAACATAATCTTTGCTATACAAATACAATCCACTTTGATTTGACTTCGATCAACTTGTCATTGTGAGCACACACACACACACACACACACACACACACACACACACACAGACTTGTTTTTATATCTTAGTGAGGACACCTCATAGACATAATGCATTCCCCACCCCCTTATCCTAACTGTTTCCCTAACTTCCCTAACTTACCTAAACCTAGGCCTTCATCATAAAGGACCACTTTAAAGCTGTGGGGACCAGACAAAAAGATAGACAAGTATGTTCTTGAACCTCACAAAGATAGGAATAAAAGTACATGCACACACACGGGCACATACACACACACACACACCCCCCTTGGAATTACATACTGAAAACTCTTAATCTGTTCCTACAAATCATGTGATCCTGCTTAACCCACTGACCCTTACCCACACACACTGTATAAAACACCATGTGACATCGTCACAAGAATAACTGACAAATATCATTAACATTGAAGGACTGCTCTGGGTGGCAGCTTGTTTCCTATTTCCTCTCTAATTAAACCTCTACAGCAGCAAATTATACAAAACACACATTTTCTTCTGTGTAACTTCAGTTGTACTGAATCAAAACTGAATGCAATCAAAATATTGCATTAACTCTCCATCATTGTGTATGTTAGGCTACAGGTCATTGTGTGTCTCTCTGTGCTCTTTTACATATGTTTATTTTTCTACAGTGAATTTATGCATCAACACAATATAAACTCATTGTATTGGTGCACTTTTGCTCAGCTTGTGTAAGCCTCATCAGACTGTGATAACCCTTATTACACCTGATTACAGATATAGGTCATCACATCATTTTGTATCACAATAAATCGCTCTTGTTAACGCTTGTTTTTAGTCAAGTCATCTGAGCCAGTGTATGTGACCATCAGTCTTTTAATCACTAAGCTGTCTTTATCTCATGTCTTCATGTAATATAACTGTATGTGTGACAGACAGAGACAGTGAAACTCGTTTAGAGTGATTGTTTAATACATACTTTGTATTATTTTTAAGGTTGACATGGCACTGCATGGGGGAATATGTTTCTAAAGAGACCTCCACAGGACTCCAACGTAAAAACAATATTTATATATTCCACAGTTGTGCTGGGTCTACAGGAGTATTCAAAAATCCAACTACGGTCAGAAAACCGTGTGACTTGGTCCATCATTAAGCCTCAACTCTCTCAACTGCCTTTTGCTCAAGAGACCTGGGGCCTCATGTACAAAGGTTGCGTACGCACAAAAACGTGGCGTACGTCCTTTTCCACACTCACGTTCAGATGTATAAAGCGTGAAATGACCGTGGAAATGTGCGGTGCCCCGCGCCAACTTCCTGGCTGGCGTACGCATGTTTCTACAGCTATTGTTCCTTTGGCGACACTTAGAGGTGATGCTGGGAAACTGTTAATCATGTGAAAACACTTAGTCATCAGAGACACACTTATGAACAATTAACACGTGTTTGCAATTATATGGGTGGATATAAAAGCATGCGCAATGTGATGAAGAAAATAGTATTAACAATGGCAACCCACCCCGGGAAGCCATACAGGCCTGGCAGAATGTGATTTCAAGCATGTAAAGAGGCTTGTACACAAGTGCATTTATTGATTTGCTTATATCACATTAATTAGTACATTAATTAGTTGATCCAGACGATCATTTATGCCACCGATGGCTCTCACTATTTCCTCCTGTGATTCCAGCACAGCTCGGGTGAGGACACGGCCAATCGGGCGCACGTCAGCAGCTGGCGTGGAGATGCCACGGGCAGCGGAGCCGGTGGTGAGATCCCACGGCATTTACGGCCTCACACACACACACTCCCCCTCACTTCTTTTTTTCTTGTATTTATCCAAAAAGAATCTCCCTGCGCGTCTCCACTTCATTTAGGAGAATCTCTAGCTCAGACTTTTCTTTTTTGTTCATTGTTTTTTCTGATCGGACAAAGAGAATCTCAGGTCCAGGATGAATTTGCATATTTAAATGGGCCCCACTGAAGAGTTGGTCGTCTTCATCACCCCTTAGATTGAGCCACCTCCTCCACAAATACTCTTGGTTTACATTACATTACATGTCATTGAGCAGACACTTTTATCCAAAGCGACCATTGCGACCATGATGTCTTTCAAATACAGGGTACCGGTCTTAACCACTGAGCCACTCCACCCCCTTTACATGGGGAACTCATCAGATTTAAGGTTGTGTCGCTATTATAACTGGACTACTGTAACAACCAGTGGTTTCACAAGTGTCATAAACATCATAAACCTGGTATAGAGTGTACCATCTCTGTTTCCATAGCTTTCACCCCTGCAGACTTTGGTTTTCCTTCAATCCTCATGTTTTGAAATGATGGCATTTGTTTGACCTGTAAAAGCAGCCAAGCCACAGCTGCTTGGTGACCGATCGCCAGCTTTTCCTGGTTCATTACAATACAGTACGTGTTTTAGTAAGATGTTATTTTAATTAACATGCCTCCTTGTGTCATTTTTAGAATGGGAGTTGTGATAGTGATAGTTTTTGGTGGCTCTGTCTGCGCTTGTTTGCAATGTGACCAACAGAGGATCAAGAATCTCGACCCTGGCGTGGACTCCAAAACACAACCTTCTGACCCTCTTCTAGAGTCAGACCCTCTACCTTTACACATGTGGGCCGACATGCCATCTGTGATTGCCTTGTTTTGGTCTCTTTTGATATACTGCTTATCTATCTTCTTCCACATTTTTATAGAATTGGACATAACAGCTGGGAGATGCATTACTGCCACCTAGTATGCTCTGCTGCAGGCTTGCAAAGCATTCTGGGATATGGTCGGCTGCATAGGACCAAGTTGGCCACATTTGTCGGCCACATGTGAAGGAGCCAATGATTCATGTGACAACCAGGACAGCTGTGACGCATTTTGACAACATCCGCACGATGAATGCACACTTGGGAGATGCAGCTTTGACTATTGAGAGTGCAGCTTGAAGTCAGTGGGCAACTTGACTCAATGACAATAAAAACCACAGACCAAGCCAGAAATCTTGGTGTAGTTATGGACTCAGACCTGAATTTTCACATAAAGACTAAATCAGCCGATTATCATCTCAAAAACATTGCACAAATTAAAGGATTTCTTTCAAAACAAGACATGGAAAAACTTGTTCATACATTTATTCTTAGTAGTTTAGACTTTGTAATGGTGTCTTTACAGGTCTCAGTGAAAAGCAGCTGCAGCTCATCCAGAATGCTGCTGCCAGAGTCCTGACCAACAGCAAGAAAGTGGACCATATCACAGCTGTCCTTAAATCACTGCACTGGCTCCCTGTGTGTCACAGGATCGAGTTTAAAATCCTCTTACTGGTCTACAAGTCACTGAAGGGTCTTGGGCCTAAATACATGTCAGAGCTGCTCGTTGAGTATGAAGCATCCAGACCCCTCAGGTCATCAGTGACAGGTTTACTCAGAGTCCCCAGGGTCAGAACCAAGCAGCTTCTATGGTCCTCACCTGTGGAACAAGCTCCCTGAACACCTGAGCACAAACTGTCAGCTTGTTTAAATCACAGTTGAAAACATGATTGTTTACTGCAGCTTTCTGATATTGCCAATTTTAACCACTTTAACTTTCACATCTGCTTGTTTAATGATGTTTAATGATTTTAAATTACATTCCAATGTTTTATAGAGTTAAAGGGGAACTGATAAGATGAAATGGGAAGAACAGGTGAAAGAGTAAGCCCTGTGACTTTCATTTTCACATCGAGGACAAATAAGGGACGGCAAACACAGTACCAATCTGCTTGATTGAATTTTTTTGTTTGTTTTCATTTCTAATGTATTTACTTGCTTCTGTAAAGCACTATGAATTGCCTTGTGTAAGAACGGCGCTATACAAATAAACTTGCCCTGCTTTGGAAGAAGAATAGAACAGTTAGACTTCTCCTTCCACCTCTCCCTCCCCTTCTCAGCACTCACACTTTATCATGACAATAACTTTGTTTTTCTCCATCCTGCAGTTTAAGCTATTTCCCTCTCACTTTTGGTTCTTATTTTACAGATATCCCTGATTCCAGAGCTTCAACACCACAACTCAAATAATACAACTATAACCATTACTACAGTCCTAGCTGGGAACATTAATATTATCCTCATCCTCACATGTCACACCCTGGATGGGAGGATGATAATTGTTATTAATGGTTTTGATTTGTGAAATGCCCCGGTCCTTCCTCTCTTTGTAAATGTGATGTTTTGACGGAGTGTAATCATTTTTATCAACAGTCTCTGCTGCTGCTTATATAAATGACATGGTAGTTCTATAAACATGTCATCACTGACTCTAACTGTCCTGTCTAAACTTAGAACTTGATACAGTTGTTGTGTATCTGTTCCTGGTCTCTTTCTTCTTTCTGTCCCCCTCCTCTCCTCTGTCCCCCATTTTTCCTTTCACCCCAACCGGTCGAGGCAGATGCTGCACATGTGTGAGTGTGGTTCTGTCAGATTTCTTCTTCTCTCCACTGATGCCTAGTGTTTGCTTATTGTGTGAACTGTTGGGTTTCTCTGCTCTCCATGATGTTGTCTATGTACAGACCTGAGATAATGTATGTTGTGATTGAAATGAATTGAACTGAAGTGGTGTTGGCCATGTGAGAAGTTGACAGATCTCTATTCATTTAAGACACAATTGTATGTGTTGTAGATGTGCTGCTGAAGACCAGGGTATTTGCCATCCTGTGACTTCACATCATTGCTTGACTGTGAGATCAATCTATTTTTCTCTCTCTCCATCTTTGTGTCTTACTTACTTTCTTGAGATGATGATTATGATTTTTTACAGGGCATATAAGAAAACTCAGGAAATTACAGCAAAATATCCACAATGGCCTGTTATATGGTATATATAAAAAAGTGCAGCTGTAATGTGTTTGCTCCTCTGTATGAAAATAGTGCTTTAATCACAGTTTCTGAGCATAATTACCTTTCTAGTAATCGTTGAAATGAGTGAACATACCATTATGAAGGGCTTTTCTCACACAAAGAAGCCACTCACACCCTCTGGGGTCAGAGGACGACAGTATAATGATGTATTTCTTGACACACATGGATTTATTTTGCACATGTATGTGTGGTAAAATCCTTCCTTACCAGTGATCAAAATGATCTGCATCTGTTGGCAGCCCTCACATGTTTGGCTGCACCTGCTCGTGTTTTATACTTGTTGACCAATCACTGCAACATCACTTATCTAAATTATACACATCTTGGTTTTTATCCTCCTACATTATATATCCACTGTACGTTCCAGCACGCCTCGCCTCAGCTCAGCGCGCCACGACGCTACACACTTTGGTATGGTTTTCCATTAATAGTACCTCAATCATAGTCATCATGTCACGGCTGCATGAAACTGCTGTGACGATGTTTTATATGCGACATACACAAACTAGTGACTTGTAAAGCAGTTATTTTTGGTGTAACTGAATCATTAGTGTGGCCACACGGTTGGTGTAGTCGTTAGCACTCGTGCATTTGTAGCAAGAAGACCCGGGTTTTGAGTCCTGGTTGGAACAAGGGCCTTTCTGCATGGAGTTTGCATGTTCTCCAGCTTCCTCCCACGGTCCAAAAACATGCAATATGGGGATTAGCTAAATTGGTCACTCTAAATTGACCGTATGGTTGTTTGTCTCTTATGGCGTGTTTCCACCGCCGGCTCTACTCACCTTGGTACGGTTAAGTTGCGTTTCCACTAGCATAGTACCAGTTTTTTTGTTTGTTTTTGAGTAGGTGCTATGCGTGACGTCGCCAGACTGACCAACAATTACCAGGGAAGTGTCTAAAATGTCAATATTTAACAGAGGAGTCTGGTGGATGTGATTTCTGTCCAGACACTGTGTCAGACGGAGTCTGTGCTCTGGTCATGAAGAAAGTACTGAACTAATATTTTTGATTCACTGGTTCGAGTGATTTGATAGTGAAAACAGCTTCACTGTATCACCAATCACAGAGTCGCGTGTAAATTAAATCACTGCAGTGAAAAATGGATGGATGGATGAATTATTAGAATCGGTTAGTTTTAAAGATTTCTTCACAGAATGGTTCAGTACTTCCTGCATGAGCACAGTCACTGACCTGAAATGTGGTGGAAGGGGTCGTGATTGTGGCAGTGCTGTTGCTAAATATTGAGATCTTAGACATTATCTTGGTAAATGTTACAGATTAACATGAGGATTTTTAAGACTTTTTAACTGACCTACAGTCTGGCATTGTTTGGTTTTATTCTTGTGTCGTATGTCTCGCTCATGACTCTTCCAGTGCTGACACTCTGCCAATCAGTGGCCAGCAGTCTGTCGACGTCACACATAGCATCAGGTCAGCTTGCCCTTGTATCACACTGTAAAATGTCTTCTTTTTTTTGCAGTATTCCTCAAATGAAACTCCGTATGTTTACTTTCTGAAGGACAACTCGAGTAGAGTAAGGCCTGTCATTGTCCTGCAGAAATAAAGATGGAGCTCATGGTAAAATATGTTGACTTGACAGGAGCATATTTCTCTCCAAAATTCCAGTATAAACCTGGAGGTATAGAATTGTACTGAGACCGATGTTTGCTTGTTTTTTTTACTATTTTGCACTGAGAAACATTTACGTCCACTCACCTGTTACTCTTAAACCTGCTAAAGGGGGAACCTTTCAGTTAGCATTACTCGTATTATCTTTTCTGTCGCAAAAACTGTCCTTGAAATCTTTGAAAATCTTGTATTTTAAATCTTGTATTTGTTAAATAAAGGTTGCTGCCAGAGTCCTGACCAACAGTAAGAAAATGGACCATATCACAGCTGTCCTTAAATCACTGCACTGGCTCCCTGTGTGTCAAAGGATCAAGTTTAAAATCCTGTTACTGCCAGCAAATAAAGGTTAAACTCATTCAAAAGATTTTAGTTTTTATGGCATTTTGGAGGACCATCCAAACTTTTCCGAATATGGAGTACAGTATGCATCAGTGGTTCTCAAACTTTTTATACCAAGTACCACTGGAGAAAATATTGAGCTCTCTATTATTGCTTTCTTATCATCCTCCTAATCTGATATGTGGATAATTGTAAACAGTGCTGACATACCAGATCGGACAAGGCCCAGGTTAACAATGACTGCCATCTTTGCTACTGGCCAACCGGGTGACGATGGAAATTGTCAGGAGACTGCAAGACAGAAGGAAGGGTAGGAGTGTGGAGGTGAGAGTATGGTCTTTAAATGTAGGGACTATGGTAAAGGAAAAGAGTTAAGTGATATGATGGAGAGAAGGAAGGTTTGTGTGTGCAAGACCAGGTGGAAGAGAAGCAAGGCCAAGAGCATCAGAGGTGGATTTAAACTGTTCTATCATGGTTTGAATAGAAAGCAGAATGGGGTAGGGGTAATCTTGAAGGAAGAGATTGTGAGGAGTGTTCTAGAGGTGACGAGAGTGACATAATCATGAGTTAGAAATTGAAATGTCAGCTTATGTGCCAGAAGTTGGTTGTCAGAAAGAGGAGTAAGTTGGATGAATTGTTTCCAGTGGAGAAGCCTGGTGATTGGAGCAGACTTCAATGTGACCCACAGCTGCTGGTGTTGGGAAAGGGAACAGAGGTTACAGAGGTGTTGAGTGGGGATTGGGGTGAAGAAGAGAAATGTGGAAGGTGATATGTTCATAAAGATTGGAAATGACTGTAGTAAACACATCATTCTGGAAGAGGGAGCTGCATAGGATGACCTGTAAGAGTGGATAATGATGCTCACATGTAGAGATGCAGAAGATGTAATCTGAAGGAGATAAAGCTGAAAAGGATGAATGTTCTAAAGTGAACATAAAAAAGTGGTGTGCTAAAGTGATGAGATACAGCCAAGAAGATGTTTGGAGTTTCCTCTGGTCAGACACAAGGAAACCTGGTGGTTGAATGAGTAAATTGTCGTGAACTATGGCTGAGCAGAACAAGGGACTCAAATGCAGGACTCAGAACACGAATCAGTCAGTAACAGAATTTAATTCCAGGCAGAGGTTCGGTACACGGGAGGTAAACAAGAGATCAGGCAGAGGTACAAAAGCGTCAGGCAAAAAGGCAAGGTCAAAAAAGGCAGGCAAGGTTCAAAAATGGCAAGGCAAGACTATGGCTGTGAAAAAGGGGGACAGACCAGTGGATGAACAGGGGAGCGAGTTGTGGGCAAACTCGACCAAAACCAGTCTTTGGGACCAGGTTTCAGGGTCCTGGGAGGCGGTGATGCGGAGGCCAGTCTCCAACTCCTGGTTTAGGCACTCCGATTGGCCATTGGTCTGAGGATGGAAGCCTGAGGAGAGGCTGACTGTGGCCCCAAGAAGACTGCAGAACTCCTTCCAAAAGTGTGAGACGAACTGGGGACCTCGGTCTGAAACAATGTCTACAGGGAAACCATGTATCCTAAAAATGTTATTCAACATGACCTCCGCCGTTTCCTTGGCGGAGGGAAGCTTTTGCAGGGGAACAAAGTGAACCATTTTAGAGAATCTGTCCACCACTGTCAAAACCAGTGTTACCGTGCGAAGGTGGGAGTCCTGTGACAAAGTCCATGGAGATGTGGGACCAGGGGCGTTGAGGGATTGGCTAGGGCTTGAGTTCTCCCGACGGTTTCTGATGAGAGGTTTTGTTAGTAGCACAAACAGCGCAGGCATTGACATAATTGGTAACATCGGAGACCATTTTAGGCCACCAAAAACGTTGTTGTACAACAAACAAGGTATTTTTTATACCCGGATGACAGACACTCTTGTTGGCGTGAGCCCAATGAACCACTTCCCCCCTGAGCTCCTGGACAACAAAAAGCTTGTCCGCAGGACAATCTGGGGGGCAGCGACACCTTCGGCTGCCGCCTTAACCTTACCCTCTATCTCCCATGAGAGAACTGAAATAAAGCATGTTGCGGGTAGGATCGTTTTGGATTCTGAGTTTACTTGGTCATGGGCGAAAATTCAGGACAGGGAGTCAGGCTTAAGATTCTTGGAACCAGGTCTGTAGGAGAGGGTAAAGTTAAAGCGGCTAAGGAAAAAAGCCCATCTAGCCTGCCTTGCGTTAAGCCTCTTAGCGGATTTGAGGTATTCAAGATTCTTGTGATCAGTCCAAACCTGAAATGGTTGGGAGGCTCCCTCCAGCCAGTGTCTCCACTCCTCCAGGGCCACCTTGACTGCGAGCAGTTTGCGGTCACCAATGTCGTAATTGCGTTCGGCCGAGGAGAGTTTCTCAGAAAGATAGGCACAAGGGTGAAGTTTGCCGTCTTTGGGGCAGAATTGGGAGAGGATTGCTCCGATGCCAACGTCCGAAGCATCTACCTCTACCACGAACTGCTGACTGGGGTCCGGGAGGATGAGGACAGGGGCGGAGGTGAAGCTTCTTTTAAGGCTCTTAAAGGCAGTTTCGCACTCTTGGCTCCAGACGAATGGTCTGTGTGGAGAAGTGAGATTGTGCAGGGGTGAGGCAATGGTGCTGTAATTGCGAATGAATTTTCTGTAAAAGTTAGCAAAACCCAGAAACCTCTAAACCTCTTTACGTGAAGTGGGAGTGGCCCAATCCGCCACAGCTGAAACCTTTTCAGGGTCCATCCTGACCTCCCCCTCAGCAAGCACAAACCCAAGGAACGAGACCGAGGGCTTGTGGAACTCACACTTTTCTGCTTTCACGAACAGCTGGTTCTTGAGTAACCGCTGAAGCACAGTGTGGACGTGGTGGGTGTGAGTCTCCACATCGGGGGAAAAGATCAGGATGTCGTCTAAATACACAAAGACAAAAACATTAAGCATATCTCGAAGTACATCGTTAACCAGATTTTGAAAAACTGCTGGTGCATTAGTTAAACCAAAAGGCATGACCAGATACTCATAATGTCCTGTTGGGGTGTTGAAAGCGGTCTTCCACTTGTCGCTCTCTCTGATCCTGACGAGGTGGTAAGCATTGTGTAGGTCCAACTTGGTGAAGATCTTAGCCCCCTCCAACAGTTCAAAAGCCGTGGAGATGAGGGGAAGGGGGTACCTGTTCTTGACAGTTATGGCATTGAGACCACGGTAGTCTATGCAGGGCCGGAGGGTCTTGTCCTTCTTCTCCACAAAGAAGAATCCAGCTCCAGCAGCGGAGGAGGAGGGACGGCTGAGACCGGCGGCAAGGGACTCCCTAACATATTCCTCCATGGCCCTACGCTCAGGGTCCGAAAGGGAATAAAGTTTACCCCTAGGAGGGGTGCTGCCTGGTAACAGGTCTATGGCACAGTCATAAGGGCGATGAGGTGGCAAGGTGGCTTTTGCCTTACTGAACACCTCGGCTAGGTCGTGGTAGCATGGCGGTACGTTGGTGAGGTCAGGGTTAGTGGGAAGGGAGCTGTGGGCTTTTGGCAGACAGATGTTAGCACATTTCGGCCCCCAGCGGGTTACCCTTCCACTAGCCCAGTCAAAATTAGGGTTATGGGTGACAAGCCACGGGAGCCCTAAAATAACCTGATGAGCCATCGAGTCTAAGACATGAAAGCTTAGCTTTTCAGTGTGAGAGTGTGGAAAAACCAATGTCACGGACTGGGTGAGGTGAGTAATTTTACCCAGAGGGCTGCCATCAACGGCTCTCACTTCGAGGGGGCGTGGGACCACGAACACTCTCAGTCTGAGTTTCCTGGCGAGAGAAGTGTTCATAATGCTAGTGTCTGCACTAGAGTCTATGAAAACAGGCACGAGCATTGAGCCAGAGTCAGAAATAATTTTTACCTGTGGCTGATGCTGGGCAGGACTGTTTATCACCAGGCTTCGACTCACCGTGAGAGGTCTTTTGGGCAGTGCTCCGCCTCCCTTGATGTGGCAGGCACTCACCACATGACCCAGTTGGCCACAGTAGTAGCATCTTCCATCTCTTTGTCGACGTAGACGCTCCTCTGCGGAGAGATGAGCGCGTCCCAGTTGCATAGGCTCCTGAGGAGGAAGAGGAGAGGAAGGCGGGCTGGTTGTTGGGCGTTCGTAGCTTGGCCGATCCTCAGGGCTGCTCCTCCATCCCCAGTGATGCGATGAACGAGCCCGAAGACGTCCCCGCTCCTGGTCCAGCCCGGTGAGACGCTTGTCAATTTTTACCACCAGCGCGATGAGGGAATCCAAATCCTCTGGGAGGTCGATGTTGATCAGCTGGCCCTTAACTGACTCAGAGAGTCCTTGAAAAAATGCGTCCGACAGGGCGACAGGGTTCCACTCGCTCTCGGTGGCGAGGGTGCGGAAGTCTATGGCATAGTCCGTTACCTTGCGCCTCCCTTGTCTTATCTTGAGCAGCGATCTAGCAGCTTCTCTGCCTGGCGCGGTGTGTTGGAAAATCTGCTCGAGAACCTGACGAGTGAAGAGCAGGCTGTTGAACGTCGGCTCCATTTGGCAGTAGCCCACGCCTCTGCACGTCCCGTGAGGTGGGAGATTACGAAGGCCACCTTAGACCGGTCTGTTGGAAAAGCCGATGGCTATAGTTCAAAGTGCAGCTCACACTGCGTCAGGAATGGTCTCACGTCTCCTGAATCCCCGGAGAAGCGCTCTGGACGGGAGAGCTGCAGGCATGATGACGCAGTGCTGGCAGGGGGCTGTGCGTCCACGTGTCGACCCGGGAGAGAGGCTTGGTCCAACGTCGCTTCAGCAGGCGCCTCTCGTGGTAGGTGAGAGAGTAGTTCATGGAACTGTGAGCCCAAAGATGTCATCATTGAGTCCTGGCGAGCTGCCTATAGAAGCCGAATGTGTTTAATTGTGGTATGAGGGTTTGGTGTAATTCACTCAATGTGTGTGTGGGGTCGCTGTGCTCTCAGAGGGGGAGCTCAGGTGTGTATATAGGTGGCAATATCACTGTCCTTGTCAGGTTTGTGAACCGGAAGGGCAAACGGTTTTCGACCGCTGTACCGCGGAGGCGCTACTCGTGAATGTTGTGGATTATTTGAAGGAATTTCATTATGCAAAGAAACGCACAGCAATAAACCAATATATTGCAACTAAACAAACAGCCTGGACATTCAATCAGAGTACAAAAGAGCGATCGCCAAGGCAAAGCGCGTCAACCAGGTCATCCGGAGTCAGAAACCTCAGTAGCGGAAGTTTGAGGCTGAGCTGCTATAATATTAGTCGAAAACCTGCACCAGTTGGAACTTTGTGGGACACTTAAGGCACGTTTGGTACGGAACGAAGAGAACGCCGGAGGTCCAGATCCCGTGAACGCCGTCATCGCACCCGCTCACGAGAGCGCAAGACGGGGGGAGCTGCTGGAAGCGGTTTGGACTTTGAGGGATTTGGAGAGCGTCTGGACGTGGATATCGAGACGCCGGAGAGCGGTGCTGGAGCTGAACCTGACTGTGGAGCATAGGATCATCGGACCATTACCATCGGATCATCGGACCATCAGACCATGGAACTACCGCATGGCGCCCAACGCACGGAGGTATGTGTAGCGCTACACCGGTAAATGGCCATTGAAATTGTGTGCACACATCGCCGGGCATAAACCCAATGCATTGGTCGCCGAAGCGAGGGGGACAATAAACTTTGCGTCGCATCCGTTGATTGCTGCTGGCTGTTTATGAACTGACTATTCATCATGAGAAGAAGCAGCGCTATGTCGGACACAATTAAAGCTGCTGGGACTAATGTGCAAAATGTTATTACATCTAGTAGTGTGGGTGGCGATGTTGAAACACAAACTAAAAAACGTGTGGTTAAACTCACTGCAAAGGCCCTTGCTAATGAATTAGACAGGTTGCAGTCTGGCAGAAAAGCTAAGTTAAATCAAACAGCCATCATAAGAAAATCAATACAAGATTTGATGCTAAAGCATGATAAAACAAAGGTACAGGATGCTCTTGATGAATTGTTGGAAGTCTGTTATGAAGCAAAATACATGCACAATAATTTGTTGGATTCTTTGCCATGTGAGGAAAAGGAAAAACAGGAAATATGGTTCAAGGCAAAAATGTTGCCTATTAATGAGTGTATTGCTAACACAAAAATGTGGGTATCAAATGATGACAGTGTTGCAAATGAAAATGGTAACGTTGTGGATGACGTTAATCCTAATGACAGTGTTTCAAATATTAGTAAACACTCGAGCCATAGGAGCCATAACAGTGCAAAATCAAGTACTACATCCTCTGCAGCCATAAAGGTTGAAGCAGAAAGGGCAGCGCTTGTTGCTCTGGCTGCAGCTTTAAAAGAAAAGCATGACTTGGAGGAACAGGAACAGCAGCTGAAAAGAAAAAGAGAACAGCTTGATTTACAAGCTGAAATAGCTGCATCCACTGCTAAGCTGGCTGTATTACAGGCTTCAGAGCGGAGAGGTTCTTCTCAAACACACAGCAATGGCATGAATTCCTATTTGGAAAAGGAGAAAAAGAAAAGGCTTGAAAACTCTGTCACCACGTTGAACCCTATGGCAAAGATGTACCGTCCTGTTGGATGGAAATCAACACAAAATGGATTGTCAAAATGGTCACTACCACCCAAGGAAACCATATTAAAGGATGTGCAACTCAAGGAAACTGAGCAATGGGTCCAAGCTGCTTCAATGCATCAGTGCAGCCAAAAACAGCAGCAACAGGTCAATATATCTGAAACATCGCTGCATTTTCAACACCAGTCATCAACTGCTCAACCTATGCAACAACACCACATTGGCCAAAGTCCACCTGACATACTTACCATAATGCAAAGGCAAAATGAAATAACAGCAGCTCTGGTACAGCAACAGCATATGATGACACTACCACCACGAGATATTCCCACATTTGAGGGGGACCCTCTCCATTACAGGACATTCATCAAAGCCTTTGAGCAAGGAGTAGAGGAAAAGGCAGGACAAGCGGATTGTTTATACTATCTGGAACAGTTCACAAGAGGACAGCCACGTGAACTGGTGCGAAGCTGCCAGCATATGGCTCCAGAGCGTGGTTATGCAGTAGCAAAGGAACTTCTCCAGAAACATTTTGGAAATCAGTACAAAATTGCAAGTGCTTATATGGAAAAGGCTCTGGCCTGGCAGACAATTAAATCTGAGGACGTAAGAACTCTGCAAGCCTATTCATTATTTCTGCGTGGATGCTGCAATGTAATGGAAGAGCTTCAGTACATGCAGGAACTGAATATGCCAGTAAATATAAGAGCCATTGTGTCAAAGCTGCCGTTCAGAATGAGGGAGCAATGGAGGACCATAGCCCATGACATAATGGAGACAACCAATCAACCAGCTTGCTTCATGGATATGGTTATGTTCATTGAGCGTCGTGTCAGTATTCTTTCTGACCCTTTGTTTGGTGAGATACAGGAGGCATCTGGTGTTGCTGGGATAAAGTCTGTCACTGGGTTTAAAACACAACCTCGATACAATATGAAAGGAAATGTCGTGGCCACCACCATAACATCTATGGAAGTGCTGGAAAAGGATAAGGAGCCCACAGCAGGCCCAGAAAAGGCTGAATGCCTTTGCTGTGCTCGTAGCCACTCTTTGGAGGACTGCAAACAGTTCAAGGGTTGGAAGCACAAGGAAAAGATTCAGATTCTGAGGCAAAGGGGGGTTTGTTTTGCATGTTTATGTGTGGGACACATGAGTCGTGACTGTGAAAATCGCTTGACATGTAAAATATGTAGTCAAACCCACCCCACTGCGCTTCATATTAAAAGGCAACCAGCCCCGGAAGAGTCTGAAACATCTCACCAGCCAACTTCACCTAAAACATGTGGACATACAGGGGCCGGTAAGGACCGGTGTGTGTTATCCATCCTGCCTGTGAAGGTCAAAAGTGCAAAGGGAAATCACATAATAAAAACTTATGCCTTTTTGGACCCAGGAAGTTCAACCACATTCTGCTCAGAACAACTAATGCGGAAGCTAAACATCACAGGAAAAAAAACCAACTTCCTGTTGAGCACGATGGGGCAGAAAGCAGTGGTTCCAGCATATTCATTAACTGGCTTGGAGGTATCTAATCTAGACAGCAATGACTTTCATATTCTCCCAGAGGTTCTCACACAGACACAAATGCCAGTCAATGTTAATAACATGGTGACATCTGAAGAACTGGCAAAGTGGCCATATTTGTCCAAGGTAAACATCCCAAACTTAAAAGCAAACGTTGACCTGTTAATTGGAACCAACGCTCCCAGGATTTTAGAACCCTGGGAAGTCATTAACAGTAGCGGGAATGGCCCATATGCTATAAAGACAGTGCTTGGATGGGTTGTTAACGGACCACTGAATAGCCACAGTGGTGCTTCGGAGGTGGAGCTGCCCTTGGCGATGGTGAACAGGATTTCTATGTGCAAGCTCGAAGAAATGCTGGTCAAGCAGTACAGCTATGAGTTTAATGAGAAGACCGTAAAGGAGAAGGAAATGTCCAGAGAAGACCAAAGGTTTCTGGAAATCATGGAGCGCTCAGCAGTACTTCAGAAAGGAAGGTACTGTTTGAAACTTCCATATAAGAGCAAAACGCTCTGTCTGCCTAATAACTTTGCAGTGGCTAAGCAAAGGATCCAGGGTTTGAGGAGGAAATTCCTGAACAACAAACACTTGCATCAGGAGTATGCTGAGTACATTAACACACTCATCAGTAAAAACTATGCAGAGCAAGTACCTCAACAACAGCTGCATGGTGAAAGGGGTAAGGTGTGGTACATCCCTCACCATGGTGTCCGCCATCCGAGGAAAGGATCACTCAGAGTGGTGTTTGACTGTGGAGCCACATTTCAAGGAGTATCCTTGAATGGTGAATTGTTGCCAGGTCCCAACCTCACCAGCTCATTGCTTGGAGTTCTTCTTCGTTTCAGGAATGAAGTGGTGGCCTTCATGGGTGACATTCAAGCCATGTTCCACCAGGTGAAGGTTGCTGAGGAGGACAGGGAATTTCTTCGCTTTCTTTGGTGGCCAGATGGTGACCTTACTCAGGATCTCAGGGAGTATCGGATGACTGTGCATCTGTTCGGCGCCGTGTCATCACCTAGCTGTGCAAGTTATGCACTGAGGAAAACTGCGGATGACAATCAGCCTGAGTTTTTGGAGGAGGTGGTTCAGTCTGTTAAGCAGAATTTCTATGTTGACGACTGTTTAAAGAGCTTAGCCACTGAAGAAGAAGCGATCCGAATGATAAAGGATTTAACTGCTCTGTGTCAGAAGGGGAGCTTCATCTTGGAGAAGTGGATAAGCAACAGTCGTGTTGTGTTACAAGCCCTCACGGAGGAGCAAAGGGCCAAGGACCTGAAGGAGTTAGATTTGGACAGAGACAACCTGCCAATGGAAAGGGCTTTGGGTCTACTGTGGTGTGTGGAGACTGACTCTTTCAGGTTTAAGATGGAGATGAAACAACAGTCTCTCACCAGACGTGGTATGCTGTCAGTCACCAGCTCAGTGTACGATCCGTTGGGTTTTCTGGCCCCAGTCACCTTGCCTGCTAAGATGATGCAACAGGAGCTCTGTAGGAGAGGTAGTGGATGGGATGATGATCTACCCAAGGACATCTTGCCTTGTTGGAAAAGGTGGTTGGAGGACCTGTTGCAGCTGTCTACATTCAAAGTAAGAAGGTGCATCAAGCCAGTGGGGTTTGGAGAGATCAAATATGCCCAATTACATCACTTTGCCGATGCTAGTGAAGGTGGATACGGAACTGTAACATACGTCCGTATGTTAAATCAGGAAAACAACATCCAGGTCACCTTTCTGCTCGGCAAAGCCAGGGTGACACCTCTGAAGGCTGTGACTATTCCCCGACTGGAGCTGACAGCAGCTGTCCTCGCAGTCAGAGTGGACTCATTGTTAAAGGCAGAGCTGGATATCCAAGTGGAGGATTCAGTCTTTTGGACTGACAGCACGTCAGTTTTGAAGTACGTTAATAATGAGGACAGGCGCTTTCACACGTTTGTGGCCAACAGAATCTCCATCATCAGAGAAGCATCTGAACCCTCACAATGGAGGCATGTGGGTTCTAAGGATAATCCAGCCGACGACGCTTCAAGGGGAATGAGGGTCTCTGATTTTCTGAACAAGACCAGGTGGCTGGAAGGTCCCGCATTTCTTTGGAAGCCGAAGGAGGACTGGCCTAAAACTGTGTTGGACATCTCCGTGAACCCTGATGACCAAGAGGTCAGAAAGGAGGTAATGGTGAATGCCATCAGTGTGTGTGACATCTCCTGTCCTACGGATCAGCTCATTGCTTTCTTTTCTGACTGGAGGAGGCTCAAGACAGCTGTTGCCTGGATCCTAAGGTGGAAGGTCATGTTGTTGGCACAGAGTTGCAGGAGGAAGCAGTTGGAGGCTCCTGTGACCAATTGTCTAGAGAAAAGGGGTCATGGCAGCTCAAGGAGGATTGAAAGAAAGGGAGACACGTCAACATTCATGAGTGGCAGTCTGACACTGGATGATTTGCTGGGAGCAGAGGATGCCATAATTCGTTACTGTCAGCAACAGAGGTTTGGTGAAGAGGTGTCTGCTTTGTCGTCTGGGAAAGGGTCAGTGAGTCGACTGAGTCCCATATACCGGCTGGACCCAGTTTTGGAGGATGGGCTCCTGAGAGTTGGAGGAAGACTGAGCAGAGGAGCAATGCCTGAGGAAGCCAAGCATCCACTCATTCTCTCCAAAGATCAGCACATTTCCATGCTCATCCTCAGACATGTGCACCAGAATCTCGGCCATGGTGGACGGGCTCACACACTGTCCAAGTTGAGGAAAAGATTTTGGATTACGAACGCCAATGCAGCTGTCAGGAAAATAATTGGTGATTGCAGCTTTTGTAGGCGATATAATGGAAGAGCATTGGAACAAAAAATGGCTGACCTGCCATTGGTGAGAATTCTTCCTGATCTTCCACCATTTACCAACACAGGTGTG